>NC_140810.1:9862500-9885000 GCF_050613455.1 Vespa mandarinia | reverse complement strand
TAATAATAATAATAATAATAATAATAATAATAATAATAATAATAATAATAATAATAATAATAATAATAATAATAATAATAATAATGCAATAATATATAAAATAAATAAAAATATACCTGGGTGGTGATCTTAATGGAGATCGATATCTGGGTAGTATTTCTCGATCTCGATCTCTATCACGATCTCTATCGCGTTCACGATCTCTTTCTCTATCTCTTTCTCTATCTCTTTCTCTATCTCTTTCTCTATCTCTTTCTCTTTCTCTATCTCGATCTCGATCTCTATCTCGATCTCGATCTCGATCTCGATCTCTGTCTCGCTCTCTATCTCTATCTCGAGGGATAGACAATCTGGGAGATTGACTTCGAGAATATGATCTAGATCTATAAATATATTAAATAAATACTTGTATTATACAAAATACGTTAATTCTAATGATAATATTGCATTAATTACCTGCTAATAGAGAAACTGCCACTTCTCGATCTACGTTTTGGGGTACGACTACGTGCTCTTAATGGCAATGGAGATCTTGATGATCTTCTTTTCGGAGGACTTCGTGATCTGCTTATACGACCCGGAAATGGTGATCTTCGACTAAAAGAACGTGACCTAGATCTGGTGTAACTACGAGATCTTGATCTTGTTCTACTTCTTCTTCTGTGCTTCCCAAGCCTCCTATCTCTTTCATCTTTTTCTCTAAGCATTCTCTCAAATGCTTCCAATGGATCATCAATAATACTAATTAATAATAAAAAAAATTATAATAGATTATAGATCTACAATATAAACGTTAAGTAAACTTTAACTTACCCAGGAGGATTTCCATTATGTACATTCCTCCCCAATCCTGGTGGTGGTGGCTGTATACCTCTATATCCAACTAAATAGACATTCATATAGTGATCATTAAAATAACAAATATAATAACATTTAATCACATGTAACAACATGTAGAGTAAATATATATTATATTATCTCTAATATTGCACTAACATATATGATGTAGTATTGCTTACTATGATGTAATCCACGGAGAGGTCTTGGTGGTCCGTTATAATTACGTGGTGGTTGAGATGGTCTGTATCCCTGTTGTTGATAAGGTGGTCTTTCATACCTTGGTGGACCATAATGAGAGCTTTGTTGATGAGGATACATTGGTATACGGTGAGTCATATATGGATCTGGTAGAAGTGGAGGATTATGAGGTTGTGCATTAGGTGGAGGTTGATTATAATTTGGTTGTGGTATGCGATCTTCTCCCGGTGGGAAAGGTAGTAGAGGTGGTTGATTTGCAGAAGAGGGAACATGTAAGTGGGGTTCATCGACCTATAATTGTAAACATTCCATATAAATATATTTCTATATTATAGTATAATATATAACAAAATAATAATGAAGTATTTCTATATATCAAACTTACAGTGGGAGTTCCAGGTCGATCTTCTGTTGACCTTCGCATTCCACTATCATAATGTATAGTGGATGAATAATGTCCGTCATCTGTTGACATGCCTTGATAAGTTTTTGAAGGAGGTTGGTTCATTACATGTGGTAATGTCGTTCCCTGAGATGAATAATCGCTGTGTTGAGAGTGCCTAGGTGATAAAGATCGTCTACGGCTCACTGTCCGTAAATTCTCCATCCTACGACCACGTTCTCCACTCCTATAATTTCCAGTAGAACCCAATCTTAAGAAAAACATGTTATATTATATTGCAATACTTTTTTATAACATTACTTGTATTTTTTTACAAACCTTTCACGATGACCATCCCTACTAAAACTTCTTCGTCTTTCTCTTGATTGTCTTTCTCCACTATAGTCATTGTCACGATCTTTTTTATCACGACTAGGAGGATTACTTCGTTCACGATCTCTTTCTGGTGAACTGCCAATAGCAGGAATTGGTAATAATGGTTCTGTTCCTGGTGGTGGTGGAACTTCTGCTTCTTCATCAGTTGTTAACTTTGTTACTGAATCACTTTGTAAATCTGATTCAGAATTTGACTCAGGAAGTGCTACAATAAAAAGAAATAATAAAAAATAAAATTATTAATATATAACAGAAATAAAAATAAATAATATTTATAAATATTACAGATTCCTAACACTTTAAACTGTTTATACTATTCTATTATGAATTTTACATTTAGTTAATTGAGGTTAGGTACAATAAAATATCAGCTGGTAAAATAAACTTTGACTTACACAATTACGCCACATTACATTGAGAGTCTACCAAAGAATCATTGATATAACATTATATACTCATGATTTTTTTATCACAACATATGAAAGTATATGACATTAAAAGTAGACTCGTTACGCACATCGATAATGGCGGCTGTCATTACTTTTGCGTAAGAATTAAAATTAAAGGATAACAAAATTTGGAAATAAATTTTTCTCCCTCATTGCTGTTTCTTATAATAATTATATTTTATAACGACATTTTTATACACAAAATTCTTTATGCATGATTTTAATGAAAGTTAAGTAACAAAATGAAGTGTAAATCTATAACATTCAGACTTTTAAATATTAATGTGTGTATAAATATTAATCTATTCATATGTTATTATATAATTACGTTTTATTTGTTTTTTTTTTTGGTAAAAAGAAAATATAAAATTAAAAAATATAAGATTTATAATAATTTGGAATAATGGTGTAGTAACTAATAGTATATTCATTTGAAAGTTTATTACTTGCATTTATTATTTAATGAATATCATGCAATAAAAATAATTGATTTCAACACATAAATACATAGAAAAAAGAAGTAGAATACTCACTTGTTGCGGTTTGTGGTTGTGCACTAGTGGATGGAAATTGTTGTGGCAAGGATTCAAAATTAGCAGATGGTTCAACATATTCTACCAATGTATTACCAACACTAGATGTTTGAACACTTTTAGCTTGGCTAGTGGCTTGTGGAGTAGGTTGTTGTATTTCAATTTTTGGTGGTTCTGGTTGCATTACTGACTGATTAATTGAAGCAGGTCTATATGTTTGTCTTTTAGCATATCCAGTTTCATTTTTAAAATTCATAACAGCATTACGTAAAAATCGATTTGGTATAAGTGTTTCTGGTGAAACATCTTTTTCATTACAATCTGGACATTCATGTTCTTCAGATTCTAATAAAAATGTTCGAATACCTGTTACATAAAATAATTAATATTAGAGAACAATATATATACTGTAGAATTCTACTTTATATTCATTAAAAAGATGAATTTACATTCGTCACAAAAAGAATTCCCACAACAGGGTATCATTACTGCATCAGTTAACAAATCCTTACAGATGTTACATAATAGATCTTCTGGTATTTCTAGCTTTTCTACAATAGGCTCAGGATCTTGAGAAAATGGTGGCTTTTCTTTTTTACCTTCTTTATATGCTTGACTAAAATAATTACAATAGTCATTATTTACAATGTTACAATGAATCTATTTCTTAATTAAAAACTTACTGATCAATAGCAGGAACAGCATATTGTCCTGTAGGTGTCATCATTGCACCTGGTACTAATGGACCTTCAACTGGTACCATAAAGCTCCTAGGAATTCCTGTACTCTTTTTAATTTCAATTGGCTCTTGATTTGTACCAAGAGGACAATTTTTTATCCAATGTCCAGGTTGATGACATTTATAACAACGATAATTTGTAGGTACATCTCCTGTCTGATTTGCACCACGTATTTTCATGTAACTAAAGAAACACAAACAGAAATATTTATTATCTATCAATAACAATAATAATAATAAAAAAAAACAATAACAATAACATTAAAATAGAATAAGTATAATATAAGAATATCATATATATTTAATAAATTTATCTAATAGAATATTTTTAATTGTTTTTATGTTATTTTAAATGTAAATGTATTAATTGTTTTAAATGTAAAAATATAGAGATGGGATTTTATATATATAATTGTTGAAAATTTCATATACATACTTTGATGGATCATAGTCTTGAGTCGATTGAGTCATCATAGCTCGAATTTTATCTTCTTCTGAACCATCAAGCCTAGTAAGATCTACAGCACGTCCCAAATTGGCTTCATCTTTTAAATTACTGAATGGGGGTGTTTCATTACGGTCCCAGGATCTTTTTTGCTGAATTGTCAATGGAACTCTAGCAACGATAAGGCTAGTATTCTTTGCTATTAATGCATTGTCATCTGTATAATCTAAAAATGAAATTCTTTTATAAATATGCTATTCTTTGCAAATTAATAATATATATAAAAAAATAAAGATAATACTAAAAAGAAATTGCCTTCTTTTGTTTGAGCATTGGTTATTTGTAGATCAAAATCAGTATTTTTTCCAATACGTTTCTGATGAAAAATAGCTTTCTTAAGATCTGCTACAGAAATATGAAGTCCATCAAAAGAAACAGTATCATAATCCAATGTAGACTTAAATTTATAATGGACTGACATCTTGGATGTTTAAGTATCCTATGAATATAAAATAAAAACAAAGAATTGAAATGCAAGTAATATATTTTTAGTACCTTTATAAATATTCCTATAAAAACATATATTGAATAATTTTTAGTTTATCTAAACAAAAATATATATAAAACAATATTTACATATTTTTCCTTTGCATATTTGAGAGGAAAGGAGGGTAACATATACACTTTATATATTTCTAACTGCATAAAAGTATAGAAACAAAATTGTTATAATAAGAAAACATGAAATAAAACTCGTAATCAATTTATACATTATACAAATAAAAATAAAGCTTTTTATATAGAATGTATATGAAACACAACGGATACAGACATACAGCACTATAGCATTTCATAATTCTATTAAAGGAACATTAAATTTAATAGGAAAAATTTTCGATATATCACATAAGATGCTAACTTATAAAACTCCGCTTTAATCTTTATATAGGTTAGATAATTATAATATAATCTCCATATGCATAAGAGATTATAAGACGAAATATACGTAAGCAATATTGTACGTTTATTAATTCTTATGAAGTGCGATTAAAAAAGCTCTGAATTACAAAAATTTATAAAAGATTACAATCACGCCACAAATACGTAAATTAGAATATTATGATGTTTTGATCAAAGATGGACAAACACAATATACATTTCAAGTATCTATATAGAAGATTACTATACTAAAATAACAAAATGATGATGAAATATATAGTAAACTATAATATATTACCTTAAATCAAATTTGTGTTCACATTACGAACACAACAATACAATGCGAACACCACAAACGCGAAGTGAATAATTCGACCGTACCTGGTAAGGGTTGAAAATATTCAGTTTATAGACGGCACAATCGGTATCGCCTTAGGTGCTAATATTACTAATAAATTTATCTCAAACGCTTTTTTCGTTGAATTTCTATCTGCTTTATATAAACTTGTAAAAAAAAATCATTTTAATGAAATGAAATTTCATTATAAATTATTAATTATTTCACGTCGTTGCTGAGTATTTCCGTCTGGTGAATTATATATTACAACTAAATTTCCCTAGTTTTCAAGAGAGAAAAAAAAAGAAAGGAAAGCAATTGCACTTTCAAGTAATTTTTAGCTCATACTTCTATGGAAAGATGTTGTGATGCTCTATGTGAAAGTGATACGGATTTGTAATCTTATTAATATCTGAGAGATGGCGTTGCTGTTGCGTTACAACCTTTATCGTGCGCGGTAAATTTTTAGGGTCATTACAAATTACAAATGTACATACTGTGTGTGACTTTTTCACATTTTAAAAATTTGCTGAATGGAATTTACACTTTTATTTATTATTAACAAATAAAAAAGAAGTATGACCATTTTGGATTTTATAAATATATAAATATTATGATCAATATTTTTAGTATCATGATCTAATTTATCTTTTATGTGATTAGATATCTTACGTAATTCTATAATTTTATTGTAATGTGAGATAAAACACGCTACCGTCTAGTAAATACATAATCTTATTAAATTTCCCTATAAGCATATGTTATATGTATACATACATATACGTATTTATAGGGAACATTTTGTATTATTATACTTCGCTATATTTCATATATGTAATATGAGATTTAAGATAATCAATATTATCAATTAAGATAATTGATTAAGAAAGAAAGAAAGAAAGCAATCTTTTCTAAAAATAGGTAACTTAGAATTAAAAGAAACAATGAAACCTACTTCAAGTGCAAAAAAGAACAAAGTAACTTGTGACAACATTGTGATCTAAAGATTATAAATCGACTACTCGATTCTAGTATAAGAAACGAAATAACCAATAATAGATAAGTTCTACTGAATGTTGATTGAATAATATTGTCCAATCAAAACTAATATATATTTTATATGTTACGATTTGTATTATACGTATTTTTATATATATATTTAGGTATGAACTATCTAATTTAAAATAAAAATTTTGAAAAATTCAATAAGATTCTATTTTACAAGTTGTATTTATTAAAAAAATATCACAAAATAATGTCTAAATATTGTGATATATTGCCTCAAATACAAAAAGCTGACTTGAATTTAAAAATGATATTAGATGAAATATCAAAGATGAGAGGTAATTTCTTATAAAAATGTATACCAAAATGGTTTTATATATATATATATATATATATATATATATAGATATATATATTTAAAGTATTTAAATAATATTATATTGCAGTTAAGTGTGCCCAAATGCAGTTAGAAATTTTATGTCTGTATAAACCGCAATGTTTACAAATACTTGAAATGTTGAAAACATTAGAACATAATCAAAATCCTTTTATTGAATTACCATTTATACAAGAAACGCATTTATTATCCGAAAATACATCATAAGTTATTTAAACTTATTATGTTAATTTAAACATATTAAATAGTAATAGATATTCTTCATTATTCAATTTATTCACATTCAAATTGTTCTTTATGTTTATATTAATTATAAATTACAAGAAATAGAATATTGTTTAAATATATTATATTCAAATTATAGAATATACATGTGAAATATCAATGCAAGCATAAATGTATTCATATCATTCAAAATGAATGCAAATAATGCATAAAAATATAATCTATACTTTTAATTTGTGTTTAAACATTTATAATTATAGATATTAATGTATTTTTGTGTTCGTTATTGATAAAAGTTTGATAATAAATTTAAAAAACAAAAAAATTTGTGTTGTATTATAGAATAAATCTTAATTTTTCGTGATATATATAAACAAAAATATATATATTGAAATCACAAACAAAATTTAGAATGTTTTTCTTGTAATCCCATTTAATATTAATATTTGCGATTCATATCGCTGGTAAGGATATATTGTAAAAGAGTTCTATACAGATTATATTGATTACTATATTTAACACGTTGCCGCAAATGACGGCTACAGCCGTCCGATTTTTAGCGAAATGTAGGCAAATGACAGCTATAACTGTGTTGCACATGACGACTGACGCTCAATTTCATATTGCTGTCATAAACAATTAAAAAAAAGATGTGTTTTTAAGCACAATCGTCAAATTAATTTATATAATAATATTATATAATAATTTATGCGACAATGTGTTAATGATGAAAAGATAGCCTTTTGTACATTTAATATTATATCATTAATTTTGTCTTCATCCAAATCAATCATAAAGACTTTGACCATATTGATAAAATATAACATATCAACCCCGAAGAGCTAAGAAAAAATTCTACTATGATCATTTATTAGTAAAAACATTGATAAATCAGAAAATCATATCTTTATTACCTAGTCTTATTATTATCTTCTACATTTTTCTATGACATTTTCTATAGTTATTACTGTCATCTTTCATATATCTAAAAAATGTTTCATGAAATTTGTTGGCAAAATGTATATATACTAAAAACTGAATGTTTTAAATAATAATTAAAGGAAATTCTATTGTTATAAATATCAAATACACCAATATGTATTCATAGAACTTAATTAGCACTATATCTGCAAATATATCATTTTTAACAGTAATACTAGAAAATTGAAAAATAGCTATAAATATCTTGAGGCTTTTTTGCAAAGAGTTTTTATATAATTATATAAATATAATCGAATAATGATAATGACAATTGGTTTTTGAAACATTGAATCATAATAAATGATACAATAAACATGTTTACAAACATATGTCTGATGTTTTAACAATATTTAAATCTATATATTGATTTAAATCTATATATTAATTTAAATCTATATATTGATTTAAATGGCATAGCTAATTGGTTCGGAGAAAGCCATTGATCGAAGCGTTTTAAATTGCTGTGTAGCATTTATTTTTCATCATCGATTACGATTTTGCTAAAAAATACTTAGATCGCTTCATTTCGCAGTCAGTAATGACATGTTAATTGTTCGTCGCTGATTTTTGATGCAGAAGTGTGTCAGCTATTTCTTTCATGGTCAATCTCGGATCCTGTTTAATCAATGATTTTAAAATATCACTATCGAGTTCAGTAGATCGTAGATTTCGAATACTATGAAATAAGTCAAAATCATCTCTAGCAAATTTTCTGAACCAATATCGCCACTCATTTGCTTTCAAAATATTCCCATATACGTGACAAATTTTTTTTGTCGTAATTGTGTTAAATCCCAATTGGAAATAATACAACAAGCAATGGCGTTTATACCCCTCTGTAAGTTGGTAATCTGCCATTTTGTTTAGTGATAATAAAAACTTTTTTTTCACAAAATAGTAAATCCGCAATCTGCTTCATAATATACAACAACAATATGTCTTCAATGTCAGAAACTTAAATCGAACTTAAGCTCATTTATTTATTAACATTTTCGCTTCGAGTGACAATATCGAATTATCAGTGATATTTACTATTCACGGAAATTTTCACAACGTATCGAAGCGAAAAAGTTAAAAAATTTTTAAATGTATATACATATATTTAAGGTGAATTTTTTCGCTTGTTTATCTTTTTTCTATCGATCCTTTAAACATATTTCCATAAGTCTAAATTCTTGGTATAATGAAGTTTATATAAATTTATTGAAACAATTTTTTATTTTAAATTAAACTATAAATTTATAATGATTTTACAATTTAAAATCTACCCAAAGAGTCGAATCATTAGAGGAAAACAAATGCAACTGATTCGGATAGAAGCATATTCATAACCTTCAAATACTATAATATATTCTGGGCAAAATTCCGGAACTGGATATAGTTGCCACAAAAGTTTTGTGTAAATTGTATTTTTTTTATTTTAAATTTGTTATGAATGTGAATATAAATAACATAATAAATTTGATTCTGTATTTAATCTTAAACGACTGTTGCTACCATTTACATTTATAATAAAAGGTTTAATGGAGTTTTCAATAGAAGACAAATGCTACAGCCAAATATTTTGTTATTTGTTCATTCATTCTTCATTGTATCTACATCTTGTACGTTTATCTTATAAATATATTAATTTGAATTTATTATAAAAAGTCTTGGGTAAGTTATTAAGTAAAACTTTCGCAAATTTAATATTTTTTTAGAAAATCCTTATTGGCTTGCTATTGGTTGTTCAAAAGCTATAAGTTTATTTTATTACTTCCCCTTAAAAATAGCAAATAAACATGAAAATGCCTTTCAATAAATAATGTTTCTTTAATGTGAATAATAAACAATGTATAATTAACAGAAAATTTCTTTATAAACTTCCTTGCATAAAAAAGTGGATATTGTTTCTCTTATTTTGTAATAATGAAAAATTAAGAAAGTTACGCTCATTCTGAACTCTTGACTTAAAATAATATTTACAGTAAAAATTGCTTTTGAGATTGGAAGAAAATATTTTAATATTAGTAGTCACAAATATTAAATATGTAACGTTAAGATTATAAGGACAAAAAATAACGGCGTTGGAAAGTAATAATGAATTATATAAGAACCGCTAAAAATTATTTCTTAAATTTTAACAAAACAAATACAATAATTTATTTTATTGTATTTTTTTGTTAATTTTAATATATAAAATAATATAAAATTATATAAAAATTTGTTAATAATATGATATATTTGATGAGAAAGATAAACGAAATGGCGCTTTAGTTTCTTATAGATGTCGAGAGTGGTACTAGATAAATGAAACGAGTGAAAATTAACCAATCAGCTTATAGAATTTGAGTGTTATTACTATATTGGCAACACTGCTCAAACCATCGAGATCATTTGGAACGAAATAGCAATTCAGTTCAGCTTGAACGGGTGGCAGATGCAGTTGTACTGGCTGCTCGCGAGTATTTTCATTCCAAATCATTAAGAACGCTTTTAATTCTTCGTAGATTTTTGATAATACTTTTTTATTTTATAGAGTTATCCCGTTTCAGGCTGGACTTCGAGTACGGATCATAACGAGACGTTGATAATCCCGAGTATCGAGGTAAGTGCCAGCTCAGTTTCACTAGCCTATCGTTATAATATGGTCGCGTATCCTATCTTTTTCTTTTCCTTTTCTTCTGTCTCGTCAACAACGCTAACCAAAGAACGATTCTAGCCGATGGTGATCTCTCCGATGGGTGGCCTACCAGGAGGTTATTTCCGGCTTACATTGTCTTTTGTTTCCGCGTTGCGTGACCATATCTCCACAACATTTACGCGGTTTAATCCCGCAATTATTTCCTGACCGCCTTTTTAATACGGCTTCTTTTAAGCCGGGCATAGGCAGGGTAGATGTATGCGAGATATGCACCCACTAGGGATCTTTGGTCATTGCGGAGGAATGGAAACATAGAAAACATGTATTCTCTGTTTTGGCGTCCGATGCAAAACTGGCACGTGGAATGAGAGGTAGAATAATTAAGTTCTACACCATTTCACACTATTTTTCCTAACCTCGGCGAATCGTATTGTTTCTATAGGAGGTGCATCTAATCTGGTGCTTTTTTCTATAACCTAATGAAAGGTAATAACTTTTGTTATTGCATGATAAAAATCATTGTCAGTGGCTCGTTATGTATATCCTTTCGAGAGGATTTTTCGTATTCGAATTTTCAGGTTTTTTAGCATCAAAGAAGAAACAAGGTGCCAGTCGGAAAGCATGCTGCATAATCTTCGAGGATTCAGTTGGAGGAAAACGGATCATCATGCTTATATACAATGGCTTTCGGGGGATCGGTGACGATTCGGATCACCCATCCCCTTTTCCGGATAAATAAAAAAAGAACATTCTGGTTGTATGTTCTTCGTATAAGTCACGATTTTAGCGCGAGTTGGTTGGAATCTAATATACGACGATCCTACAAACAGAATTGGTCACATGTATGTTTTTATAATTGATTCAAATTGGGCCCGGGCCCAACCCCACTCCGGGGGTGGGTCACCTTTGCAGCAACCTCCACGTGGTGTGACCTGGGAAGTTTATGTATTTCGTGCTTTGTTCATTTGAACAAACGAACAGACGTAAACTTGCAAATGGCTGACATTATAAATAACATCTAGTATTTTCATATTCAGTCAAATGTTTTTCTCTAACAATTTGTTGAATACCTGACACGCAATTTCTGTCGCTATTTTGGAAAAAATATCACTAATCGTATAATAAAACATTTTTCTTTATTATATACAGTTCTATTATCAATAAAAATATTGATTATTTACTTATAATTGTTCGAATTTATTATTTATAAACGATCAATCGTTCTATTTTTTAATTTTAGTATTGCGCAATATGTTCATTAGTAATATCATTACTTCCGTCAACATCCAAACACTAACATTTTTTGTAGTTCATTCCTGTAGTTAGTATTTAATTCCAAATTATTTACATTGTAATTTCAATAACGTATAATTTATTATCCAGCGATATATAAAAAATTGTTTTAAATGTTATATATACTCATTCTTTTGTTTCTTTTGACATCGAAATATTAACATTAGCAGCTAAAGCTTTTACTTTCCTGTTACTACGACACATTTTTAAAATCTTTGGTTTATATCGAATAACACGTAATGTAAGTTGTCTAAATTGCTTGTGTGTATATAGTAATTTGGACATCAAAAGTGTTTTTATGTTGTATATATATTTTTTTCAATTTGCTTTAACTTCCATCTGAACAATGATATTCGCTTCAACAGCGTGTTTTGTTTTTTCTTAGTTTATAGATTGTCGTATAAATTTGTCGATTTAGGTCTAAGTTCTATTATTTCATTTGATAAATTTAATTCTCAAAGATATAATAACGATGATTTCACATTCTAGTTTCCATCGTCCTTCAAAATTTCGATTTCCTGACTATGCTGAAATTCTTAGCAAAATAATATAATAAAATTACAAAAATATATATAAAGTAATAATAAGATAAATAGAAATAAATTACCATAATATTTTTGACTTCTTGTTCTCTTAAAATATTAATATTCATAGGTGTTAATTTCATACTTGGCATAATATCTTGTCTAAGTTTTCTATATTTATAACCTATTGTAACATAATCAAAGTCTAAAATGCAACATATTGTCATTTCTTTTAATTCATCATCGTTTAATATATTTCTGTTGAGCGATGGTAAAGCAATTTTTCAAGTTATAAACATGTTCGAATTTCCTGGAAAATAATGCGAGGGGACTTTTATTCCCGATGAGCATCCAAGGATGCAGCAAGTTTTAACCATCAAAAATTATACGATTTACAATATTTTTTTATCTTTTACGTTGTATAATAATTAAATTAACTTTTAACTTCAATAGAAGATTCAAATACATATACTTAACTACTTACTTAATGTTACTATTTTTGTTCGTGTATGAAAATATAAATGAAAAGATTTAATACGCCATTATTATACATATATGATGAAGATCGTGTGAACACAAAACTCGTGTAAATGAAAGAGTGGTACGTGAAAGTTTGACAAGTAAACCAATCTAGTTGTTTAGCTCTAAACTGACGTCATTTTAAAAGATTTTCATATAATAAATTTGATGTATAAAATATTGTAAATAGGACTAGGTTTAATTATCAATACATTTACTTTTCCTTTTTTCCTATTTAGTTTCTTTAAAATTTTTTTAATTTAAATATAATGAACATCAAAATACGAACAGAAAAACAATTTAATTTAAGTGATTAGATATACAATAATATATATGTTAAACAATCATTTAAAAAACAGTTCATAATATAAATAATAAATAAGTTCATAATGTTTTAATTTTATTATAGTTGAATTGAATCTAGGTTTTGGTTTCATCTTTAATATTAAACTAATCGGTTATTTTTAGAAAATTAAAAATAATTAAACAATAATATTTATATAGATTTTTAGATATTCGTAAAATTTATAATTATCATTGTCAATAACTCTTATGCATATTAAAGAAGTATTCAAATATGAATCTAGATAAAAACAACAGATGTCAAAAGAAGTACTCATATTTCAGGTATAGCGATTTAGTCTAACAATCTTCTGATTATTAAATGTTTTATTAACAATTTTAAGAAAATAAATCAAATTGGAGTAAGAAAATAATTTCATATTGTTATTAAAAACTTATAATACATCGATTGGTGTTAGATATGTTTATGAATTTATTGATTGTTTATGAATAAAGTGATTATTTATGATTATGCTTAAGAAGGACAAACGTTACGCAAATTTATAATAATATATAATAAACTTGATATCTGCGTAAATTTGTCAAAATTTATATATATTTAAATAATAATTATATATATAAGTATGTATATATACATACATATATAATATGTAATAATATATATATATATATTTATTTATTTATTTATTTTATAATTTTAATTATAATTGTATTATTGCAAATATTTAATATTTAATGTAATATGTGATAGATTCGATTAAATATAAAATCAATTATATTTTTTAAGGGATCGTGAAAAATAATTTAATTAATTAACTTTAATTTGTGATAGTTTATAGCTATGAGGAAGTAAAAGAATGTTTAGTATATCCAATGATCAAAGTATTATTGCTTAGAAAACTTGAGATGTTAAATAATGTTAAAATCAGTATAGTCGATGAAATATACAGATATGATAGAAAAGAACAAGATGGCAGCTAACCCATGGGAAAAAGAATATGTCTAATATAAATGTATAATCATTTGTACAAGTTTAACATCTTTCTTTAGACGTTCATAATAAGTAAAAATCATATTTAATTTTACTAATGTATTGGATTTTCTCGATATAGTCCTCATTTTTTCAAAGATATTAAAATCTTAGCATTAGCATCGTTAAAAATAGTAATGCATACATTCTGGTGGAACGTTAAAGGTAATGGGTCTTCTGCTTGAAAAAGTAACAGCAAATACAATGATTGTTATGGATTCTTTTGCATTACCTGTTGAAGAGACAGAAATAAGGGTAATGCACAAGTTCAAGCATATGAATATATAACTGCATATATAGAAACTGCAAAACAGTTGAAATCAAGAGAATATAATGTTTTTGTTTTTATTAACATATTAAAATATCCGTATAGGTCGGCAAACAAAAGAATGCTATTGGCTGATATTATAGTCATCCAGGTTATGGATGTGGGTTGTCTGATATTGATGTATCTACACAAATGCTTAGTCAAAATTTTCAAAAACCATTTGTTGCTGTTGTAATTGATCCTGTGCGAACTATTTCTGCGGATAAAGTTTGCTTAGGAGCATTTATAACTTATCTAAAAATACATTGAGAAAGTCATATAGAATCATAAATTATAATATATTTTATCATAATGTATTAATATCAAAATAATTTGTACTATATTAATGTTAATGACTATTCTTAATTTGGAAGGATATAAGCCTGCTAATGAGGAACCATCAAAATATCAAATAATACCTTTAAATAAAATCGAAGACTTTGATGTATATTGTAAACAATATTAGTCGTTAGAAGTATCATATTTCAAATCGTCATTAGATAGACGATTGCTAGATTCTTTATGGTATAAATACTAGGTGGTTGTGATTTTTCATGTCTTATTATGACACAAGCATGTATTCAAAGATATATACATATACTTTAAAAATTTAATGAAACAAAAATATATTTTATTTTCACATTTTGATTTGCTTGAAAGTATATATAGTGATGTATAGGCTTTTAATCCATACATCACTATCACTTGAGCACATTTTTAAGTTAACCCGGACTTCAGGATTTTCCAAAACCAAATAAACAGGGGAGCTATTTAATAAGTCCCTTGCTATTAACAATAGGTTCCGTATAAAAATATAAAAAGGACATTATTGCTAATTATCTGTGTGGCAGTAGTTATTGAATTTACAAATAAAATTAATCAAACTAAAACACTATATTCTTAATCAAATAAAATTCTGAAAAATTTCTCGATTCCAATTTCCTGGCATTTAGTAAAAGTAATGGGAATTCATTAACTCGTTTATTAGATACTAAAGTAATTTATTTATTTTTATGACGATGAAAAAAATATAGATATAACTTTACTTGAATTCATTCAATTTATTGATTTACAATGTTTATAATACATTACCTAAACATAGCATAAGAAGCAATGATGAAAATCGTCCTACAAATTACGCGTATGCCATATGATAATTATTATCGATATCAGTATTATTGGTATTTATATTTTTCACCATTATAATAATAATAATAATAATAATAATAATAATAATAATTATTTTTATATAAATTTTTATTCATCAAAAAAATATTAGAACGAAATTTATTTATTAGTTAAATATAACTACTATACTATTTTAATATTTATTAACTTTTGTATTGCCAAAAATACGAGTTATTAGTATTTTATTTACTCAAATGATGTTTTTTATCTTTATTATTGAATTTGTACTGATATTTATTAGAATATACTACAATTATCAGTGATAATGAAGGAATCTTGCTGCATTTATGTGCAGTAATTTTGTTATACAATAAAACATTAAATTATTTCAATAGTTACGCACTTTTGTAAATTACATTATTAGTTTGTAGTGCGGTTTGATTTTTTAATATTCTGATCGCTGTAAAGCGTATTTATGCTTTTGTACTTTACGGGTGAAAAATTAATATTTGGAATGTAGTAATATCGAACGCGTTCTTCTATAAAAACGTTACAGCTTTCATTTTTATTATATCCATATGAAATATACATAATATACTTTTAGTAGGTCATTTAAGCATCACTGTTTGCAAAAATATTAAAATTCTAGATATAAGACATTCTTATGTATTATATATATTACTGTAACAAATACAATAATTTAAAATTATAATAAAATTTAGAAATGTTATTATATTTTAGAAAAAAAAAAAACTAATATTTTCAAATTGCATCACTTTTGTAGTCATGACGCGATATAATCCATGTAATTTTTTAATAGACTTATGTATACATAAATATGTTTATGTTGTTTAATCAATTTTCATTGAAATAATAATTGGTAACCTACGCCTGAAAGTTCTTTCTAATAAACACTTTTATTTAGAAACAATAAGTAGAAAATGAAACAATTATTAAGGTTTAATAATATAAATATTTAGAAGATTTAAAAAAGATTATTTGTGTGTCTTCAAATTTTTTGATATAGCAAACATTATAGAAGCAATCTTTGTAATAATAATTTGTTGTAATATATTATATATCTAATACATAAATGCAGACAAGCTTATATATGGTTAAATAATGGTAACGAAAATCAATATTTAATGGTTTTGAATTCGAAAAATGAAATTAATTTTAAGTGAACATACTACTATATAAAATACTTGCACTAGATTTATTAATAACATTTATTTTTTTGGATCCAATGTAAAAAAACTCTTAAATAAATTGGTAAAATACAGAACCATGCACGATGACCCGTGCAGGAAAGTCTAATAACATTATTTATTTTTAATTCCTACTTCTATTTTATTGTACACATATATAAAAATCCATTGTATATTATATATGTTCAGTGTGTAAACATGAATTTTATGTTACAGCAACACAATAAAAAATAAGCAATGACGAATTACGATAAGGTTTACTTGCAATTAGTATAAATTTCACGTGTACAAATGTGTGGCAATTTTAAACCGTAAAGAAAATAATTCAACTGAATAAAAAAGGTCCATAGAGTTTAATAAGATTATTAATCATTTGTAATTACGACATAAAGCGTATGGAATCATAAATATGATGTAAGTAATATACAGTTTTTTAAAGATCAAATTTCCAATTGCATTATGACAATCTCTAAAGTTTCAATTCTGTTATTTTATTAACACCCATGACAGTATTATTCTGGAAATTTAGATTTTTAAAATTGATCTTCTACACATTATTAGTCACACCCATTTTGTGGGTAGATTATTTCATGAGATTATAATAGCGAGTTGTGTACATTATCGTAGTTATTAAACTACTGAATTTCACTGTAATAAAAGATTCCCATTCCTTCTATCTTATTATGTATATTATTACTCAAATGTTCTAATGTATATACAGAAAGTATAATTGTATCAATTATTTTTACATATATGAGTACATATCGAATAAATGTTTGTTAAGTAAGTATTATCTGATGTTTTGATTGCTCATTAACGCATGGTTTTCAATTTGTTATCCTAGTAATGATCATATATAGTAAAAAATCAATATTTATGTGAATTGAGAACTATGCGTAGTTCTTTGTTCTATTTTTAAACAACTATAATTTGAGCTACTATTTTTATTTGTTTACCAAGATTTTATTTTTTCGATTCATTTATATATTTCAGATACATATGAATATTTTTCAAAAACAATCATATTTTATTCTATATAGTAAGATTAATGGAAGGGAAATCTTTTCCTATCGATGTAAAATCCATTGGTACATTATCAATAGTCACGGCTGTACATTATACGTATGAAGTTACTTCGTACTGAAATTTTTTTAGAAACGTATAAAATCCGAATGATACAAAAAGTAGATCATATGAGTTTTAGAATGAATAACAGTCATATAAAATGCGCATCTATGAATATCTCTACCAGAAGTAACCACTTAAAAAATTTTTTAACTTTTCCTATACTATTGTTCTTTCAATTATTTGGATTTAAAAATATTTATATGATCATTATTCGTTATTATTTTCTAGAATAGTAGTTTATAGTTTATATACTGCATTAATAATATTTACATGAATTTAAGCAATATTCTACATCAGAGACGTGCAAATTTTGGATTGAAGAAGAAATAATTCTCTTATTACTGCTTATTGATTATTCCTGTTTAAATATGTTTACTCTTTTGGCATCTTCAAATATTATAATGCACAATCTAGATTAAACAGTAATATCGTAATTATTATAATGTAATAATAGTAAACAAACTGAGGAAAGTATTGGTATGATGAAAGCAAGAATTTGTTTAGAAAAATAAAAAAGAATGGGGATAAGGGTAATAAACCTTACGTATCAATTTTGAACGTCTCTGTTGTACATGGAGTACAAAAGCATGAAAAATCATTAATTTAATAAGTATTTATATGCATATAAATGTGTAATAATTTAATATGCATTTATATGCATATTGAAAAACTTCTTATTTTTGGAGCAACTACACAAGAATGTATCATAAATTTCGGGTTAGAAAAATAAAATTGACAGATAGAAATGTTAACCATTCTGTAAATTGAAAAAATCGATTACATGAGCGAAGTGTATGTGTTAGTCATTTCATCAGTTAATTCATACATAAAAAATTATATTTTTAGCTTATAAATAATAAACGTTATTATTTTCAATCGAATAGAAAATACTTATTAATTAAAAAACTAACTATGTAAAGATATTTGGAAGTCAATATTACTCTGTGTTATGCAAAAATGACTAAATATATTGATTATTTTATTTGAAATGTAAACTTTTTAAGACAAGAAATTTCTACAAGCTTAATATTTTTATTATTTAACTGCATTCTATATAGCTCTACTTTTTAATATAAGTATAATTATTTAGCAAATTTTTGAAATCATCTTTATAATTTCAATAAGAATACAAATCACAAGAAGACAAAACGAAGCTATATCAACTCTAAAAACAGCATCACATTCATTCGTACAACGTTTCATGTTGTACATGAGTAAAATATATATTATAATTTATTATAATGAATAGTACACAATGCTTTAAATGTTATAAAATACAGAATATGAATATATTTTCTCTGTCTCTTGAATATGTTTGAACTTGACATAGCACTTGCAGAAAACGACGTATATGTTAAGCTTAGGATTATAATTTATAAATATTTTCTTTAGAGTGTTTTCAAATTGCTCTGTTGAACATTAGGTTACACAAACGTTATTGTACCGGAAGACCATCTTGTTATAAGATCGTAAGAATAGTAAAATATTTTAATGGGTATTTCTATGTAATTCTGCATTTCTAAAATCAGAGGAAATTTGATTGATTATATATACTATATTATATTATATTATACTATACTATATTATGTGTTATACTATATATTCCATAAAAATAAGTAATAATAAAAAGATAACATTCTTATTAATATTTAGAGATGCAAAATTAACTCTAGAAATTAAAAATATTAACAGATTTCACGCAAAATGTAACTTTATTATTACTTTCAAAAACCTGCTCACATATAATGGCACCGTATTAATATTTTATTTGCTTATTTGGTTATTTCATTCAGATCTATTACCAAAAAAGTATATTGTATTATAATTAAAATTTCAATAAGAATTTTTAATTTATAATTTACTAATTGTTACTAAACACCAATTTTATTGTAGAAAATATGAGGATGCAAATGACTGTGATGCTTTGGAAACAAACTGTAAAAATTAACATCGAAATCAAATAAAACTAATAGTAGCACACATTTACATAAATTAAGATGTATAATAATAGAATATTGTTGCTACTATGATCATTTTTATTAGCCTTTTAAAATTTATTAAAGCAATATAAAATTAATTTATTATTATGTCGCTTAATTAAAATTTATACATAAAAATGTCATATAAATGAATAAAAAAGAAAAGTTACATAAATTCAAGTTATTTCTATATTAAAATGAAAAAATGGTATAACTATTTTATACTATCATTAATGTTAATGTTACCAATTTCTAAAGGAATGTCCTACAGAAATATATTTTAGATATAATTTGAAAGTAATTACAAAATACACATTATTATATAATTAAATTGGTATATATAACATTAGAAAATTGTGTTTATTTATATATCATGATACTGCACTGAATTTTGCAAAAATATCAATATACTGAATGAATGAGTTTAATTGCAAGCAAAGGATTATTATATAATCACAGTAATACAGCCATTTGTTACCTCGTATTTCACAGAAAAAATGCTTAGTATTAAATGTATAAATATCTATCGACATGAATTATATTTAATACATACAACTTCTTTATATTTTAAGAAAAACGTAGAAATGACAAATACTATCATTCCTCATCTAAGCAGTTTTATGATATTTCGATAGACAGGAATATAAATTTTCATATACACATAACACAGTAAACATAATAAAAAACATTTTACATTGAATCATGAATGTGTTGCTGTCTGGTTCATTATAAAATAAATATTCAATGATTGTATAAACATTGGACACAATAAATTTGCAAATAAATATACCTAATCTCAGATTAATATTGTTACACGATAGATAACATGATAATTTAATGTTAAAATTACAAGAAAATAAAAATGCTACAAATTTATAGCAAGTAATTTTTAGTTTTACATAACATAAATTCGGTAAATTTGATCATGAAATTTCTTTTTTAAGTATTCCATACTACTATTTTACAGAATTTATTATTATACAATATTCTAATGATTATGTACTTTTTACCTGGAGTGTGCAGATAATTCTTCCTCTATATTAAAAAACAATCTGCTTTCTATTATACATGTTTTGCACATGAAATAACAGGCAATTTATAAATGTCCAACTAGTTCATAAATAAATATCACAATATGGTTTTATTCCAATTTTTTTTAGGACAGTAGAAGAATCATTCGCACAAAACAGAGTATGTAACGTTTGCATTTGCATTATTGTATTTTGTCAAAAATATATTGTTTAATTTTGTCTGCCCTATTGTTGGTTTTTTTGTCCAATATATAAGAAATGTATAAAGATAGTAATTTATATATTTTATCAAAAATGACATATTCCAAAGTTTAAATGCAGCTGAAAATTTGAAGAATGGATTAATTGCGCATTGTATTTTTACATCACACATACGTGAAAATAGATTATTCATGAAATGCTATTTATTGTGTCACATACGCATATTTTTAGCGTATATAAAGCTTAGAAAATAAATCAGCATTAAATAGGTATTATATTTTCAACAGTAAGAATTACTATGATAGATAAATATAATAGAAATTACAATATAATTTGCAAATATTTTGTATCTATGTATATGAAAAGAAATAAAAATAAAAATAAAAATAAAAATAAAAGAAAAATGCAACTCTTGAATACAAAGAGTATATATATTTCTATATCATAAAAATTATATTATATTATGTAAGATGTGAAATACAAAAATTACAAATTATCAGAATATTGTAAATTATATAATTTAACTGCATTTTCTGATATTATTGGTGGTTTTTTATAGTATTCTGATATATACAAGACAAGAAAAAGTGAAGATTATTGAAACCAACAAATGGGACAGTAGTATATAAATATTCAACTGTTTTTCTTAATACACAATATCAGTTATTCATTTATTTTGTTACTTTCCTATTATCCTATTTTGTAGCTAAATTTGTTGTTTTCATCAATATAATTTATGCTTTTATTAATTATATTTTACTTATTATTTGTTATAAGTAAAATAGTATATAGTAATTGTTTATTATATTCATAAATGTATTCAGGAATAATTTTCCTAGAATTTTCAACTTGACGCGACCGTAATTTTCCTTATAAAATGCAAAATAAAGTATTATATTTATATTTGTTATATATTTTTGTAATGCTGCAAATTTTTTAAATATTTTGCATGAAAATGATGTAATATCTTAAACATAAAAACCTTGAAAAAAATCCGATCTCGAAAAGCTGACAATTAGCATTCTTTATAAGTAATCTATGAATAATTTGTCTGTTCTTTAATATTTATTCTAAGTTAACAATTATGCGTATATTTCACATGTATATGCAATTACATAACATTAATAATGCTAATATTGATTTTAAAAAATCCAAATCTTTACATTATAAATATATGAATTATAACTTTTTACATTTTGAAACTATTGTACTTATAAAGAATGCACTGGGTAAACGCAATAATAATGCATTATTATAGTGCTAAATTGATTGAATCGCAAATGGTATTTTACAAATGATGTCATGGTATATACGGTCCAAAAAGAACTAAACATTAGCCACTATAGAAAAAATATTATAT
>NC_140810.1:9777500-9857500 GCF_050613455.1 Vespa mandarinia | reverse complement strand
TTCTTTTAGCTTCTTCACTTTCTAATTGCCATGCTGCACAAGCGGCTCTAGCTTGATTGATTCGTTCATCCCACGTTGCTAACTGAGCACGACTTGAAGTCAATTCTTCTCTGAGTCTCTGCACCTATGATAAATTATTGAAAATTAATAATTTTTTCAAATTTCTTTTTACAAAATAACAAAATATGTAATAGCTATAAAAACTCTAACCTCAGATAAAGATCCTGTGTTACTTGGACTGATGGAGAATGCACTGACCAGTGGAGACGCTGGGAGAGGTTGTGTACGAGATGGTGACATTCCTTGGTTTGCAAAGTCAAATAGGCTACTATTAAATCCACTAAGCTTAGAAGCTGAACTACTAAGCTGAGAAATGTGATTGTTAAATGGATCTGAAACTTGATTCATAAATGGCATTGTCTGAAAATCCAAAACATAAATTATTAAAAAAAGTTGCCAAAAATCTTATTGTTGTTTTTAACTAGTAATATATGCTTACCGATTCTATAGAATCTTGATGTGAAAATCTGTGTCCAGTAAGGAAACCGGCTGATTGTAATTGCTGAAGCGGACTTGAAGTAGATGGAGAAAAATTTGTCAAAACAGATCGTTCTGTCATCCCAGGAATATTTACTGGAGCTGAACTACCAAGTAATCCTGAACTTGCTAAACCCGCTGATATAGAATTACTAATTGGTGAATTAGTATCCCTATGAATTGATTCTACTAAATTTAGTGGATCATCTAAATGTAATTCATCTAATGCATTTCCTACAAAAAGAAAAAAATAATACATTATTAGCTGAGCAATATATATATCAAACACATATAAAGCTAATATTTTAATAATATTAAATTAATAATAAATTAGCACACACCTACTACAGATTCAACAGTGTCGTTTGGATAAAATGAATTGGATAATGGTGATACAGTTGTTGTCAATGAATGACTTCCTAAAGTTCCATTTAAATTATATGTGATAAATAAACTTTGCTTTTGTTGAGCCTTTTCAGCTTTTGTTAATAATGGATCACTGTCTATAGCCACCATTTGTTTTCTTATTTCACCCTATTAAAAATATTACATTGATATAGAGCAACTTTAAAAACCAGAACATTAATTAAATACAAATAAAGAAGAAACTTACAGCTTGTAAAAGAGAACTAGGATTGTAAAGTATACTAGTAAGTTTCTGTTGGGCAGAAACATTCACAGCATTGTTAGAATTGGAATTATGAAGTTGAGCACCAGGAGCTTTACTATGTGAACTATTACTACCAAGACTACTAGTACTCGCAGATTCAGATACTTCACCACTTCCGTTCTGCAATTTTATCAGTTGATAAAATTTGTTATATAACAAATGAATTTGTTATATGTATATAATTCACATTAACAAATTCATTTGTTATATGTATATAATTATATTTTATTATTAAGTAAATTTTTATTGCAAATTTACACAAGAATTAAAAACTTACACTGCTATCGCTAAGAGGTTTGTCTTTGTCATGACTGCGCTTATCAGGTGGTAAAGCATTATTGAGTATATCTGCTAAATTTGTGCCGCAATCTATGGGTACCGCCATGTCCCTCGCCAGACTCATTTCTTCTGTTGGCAATACTGCTCCATCAGCACACCATACCAACGTCCCAATTTATCAATTTTGAGAAGCAATTTTAATGATAAAGTTTATTATTTTCAAGAAATTAAATTCCACTTTTGTAAAATGCCAAAAGTAATTTTTACATAACATAAGAATGGAGGAGAGTGTACATATATCGTTGTAAAATATTAAATTCAATTTAAATCTGTTACGCAAAATTAAGTTATATATACAATGAGAATAATGTACTTGGAACTTGAATTACATAAGTTCGGTTTTAGATACAATTTTAGATAAAAAAATTATTTGCGAAATATTCTAAGCCTGCTGAAATAGGTAACAATTGTTTTACGTACGATTGATGAGGGTACACTCACGGTCAACATGCGCAAATGCACAGAAGACTCCACGTGGACAATAACCAGCCTGCTGTACATCATTGCATTTAGTTGATTTGTAAATTTCAGGATGGAATTGTTGTTCTGTACGGGTATGACAATATGTGCAGGCATCTCCTTGTTCACAGTTTCCTGGTTCACCCCATTCTTCTCCATGCTTTACATTTGGACATGGTGTTGATCTAGGAAAACAATAATAATAATATTAAAATTATTTTAATGATATTGAAAGTAGAATAAAAAAAACTTAATTTACCTATATTTATATTTTCGTGGACTACGTCTTTTATCTTTACTGTTATGGTATTGTGGGCAAGCATAACCTTGACGACAAAGTCTTGGAGGTCGTTTACACGGTTCTGTTTTATAATTACTAAGTACATAATTCGTGTCCTGCCATTTTGGATCTTCATTCATCAAATTTCGTTCCTTATCAAGAATGTTTGGTCCATTGGACGAAGAATTAGGATCTGTATCTGGATTTTCCAATGCCTGTATTTCTTTGATATCATACACAGGTGGTCGTAAATCATGATTGCCATGTGCAAAGGCACAGTGAGGTCCATTTTTAACACAAAACCCACGTGTGTCCGTATCATGAACACACATGCATGTTTTATAATAACGCAGATGGTAACGTCTCTCAGTATCGCCAGCAGTACGATGTAAAAATGGGCACCTGTTCAAAAAAATAATTTGTGAGAACTTGTTCCATTCTGATATCTGAATATTATTTCAAACAGAAGATATATAAACAAGATGAACAATATACATCTACTATTTTTATAAAATTAATATGATCATGCATTAATATTTTTACATTTAAAATGAAACAATATCATAGCTGTATATATACGTATGAAAAAATAGACTGCATGATGGACTAGGAATCGAACCTAGATCTCCACATTTCGCGTGTAGTACTTAAAATCACTATGTTACCATGAATCCCACTCATTCATACTTTTCATAATTCAATTATAACATACTATACTCATACATTAAATATATTAAATATACATTATTTACTCTTTAAGAGAATTAGTACTGTATTTGGTGTAAAAAGTCGACGAAAATATATGTAAATAAATAAAGATAAATTCAAATAATGCATGCACATTTAAAAGATAAATATAATTATGACACAATTGTTTCAAAAGCATAATATTAATAATTAAACATAAAATTGCTATAATTAAATTACTATTAGAATTTTACTTTTAATATCATAAAAATTATTTGTTTATATGCATGCACTAATAAAATTTAATATAAGAAAGCATTAGCTTAAATATAATCTTTACAAACATTTATATGATCATGGTATTTCGATGTGATAATGATTAATGTAAAGGTTGACATTCTTTTTAGAAAACCAATATATTATACCATCCAAAAATTAAATATGTGATAATTATAACAATAATTATCCAACACAATCATTGAAATTAAACATGATATTTTTGATCAGTCAAAATGTGTTTACTTTCTCAAGTATTTTTAGATATATAAAAGATAACATATAAAAAATAATTATAAAATAATCATTAATGATTAATTAAACAATCATGCAAAAAGAATTATATGTGCTTATTTGATATTATAATTTGTGTGAGGTTCAATTCTATTACGTTACACTATCTTATGTAATAAAATTATTCAAAGAAAGATAACATCACATGATCCTAAAATTATAATTAACTTGCATATTATTTAAAATTCGTATTATGCTATAAATATATCTTGAAAGAATAATATTACATTGAAATTTTCTTATGTGTATAAAAATAGTAATAAGATATAAATAATAAAATATTCCATATAAGAGATGCACAATGGATTTATCTCAACGTCAGGCTTAACTTGTTATATCACACATGCATATATACTCCATATTATGAAGTATTAAGTCTCTGCTAATAATAAAACCTAAAAAATTATAAACCTAAAAATAAAAATATAACCTAAAAAATTCACTTAAATAATATTACAACTTACTATTCTCATATTTTAAATTTATATTTTAATAAATAATTAGAACATTAAAACACATAGATGTAATGTAAGATATTTGAAAACACAAAGTTGTAAATATATTTATGTTCCAAGTGTAAAAATATACATAATGCAGTGTAATTTTTTTTTAATTATTATATCAATATTAAAAAATAAATTTTCTGTTATGACTATAAAATCATGCAAAGTGGATGTATTTTTTTTCCATAATGTTTCAAATGTATTTATATAATGATTTAGATAAATATATACTCTTTGAAACTATGAAATTTATAAATTACAATTATTAAATTATTATAATAAGATTTAATACAAATCTTATAAAAGGCATATTTTACTATTTTAGTATTGTCACTTTCAATTGCCATTTTATAACATTTTTTGACATTGTTCATATTAACACATTAATTACAGTTCACAGTTCAAAAGATTTTATTTATTCTTGCAAAATTTTACTTTCGAAACCATATGATCATTTGAGAATGATTGTATATATGTGTAAGTAACATAACACGATTATAAAATAAGAGAAAAGAATATATATAATAAATTTAGAAAATATTAAATATTTCAGTATGGGTGTACTAATTCAATATGTAGACATATAATACAATAGTAACTTATAAATGAGCAGCAATTTTACGTAAAATATAAGTTCAAGACTTGAATGCTTAAAGTTTTATAATAAACACTGCAACATTATATAATAAATATATAAATAGTAATAGTTTGTCTATAATGGTTAACCTATAAAATAATCCATATATATCACAATAGCATAACAAAATATTTGTATATAGCACAAAATTTGTTGAATCTCATAATAGAATAAGTTTAATGTTAGATTACTTTTTATGAATATATATAGAAAAAAAACTATTGAAAGCTTGGTAAAATATTATATTTTACACTATAAGGACTCTTAATAAAAACTTTAATTTTATTTTGTATTGTTTATTAATGTTATAACAAAAACTATTTTTCTTATAATTCTTCACTTACTTTGCATAATATATTAATTTCACCTCTATTAAAAAATTGTAATTGTACATTGTATACTTTAGTTAGTTTAGAAATAATATTTGAATTTTTTATCTACTTTTATTATTTCTGAATCTACAACTGAGAGGGAACTACTGAAATTTTAGCTATTATCACCAGCCAAGTTCTTTAAATTTCATTGTTTTCGTTATTTATATATCTGTGATAAAAAAGTTTACTTTAATCGATGTACGTAAAGGTAAAATATAGCCCTAGTATTCGCGCGTAGTAATTTATAAAACTTTTGCAAAGAAAAAAAAGAAAAAAAAAGAAGGAAGGAAAATAAATTTGATGAAGAATTATATGAAGTTATATTCGGCAAATTAGAAGTTAAATTAATGTTATTATACATATTTCTTCCTGCAAAAGCTTTCCCACGAATACTATACTACAAATCCTCGTTACGCACACGATTGCTGTGAGTCGTACAGTAAGTAGCAATAATGGCACCTAGTGAGGATACCCCCTCCATTTTCTCCAACTTCCCTTTCCGCATGTTTGTATCCTTCTAGTTTTATCGGATAAAACTATAACTGTAAGTCTAATATCCATATGTATTGAAAATATAACGTAATGATTAGTGATTTTTAATTGAAAGTATTACAATTATTACTATTTTATCACATGAATAATAAAAATGAATTAATAACTAATTTTTCTATACTAATTGATATTTTTTTGTTCATTCGTATACTTGTGTATCACTAATATTATTTATTTCTTAATAAATCTTCAGGTGTGAACTTTGAACATACACAATGATATTTTCTTTTGAACGATAGAAGAAAAATAACAAAAGTTATATGAAAAGGAAAGCTAAGCAAAGTAGAGGATACCCCCATCTCAGGCGCTATTATAATTCACTGTACTTCTCTTACTGATGGTAACAGAGTCAGTATCTTCGATTACACCTGAAACCGAAATAAGTAAGCTATTAATACTTGGGTTTAATTTTAAAAGAATTCTAGGATTGGGACTACTTTGTATAAGCATCCTATACGGGGATGAGTATATAGTGCAAATGATTCGAAGTACTCGTAAAATATTTTTTTTTTCGAATTCATATTTTCTTCGCGTACATCATTGAAGATAGGTATATTAGAGAGAAGTGCAAAGTTGACTTGTGAAATCAATTGTCTCTTATCCCCCTTTTCTTTTTCTTTCGCTTCTTAGCGTATTCTTGTTCTTACACAGCACTCTTCAACAGTTGTTCACTGTTGTTAAATTATTACGTACAAAGACATTACTATCTAGTATGTATAACTTAAAAATTTGTATGTGCATTATTTATCTGAACTATAATATTTGAAAACGCCTGAATATACTCGAATAGGGGCAAATTCAAAAGTATTGAAAGAATCCAACGGCGCAGAAAAATTTGCACATCTCTAAGATATGTATAGCAAATCATTCTAATATGTCGTACTAATATATATAACTAAAAACTTAAAATCATGAGACAAAAATCTAAATTGTATTAAGAAGTAATTCGGTGATTCAATTGTTCAGGGATTATGTTTCGTGCAATACATTTTTATTTAATAAAAATAAATTACATGACATGCCTATTTTATGATAAAATTGTTTGTATAATAATTGTACTATAACATATATAAATTATAGGATGTAAAATGCATACACATCGAAAATATATTGACGTATAACATAATAATTGAAGAACAATATTTTTTTAATATATTATTTTATGCTTGCTTTGTTATGTTTGTTGCTTTTTTATAAACATTAAAAATATAATTGAAGAATATTGCATAATAGGAGTGTACAGTTGATTCTATGTCATACGACATACTATGCTAATGCTTATTTTTTTATTTAGTTTTTGTTTGTGACGCTAACCTCGAATTATTACTATACTGTGTACTTTTGCAGAAACGAAGATATCAAGATTTTCGTATCATTCATCTTACGTGAAAATTTTATGACTTATTTTCTTCTTTCTCCTACATGAGAGTAATAATAAATAAATAAATATAAAATATTATACTACTTGCAAACGAAAATTTTTTTAGTAAGATTATTTCTTTTTTCTGAAGGTAAATTATAATAAATTTGCCTTTAAAATTAAAAGGGATGTGTTTACTACAAGTGCAAGTGATTTTTCTATCTTCGGTAATACAAATTATGCATAAGCTCTCTCTTTCTCTCTCCTTACTATAAAAAACGAAAGAAAACGAAAAAATTCTTGCAATTTAAACGTCGTTCGGCGTATACCTATCTCAACATAGTCGAACAAGAAACGCGTCATATGAACGAAAAGTGACAAACTGCGCTTCGTTACAAAAGTTACACTCGTTGACGAGTTATGCTATATACGTCATACATTAAAAGAGGAAGAGAGACATATATATTACATACAACGGTACACACGCGTGTCAACGACACAAAGAAAGGAGGCAAAACCATTCGAGGAAGGAGGGATAGGAGAGTATTCGGAGAAAAAAAGATGGTGGGAGAAGAGGGACATGAAAGAATTCGAGAGAAAATGTGTTATTCCCTTGTGGACGTAAAACACATTTAGTATAGCAATACTCTACTTTTGTCTATTTCTCCTATTCCCCTTATCTTAACAGGGTACGTTAGGATACGACTATTCAAAGAGTTGAAAAGAAATGGTTGTTCGTGAGACATAGTGAAAGTATAGTAAGTGGTATTCATAAACCATTCAAAGACGTCTAATGATTATTATCACTGCCATTACGAATGCGACAAATAAAACGTAATAAAATAAAAAATATTATCCTCAATAATAGATATGTTTAATCGTTTAGTAAAGAAAATAATAGACAAATCGATGATTTTGTGAACGTCGCGAACAAATGAACGAGCGTTTAAATCGATGTGACGGCCGTGGCAAGAGTACTTAGAAGGCAACGCGTCGCGTCACCGTCACCGTTGCCTTCGTTACAATAATTGACAAATTCTTTAAATTCGTCCGAAAGCAAAATAAAACAATTAAAGGCAACAAGAAAAAAATAAGGTTTTCTTAAGACGAAATATCAACTTACTCATCTCCGTCTGGGCATATACCGGTGGTCTCGTCGTACTTGGTACAATAATTATCAGCACTATAGTTGAAGGTGCGGTCCCTCTTTCTCACCGGTCTGCGCCTCCGCTGGTTCATAAAGTGCCAGTTGAAGCACGTGAAGGGACGGTGCTGTGTACATTTGCGCTGTATAAAGAGGGGACATTGTTCGACGCGAAATTCCTTCAAGTATCTGGAATGCGAATCCACAGAGCTACACATTATTTCGTGGAGTTTTTTGTCGACGCGCGCGTCGTAGCCGCGCTGTTCGCGGTTTTCTCTCTTTCTCTGTTCTCTCTCTCTTTTTTCTCGCACTCCACTTTGGGTCACGCACTTCTGGCTCTGATCTTTATCTCACTTCTCTCACGTAGCACGCGACCGGCCCGGCGGGCGCTACTTACGTGTAATGATTCGCCTTTTCCGCTTGAGCTGTCAACAAAGGTTTAGAGTCGGACTTCATCTTGGACACAACACTAGCGACCAACGCGCGCGCACACACACGGACGTACGACCGAACGGCGGCACACTTCGTTTTCTTCTTCGTTGTCGTCGCGTCGCGTCGAGTCGTCGTCGTTGTCGACGTTGTTGTTCTCTTTGCGTTCGTCGTCGTCGTTGTTATCCTCGTTGCGTTCGTCGTCGTCGTTGTTGTTGTCCTCGTTGCGTTCGTCGTTTGTCCGTTTGTCGTCGTCGTCGTTGTTGTCTTCGTCGCCGTTGCCGTCGCGCGTCTTAGCCTTTAATTGTCTCTCTTCTCGTCGCTCTTGGCTACCTCTTCCTCTTCACTACCTCGTCCTCGTTTGCTCTTGTCTCTCGCGCTTCTCTCTCCTTCTCTATTTCGTTCCAATGATTCTACCGCTTTCTCACCCTCACTTTTTCTCTTTTCTTCTCTTCCTTTCGCTCACTCAGCCGCTCATTCGACCGCTCCTTGCCGCGCTTTGCCTTTGGCCTATCGAATGCAGAATACAGGACCTATTACGCGGAGCATGCACAACGCAATAGACACTATATTCGTCTCGGTTTCTCGACCAATCGTTTCCTCATAACAAGATCATGTGACTATCCCACCTTCAAGGTCATCGATGTTTTGGTACACAAAGTAAACATAGTCATACCATTTTACTGATACATATTCACGTGTTATGCACGATGGAACACTACAAAGTATATATAAATATCGCTGATAAAGATATCTCGATATAAACACTCGTGAGAAAACTAAACTTTCATCCGCTTTTTTTTTGAAAATTTGGAAATTCTGATGATGATTTATAATCTCTTCAGTCAAACATAAATCACGACGCTTGATCATTTCAGACTCTGAGCATAGATTTACACAATACTAGAAGTGAAATCACAATTCGCAAGTGTAAATGTATTTCTAACACTTAGTAACTGAACTGTTTAATGAATCTCAAAATCTTATTTTTTTATTGGTTAAATTTCGACCAATAATTTCTTGCAAACTATATTTATTCAATTGTCGCTTTTTATGCTATGTTTATTTGTACGAATTTTCTTTTTCTTTTTTTTGTTTATATCTGATGTATATTATTTACAATTTATTTTTTAACTTTGAATGAATTTATCAACCATTTAAACAAATTAAATAAAATTATTTTTTTTCCTTGTATTATTTAAAATTGATTTTTTCCATAATCTAATAATGTATGTAATTTTGAAATTGATATATATGCATTATGTTTTTTTTGAAATTGTTGATTTTTAGTTTTATTGAGTCATGATAAAGTATTATTGAATTAAAAATAAATATTTTTATTTATTTAAGTAAAAATAAAATACTTCAAGAAGAATCAGAGTAATTTATTTTTATATTGTATTCTTTCTTATTCTATTTTAAGATTGTAATAATTTAAAGACGATAGATGACGTTTTAGTCCCTCTTAATATTAGTACCTGGTAATGCCAGTACCAATAAAAATGAACTGATGGCGTTCTCTTAGTTCTCACAAGAGTATTCTATCAAAAAGTACTACGTAAATCGCATAAATCGTAATTAATTAATCGTTAGACAATGGAAGACAGTCCAAATGCTTTAATAAAATTTGCAAAAGCTGTATATTACATCATTGATACACCTGTTGTATTTTTTCGAGGTATTATCTAATCATTCTTTGGTTATGTTTTACAAATAACATAATCAGTATTTGATACGTTTAACAAAAGTAAATCTTTCTCTTTTATTATTATTGTTAGAGAAAATCGTTGAGCCCAACCAAAAAAAATATCCTTGGTATCATCAAAAATTTCGCCGTGTTCCAACTATTGATGAATGTTATACGGATGACTTAGTTTGTTACACTGAAGCTAATCTTCAATTTGAACGCGATAAGTAATTACGTTTATAAAAGTAATAATATACAAATTTAATATTAACTTGGATAAAATATTGATTTCTCTTTACTAGGGCTGTCGATGATGCTATTTTATCTATTTTGAGATGTCGATATGAAGAATGTGCTATGTATCATGGAGAAGATGATAGGGAAGTTTGTTATCCTTTAAGAAAAATATATGAAGAAGCCAGTGGAGCTTGGTTTGCAAAATGTCAATATTATTATCTACAAATATAATTTAATTATGTAGAAATATGAGATTTTACTTAATTCAATTTTATTTAGATGGTGATCTGAATCCTACACTCAATGTACAACAAGCATTTATGAAGCAAAAACATCGTATGGTTTGGGAACGAAGACATGGTCCTGTAGGTAGTGGAATGAAGACATAAAATATTTCCTTATTATCGTAGAAAGGGATTTAATACAAAATGCATGCTTCTATTTAAAGAAGTTAGTAATAAACTTATGTGTATAGATATTGTATAAAACTTGATAAAATAAAAATAAGTTATATATGAAATTGTATATGTCATTTCATATGCTACATAAAAAATTAGATATATTCAACATTAATCATGTTTTTCATGAGTTAAAATAAGCACATTTTATGTTTTTGAACTACTATTTTATTTTCATTTATCATTGTACTATATATAAAAATTCTATATGATTGTACATATGTATCAAATTAATTGATTGATTACATTTTTTTTAGAAGATTCCATTGATTATTTTGTATTTTAGAATCAAATTACATATGTTACGATAATAAAACTTAACAAAATTAAGTGTATTAAAAATTTATCATACTTTAAGTTTCATATGTAAACTGATTTATACATTCATCAATTTTACATCCAGATCAAAGAACCTTCTTTGTAAATATTATCTACATGTGTAGTTTTATATCCAAATGAATAGTAACCCATTTAATGTGATTAAATAATAAAAGAAATTAAAAGTTCTTTATGTACGCTACCTAACACTTCTGATACTTCTTATTCTCACATATTAAATGGGATATATAAAATGGTATTTAATATTTAGTATGAAAACATTTAAAACAGATTTTCATCTAGTTTTACACAATAAATATAAAACAAAAACAAAATTACACTACTATTAAGAATAATTTAATATTTCATTAGCGATCACAAAATAACAGCAAAAAGTTTTCCTCAGGATTCTGTATCTAATTATTAGTTGACTTATTACACATTATATTATTGCCAACATGTATTACTGTTGGTAAAATTTTAAAAGATTTTGTACCTAATTCAGCAATTTATCAAAACTGAAATAACAATTACAAAAATAACACTTTTCATTATATTTGCAATTATAAAAATTTATAAAGCCACTGTAAAACGCTTTTTACTATTTCTACATTGTAATGAATAGTTATCGCTAATAAAACATTCGTAAATGTAAAAATAAAATATGATATCAAGATCTTAATTAAGTAAATTGAAGAAAGCGCTTATCTTCTTTATGTTTGTTTTGTACTATACTTTACACGTAACAATAGAAAGATTAAAATTATGGTTTAATGTGATATAAATGATATTCTTTAGGCTAATCTGTATTAGCTTTTCTATTCATACACAAAAAATCGATGTAAATTATTTCACCGTTTCAATACTTTTCTTTTTTTCTAATAAAATTACTCGAAGCAATCATATTCTATAATTTAAAGTAACCTTAATTTTTCGTTAAAATTTTACAGTATATTACATGTACGCTTTAATTGTACCACTGCTTTCTTAATTTTAATACTGTATAGAAATTGTTATATTATCATTTAAAACTTTTTTTTACTTACTGAAACTGTGTGAAGTTCCTATATATGTAATCTTTCCTAATTTTTACAAATAATCTTACAAATATATATACTTATAATATAATTATAAAATTATATATTAATTTATAAAACACGTTGACTGTAATGAAATAATATGTCATAAATACTAGTAATAATAATAATTGTACAAATTGATCATTATGTAAATTAATAAAATTAGAAATCTCGAGTTGTATTTGTTTAACATTATTCTGGAATCATGTACATTATTTCATAAATGCAAATAAATTTATACAAATACAACTCGGAATCTACACAGTTGTACGAAAAAATCAGTAGATTCGGGCCTATTAGAATATCTTTAAAAATTACTAAATTTAATCAATAATTACAAATATAAACACTATAATGATATTTAAACATCTACAAAAATTAGTTATTTTGAAATGTAATCTTTTGCGGTCCTATATTTTAAATATGAATTGAAATCCTGTTTCAAACATATAATGGTGAACTTTTGTATATTTTTATTTTGTACAGTTATAAAGAATATCGATATTTTAATCCCTTTAAATTCGATATTTAATTTAAAATAATTATAAAGTATAATAACGATAAAAAATTAATAATGAATGAATGCAGATTACTTAAAATGAGACATTGAAAATAATCCGGACCGCAAAGGGTTAAAAAATAATATAATACAATTTAATTTATTTATTTTGTCTGTCTAATCACGTATGAGGTAGGAAAAGTCGGCCCAAATCTAAAGTACCTTACATGTGTTCAGTGCCATTACGAAGGCACGTTTCCTTTATTGCTAGTACAATTATTTTCACATTCTTCTTATTCTATATCACAGTGTGGAAAATGCTACGACTTTTGTATACAATACCATCAATACGTGTCATTCGATATAAACGCTGCTCATTCATTTTAGATTTTCAATTTAGAAACTGTTACATATTGTACATGTTCATATATTTTGAAAATAACTTCTGTTTTTTTTATTCTATCAAGATAAGTACAAATGAAATGAATGTATACGAACAATATAAATTTTAGACATTATAATGGTACCTACCGACTAAGGGGTAGTTTTATAGGTACTCAAATGATTGTGCAGCGATCTACCGATGAGTTAAAACCTCAAACGTTTACATCTTTAAATTAAAATGACTGCCTGCATTCAATTGAGTTATAAATCTCAATTTATATTTATGATTGAAGAGGTTGGTTGAATTGAGCTGCTAAACGTCGCTTTCCTGTAAATACTAGAAAGGAATAAAATTAATAAGAAGATTTACATACAAAATGGTAGAATAATAAAATTATCTTTATGTGAACAAACTATGCTTACATGGTTTAGTTGGAGTGTTGTGAATTTCATTTTTCTTATTATCAACATTATTTTCTTTTCCGAAATTTCTTGTGTTATTAACTTCACTAATATTGTTAGAATTAACGTCTTGTTTTCCTATGCAATCTTGCACGACTGTAATGCTTTCAGAGGACACATTCTTTTTCGGTGTCAGCGACAATGAAGGTAGCGGTAATTCGGATGGATGTGGTGCTATAACTAAATTGTGCTTAGTTGAAAAATAAGGTGACGTACGTGGATTTAACGGATTTGCAGCAGCTGGTAATAAGTTTTTGGTTGGTGATAATAAATTTAATGTATCATCCTCAGATATTTGATTCCAGGAAGGTAAAGTTAATGGAGGTACCTAAAAAGTAATTATTTCATATTAAAGATGAGCTTTTCTTCAATATTCCATAAAAATTTAGTTGTATAAATAATAAGTTCCATGTATTTTCTACAAATATAAATATATTTTGAAAAACTAATATTATTGTAATTATATAGATAAATTAATAAAAGATGATAAAAAACATTTTTCATAAAATTTCACCTAACACACTTACTTCTACGTTCGTAACCCGTTCATCTTGCGAATATAAAATCTTTGTTGGTGCTATCCATACTGAAGACTTCCATTGATTATCTGTTCTTATATCCACCTAACATTTATATGTATTTGTGTGTGTATATGTACGTGCGTGCGTGTGTGTGTGTGTGTGCATATAGTCGATTTTTTAATACATATATTATATATATATATATATATATATATATATATATATATATATATATATATATATATATATATATACATACATACATACATACATACATACATACATACATACATACATACATACATACATACATACATACATACATACATACATACATACATACATACATACATACATACATACATACATACATACATACATACATACATACATACATACATACATACATACATACATACATACATACATACATACATACATACATACATACATACATACATACATACATACATACATACATACATACATACATACATACATACATACATACATACATACATACATACATACATACATACATACATACATACATACATACATACATACATACATACATACATACATACATACATACATACATATTTACTATTTTATGTACATGTATGTGCATATACATGAAATGTATATTTATAAAATACTAAAAAAACTATTTTTATGGAAAACTAGTAGTAATTAATTTATAATATAAAATATTGCATATACCTCAGGTGGAGAATCAGGCTTAGGTGGAGGAGCTGGAAAATCGTTTTGTATAATTGTTGGTGTATGTATCAAATTTTTAAGAAAATCTCCATTGTTATTTTCAAATAATGGCCAATTATTTGATCGTTCTTCCGAATATGTTAAGACCTTCCAATGTTTTTCACAATCTTGTGTCCAAAAATGGTTATCTTCATCTTGTTTCCAAGAATTATGACCATTAATTACGTGTGTTATCCATTTTCCATGTTCTTCCAATGTGGAAGCATTACTAGATACATTTATACGTGATGAAGAATCACTTTCGAATGACTCATTGCTAGAGTCTGTATCATGATATGATGAACCTGATGCATACATTACAGGTAATGCAATACCAACAGCTGTTTCAATAAAAATACAAAAAAAATGTAAAAAGATAAATCAGAAATTTGTTAGAAGGAATATATTAATAAATAAAATAATTTACCTACCAGCTAATTTTTTATTAAGATATATTACTTTCTTTTTTCGTTTATCTTTTCGTGTATCTTTTAATATCACAGTACAAGGTAATGCTTGTAAAAGAGCTGTTAATGTTGGAAAACCATATTGAGCAGCTCTGCATGCTGAACCATTGACTGCTAGGTATGCAGCTTCAAAACGTGAAAGATTTAGTTGACCACCACAACTCATCATAACACGATATAAATTACATGCAAAGCAATGTAATGGAGTTAATTCTATGAAATTTTCTTCATTGATTGTTGTAAACTGAAACAAAATTCATAATACTATTTATATTTAATACTTGTTTTTCTCTCAAGTAAAGATAAAACATCATTTTACCTGAACAACATGAGATAAATCTTTTTTAAGCTCTTCAATATTACAAGTTTTTGAATAATATTGAGAATATTGTTGTCGAAATTCTTTTACAGGCGTTTTATATTGAGGTTGATCCATTAACACTCTGCGACATTGTAAAGCTAACTGCTGCAAGTGAGATTTATCTATTGCAACTATTACTGGTCCTGTAGCTAAATCTATAATCTAGTAATTAAATACATAAAATTCTTGTCAATGTCTGTATCAAAAAAGAACTTAATGGAAATATTGATAATTTATTATACCTTAACACTGTCATCAAGTTTCTGCATGAGTTGTAATACAGAATTACAGCCAAATAATTCTGGACGCAATGCATAGCCAAATTGTCGTAAGAAGTTCTGAACAATATTCGAAACACTAAGACCACTTTTTGTATGAGCTACTAGCTTTGATATTTGTTCACTGAGAACACGCAAACCCTCTTTTTCTGTCAAACTAATTTGCCTTTCACCATTACTTCCATCTTCGATTTTAACTACATCTGGTATAGCTTCAAACAATTCTATCAATTTAGTAAATCCATAATCTGATACACGACACTGATGACCAAAGTGATGATGATAAGATGGCACAAATTTATTAAATAACATTTTACATTGAGGAACATGTCTCAATAATTCTACAACCTAGTAACAAAATTTTATAAATGTTTCTTTTATATTATATTAATAATTAAATGTATTTTACCTCAAATGCAAATTGTTTTGTACGTTCTATTTCTTCTGCAGTTTGTTCACGTTTGGGGATAGCTATCATTTTATCGCCTCCATTAATTGTAGTCATAACAACTGTATTCTCTGATACTTCGCTAAGAATATCTTCAATTTCACATACACCATAATCAACAATATCCCATGGCTTAGCTGAATTCAAATATAATTTATTAGACATATTTTTTATTTTGCTATTATATATTAATTTATAAAATTGTCATTTCATATTTTTTTTACTTGCCTATTACTCTGCTATAAACATTTGGAAATTCTGAAAGTGTCACTTGTTTACTAGCTTTTGATTTTAACACTCTTAGTAAATCTGATGTAAAACGACGTACTTGAGCACGATGAGAAAGTGTTACTACTCGTTTATTTCCCTCTCCCATTACCTGAATTAATATTTACTAATTAGAAAATGCATATATGTACAAATTAACAACAATTACAAATCTTTTTTCAATATACTTGAACAGTATGTGTAAGTGCTTCTAATAAATCAATTAATTTGGTGAATCCATAATCAGCCACTCTACATTGTCTTCCAAAATGGTGATGATAAGCTGGAATAAATCGATTAAATGGTAGTTGGCAGTGTGGAGCAGTTTTTAGAAGGTCCACTAATTCACGACTAAATAAAGCCAATTGATTTGCCAATGGAGGACTAACACATTTATTTTCTGAAAAGAATGTGTATGAAAATGTACATTTAGTATTCCTTTACACTTACAGAGTAGTATATATTACGTTTATAATTAAGATTAATTAATATTATAGTAAGTTTACCTTCATGACTTTCATCGTGATCTTTATCTAAAGCCCAACTAAGGTATTTGACACTTCCAATACCTTGCTTTAATTGAACAAATGATAGACATGATACTAAATGTTCTAAAGGTACACCATTTTCTATCACCTTTAAATGTTCTTTAAATTCAGCTGCATAACAATTTGGCAAACTAAAACATGGTAGGAATATCTGATTTAAAGAATGCATTATTAAGTAATAGAAAAATTGTAAGATTTATTAAATTAACATTCTGTCATAAACATGTATTTAAAACTGTAATTTTATTTGCGATGATTAGACAAGAAAATAATAAGAAAAAGTATTAAATAAAGATAATATATTTATATATCTCTACTTCATATTTTATAATTTATAGTGCAAACAATAAAGTATTAATAAAAGAATTCCTTTGTTGTACAAAACTATAACAAATTTTATATTTTTTTTTTTGAAACGAAGAGAATGAAAACTGTAAAAACGTTTCTACATTATATAGTACATCTCAGAGTAGAAAAGCAATTAAGTCCAAAATCACTGTTTAAGTCCAAAATCAAAAATTACAGTACAGTACAGTAAAGTACAGTAATATTTCAATCACGTTATAAGAAATCATATTATACCAATACCGCGTTATATGGAGATCTATCATATGTATTTAACAGTTTTAAATGTTTATATATTAGTACATTACTCTCTGTTCATGCTTGATTCTCTATTGAAATAAAAAGAACAATACAAATCGAACTTAAAATAAAATATACCTGGGTAGTGGCAAACTTCCATTGTGCATAGTTAATAATTGCTGTATACGCGGGGCAAGTAATTTTAGAGAAACATTAACATTTGGCAAAGATGCCATTTCTTGCTCAGCCCAACCTTTATCAGACCATGGTTTTGATGTATGTTTAATACAATATGGTAATTCTACATATCCTTCCTAAATATATTAAAAAACAATCTTTTATACATCTATAAAACTTCTCAATATATGCAATGAATTATATAAATATAATATATCAGTATAAAAAATATCGCTTTATTGTATAATCAAATCTCAACAATGTTAGGAGCAAAAGCTCTACTAATCATTGAAAATATTCAAACTCGGCTATATGTTTAACATCATTTATGAAAATAAGAAAAATAATTAAATTAATTTATATAAACATAAATTATATAACTTACCTGAGTTGGAGTACTGAAACATGGAGATGGTGTATTTCTATGATCTGGATTAAGAGATACCATTCTTCCACTAGCATCTTCAGTGACAATACATACATCTTTCATTTTATACAATTCAGAAATACTAATAGATATCATAAAACGACTTTCATACATTTCTCGAAATTTAAAAAGTGGCAATTTATGACCTGGTACTTCTTGCAAAAGCATTACAATTTGTGCACGTATGAGTTGAGGATTTGGACCTCCAGTATGAGCATACGATATTAGTATACGCTTATATCCAATTTTACGACGATGTAATTGAGAAATTGCATATTGTGCATCTGGCAAAGAAGCTACTTTGACACTAGCTGCATAGTTACCATCAGATTGCATAAAAATAGATACATGCAAAACCTATAAAATAATTTTGATTAGAGAAAATTGTTATAAAACAAAAATAATTTCTTTAAAATAATTTAGCTGATGATTTACTGTTACGTGCTCCATGAAAATAGATGAAAGAATATGCTTCATTTCCTTTGGGTCAATGTTTTGATCTAAATTGCTTACTTGTAATTCAATAGGTGTATAACTTCCATTAGATGTACCATTTCCATTACGATTTATTGGATGAAAAAATTTCTAACAAAATATTAATATATCTTCTCAATATATATGTGTGCGTGTATATTATATACTATTTAGTATTAAAAGTATTATATGTGTATATATTTTACATATTATACATAATATAAATAATATATTGTATATTATAAAACTCACTTCTACTTCTTCATTTTCTGCATCATTTTGATGATATGGAGAGAAATGATTATTTTGTTGGTTTATAACTCGTATCATAGTACCTTCATATGGTGATGGTGTTCTGGTATTACGTATGAATACGGAATGTTGGTTCTACACAAAATTATGATATTAGATATAATGAAATAATATTTATATTTATAAAATAAATATTTTAATTTTCTATATACTTGTCCATTCCATTGATTATTTCGTTCATGTATCTGAGATTCATACATAGGAGATGGACTACGGCGTTTGAAGGTATTTGTTTGAGAATGAACTATATAACAAAGAAATAAAAAGTAATAATTATTGGTATAGAATAATATTTTTATTGTATTGTGTTCTCTTGAAAACATAATTTGAAAGGTTATATAATTGTGTCCTACCTGCCCATTCTGAAGCATGAATGAATGAATTGTGAGCTCCTCTGATAGGTCTAAGACATTCTGGTGTTCTTGATATTGTACCATTAGCAGCACTGTTGTCCCGAGCCTGCGGGGCATGTATTCGTTTGCTTGATAGTTTTGTTTTTTCCACCTTAAAATGTTATTTATTGTTAAATGTTATTTTATATTACAAGATATTCGTTTTTATAAAAATACTACATTTAACGAAAAGATTTAGAAATGTACCTTATATTGGTCTTCCCATAAATGACTAAATTGCTGAGAACCAGCAACTTGCCAAATCAATGGTGATTGAACTCTAGTTAGTTCATTATAAGTTCTGTTAAATGTTACATCACTATTTGATGAATATGGTCTAGCAACAATAATCGGTGGTTGTTGAATCATTCTAAAAATATGATATAATTAATAATTCGTAGATAAAATAATAGTACATAATTAGTATATTACTATATCATAGTTCAGATAAGATCAAAGCTTCTAAAGCTCACAGCCCAAATCGACAAGGATAAAATAAAATCGACTTGTGACTCCAAGGCTCTTTTTCGGAATATCATCATTAAATATGATTTAATTATTTATAAATAAATATTATAGAATAAATAAGACATACCCTGAAGAAATACTAACAGGAGCACAGGGTACTCCTGCCCAAGTAGTATATGGTCCTACCACAGGCGATGATGATTGATAATGTGGAACTTGAAGGGTTCGTGCACCCGCTATTGAAGCACTTGCACTATACATTTGCCTAGAAGAGTTAGCTATAATTTCTGATTCACTTATAGCACGATTTCGAGTTATGGAATTTCCTACAGTCAAGATATATTTAATTAAAAATTTTATATTATACATAATAATATATTATTTAAAATTATACTAATATATAATAATATCCTCTCTGTAATTTTAATTTGAACCCAAGAAACATATAAATATATATATATATATATATATATATATATATATATATACTATTTAAAAATTTGTTTTAAAAAAGATTTTATTATATACACTATACAGTTAAGAAGAAATATTCAAATTACATGATTATAAACTAAAGACCAGAACGTAAAGGAATTTATGTAAAAGAAAACTATTGTCAAAATAAAAACATAAAATAAATTTATAATTATATACCTTGACTTTTATTGTTACTGTTTCCTGTTTCCTTGTAAAATTTTACAGAAATCTTTGAGTCAAAAACATATTCTCCATCCATACGTTTCTGAGCCCTACAGAAAAGGTCACATTGTCATAAGATACAGTCAGCTGATAGAAATTACATGGCAATTTTATTTGTACATGACCTTGTAAAGTAACAATAAAATATACAAATACACTTACTTTTAAATTATTTAAAGGATCAAAAAAGTATAGTAAGTACATCATATTATACAAAATCTATACTAATATCTTTAATTAATTTTCGATAATCAATGTTCACAGAACAGTATATATCTTTAACAGAGCTCAACTTACCTTATAATAAATTAAAATCATCAGATTAAACTAAGGAATATACAAAAGTAAAAGTAAATAATATCAATGCATTACTTAAAATAACTAATTTTGAAATATTACCTAACTAGCTGTACTTTAACTAATCGAATGCAAAGTATAACCAAAACAAAATTTATATATCAACTATTTGGAATAATACTACAGTCGTTACATTGTTTGCTACAATTCAAATACTTCCTTACTTGTGTCCTTGCCTCTACTCTGCCAGTGCTGTTCAATGTATATATGACATTTTTTTTAAATATAAAATGATCCAATCACAAAGAAAGGAATTTAAAGGCGGGTTATTTAAATTTGAAGTAATAAAATATTGAGGCAAGATAGTTTAGATTCTTATTACATTTAAAACTTATAATTAAAGGATAGAAATTAACAAATGCTTGAAAATTATTAAATACGTACCTTCTTGCAGAAGTTTCTGAAGAAAAACGCACAATAGCAGTTTTAAATTGGATTCCTATTACTCGACCACCGCAATTGTCAGACAATTTTTGAAGTCGTCGTTTAATAACTACAACATCCTTATCTTCAGGAAGATTATTGACTATGAGATCATAATATTCGCTAATCTGAAAAAGATATATTACAATATATGCAAACATTACAACAAAAATTTTTAATGAAAGTTATTAATTCTAAAAGAAGCTAATTACTGGTTATATTTCGAGAATATATAATATCAATTTATATAATTACAAGGTATAATAATATATTATAAATAATACAATATTAGAAAAGAAAATATTTCATAATGCACGATACAGTAGGATGTACCTGATAAATATATATTTAAATACATATAGAACTGATCTACAAAACAGATTAAGAAAAAATAATCATTTGTTAGCATATTTTACTATGTAAATACATGTAAATATTACAGTATTACAAAATGCATAATAAAATAACTGAATTAATTATTATAAAAAATATTTATGATTTGCTGATATTATAACTTATTGCGATTATCTAATATTATAACTTGCATGTTCATATATTTAAGATGATTTCAATTAAATGTTAATTTGATTAAAGCAAAAATTTTTAAATTAATAAAAGTAAACTTACCTTTAATAAAGGTCTAGATGGCAATGGTTCCATAAGATCCATAAAATCATAATGTTCATTAGCACATAGTATCAATGCTTCTGAGGTACTTTTATTATGAAGAAGTATCACATGAATTTTTTTTCTGTATCGTAAATCACTAAGATCAGCAGCAAAATCAATATCTCCTGATATTAAAATTATTGCTGCTGGACTACCATGAATATCAGCAAATCTTCTGATAGACTGTTTAAGTTTTTCATCGGCAGCATTTTTACATGTTGCAGCAACATGTATTAAATTAACCTAATAATAAAAAAGAGTGTAAAAATATTTAACATAAAAATGATTATTTATCTTAACAAAAAATTTATAATTATTATCTATCTCTTTAATTTAAGCTAGTTTTATCTATTAATCTATTACCACTATATTACCTGTGCATCATTTAATTCTTGCATTACTTGATTACTTTCTTTTTGAACATCGCAAACAACAATAAATTCTGCTTCTCGGTAACCACTAAAAAATTTATCTCTAATCACTTGCGTAACTGCCATAGCAGATCTTCCTTTTGGGACCTACAGAAGGCACATATAATAAAAATGTTTGGTATAAACCATATGGTCTTATAAAATCAACAATAAATGAATAAATATTTCCATAATACATTATAGTGTATTATATTATAGAAAAATATAATATATAATAAAATAAATGTGTGTAATAATTTTGAACTAACATGACAATTTTCAATATCCCAAAATACTCCAATTGGTGGCAAATATGTGGGTAAAGTTGGTAAATTAACAGAATTATCATGATGAAGAAAGGAGCAGTCATATCTATAATGACCGAATAATGGAGATACAGAAGTCTTAGATTCTATTTTAGAAGCATTGTCATTATCAGAACCAGTATCATATGTTAGTTGATTTGCATGAATATCGCTTGTTTTAAGGGATGAAATTTTTTGTGCAGATAATAACTGCAATAATTTTTCATTTAAGTCTTTCATCTAGTCTTAGATATCGAAGATAAAAGTTTACAAATCCTTATCCTGGCATGTGCTTTCAAAATTCATAAGTATTCTTTCAGAATATATACTGCAACATATTAAAAATAGACTTAATAAAAAATTTTCCTATAATATTAGTGTAATAAATATTTCAAAATTATTGGTATATTTAATATTTGCTTTACAAAGTATAAAGTATAAGCAATGATCTTTGAACATATAGTATTACGTTAAAACTTATTGTAAAAATACTTTATCTTTCAAATTTGATTTATATAATTACCTTTATATTAGATATCAATGAAATTATCTTATGTTATTACAATTTTTATCAAAAGTAATATCTAATAGATAATTAATAATATATTGCATTATAATTTAATTGTATACAATAATATTAGAATATGTATGTATAAACAATGAAGAAACAAGTAAAAAATATAAAAGATTACTGCTTGTACTAAGAAATATTTTCTATGTATAGAAATTAAAAAAAAAATTATAAATTATAAGTTATTTTACGCGAAAATATATAGTAAAAATACTTGAAAAATCTTATTATCTAGAAATATCTGTAGTTACCTAAGAAATCAGCCCATTATTTTGTATATTTCTATTCATTACGTAGAAATAGTTATACGTAACTTTGCCTCGACGTTTTAATATACATACAGAGCATGGAAGAATAAAGTATATTAAAAGAACAGTAACAGATCTTTTAAAAAGCCATAACCAGAATTCGCACATGAAGAATAGTAGTGTATGCAAGTAAATATTTCTCTTACTTGATCCGTATATTCCGTTTTCTTTATACTTCTTTTTATTGCTACTACTACTATACAATGCACAACACGAAACGTTTACTTCGATAAAAGTGTGTATAGCTAACGTGCATATACAAAAGATAAAGAGCGCAAGGAGGTAAGCAGAAAACGAATGCATCGATTTCTTTGTGAATATAGCTTAAGCTATTTAATATCTTTTCTCTATGGTTAAAAAATCTCATCGATTTATTATTTTGTATTACACTAAAACTAAAAGTTTATATAAATTTTTAGAAGTATAAAGTTCGAGATAAGAATATTATATTTATTTAAATATTTGAGGGTATATTCGTAAATAATAAATTCATTTAGAAATAATATTGATGCAACAAATTTATATCATTTAAATAATTTTATTAAATTTGATAAAGTAAATATGAATCATCATTAACTAGTGTGGATAGTGTTTTATAATTGCAAATTGTATATAATCTCTATAATTAAACATTGCTGTCTATTTGTAAAACATTTAAGATATAATATTTTTAGTTATAAAAACATGTCTATATTTATATTCGTATACAATAAAAGAAATTAATTCTTGAGAAATGGTTCTTGATTGGGTAATTCTCATATATTTCCATTAGTACTGACCAATCAAAATTTTACAAAACTATATTACAATTTTTTAGATTTTCAGAATCAATGCGAAGATGCATATAGTTACGTACACACAGCCACACACACATTACACTCATTAGAAAAAGCTGACGAGTATCTGAATTTTGAGTGACAGAATAAGTTTCTTTTAAAAGGTAATTCTACGCTATGTTAAAACCAAAAGCTCTTACGCAAGTTTTGAGTCAGGCGAATACGGGTGGAGTTGAAAATACTTTGTAAGTAGTAAATTAAATATTTAACTTAGTACAAACTTTGTCATATTTGTTAACCTATATACAATATCGTTAAGTGTATTATAATATATATTTATACATCTATTTATACAAGTAAAATGAATAAAATGTATATTATATTGTTAAATTATATTTTTGTATCTTATAGTCAATTATAGTAAATTTTATTTCGTTATGTATTAAATAATAATACATAATAAATAAAATTACAGGTTACTCAACAGAGATGGTGGTTTATTAGCTTATAGTGGCTATGGAGATAAAGATGCTAGAATAACTGCTGCAATTACAAGTAACATTTGGTCAGCTTATGAAAAGAATGGAAGAAATGCATTTAAAGAAGACAAATTACAATTTGTTTTGATGGATTGCGTGGTAATCATGTAATTTGTGTAAAATTATTTCATGCAAAATAGACAACTTTTTAAAGTAATATTTTGAATAATTGTCTTAAAAATCAAATATATTGTAGTCCATAATTCTTAATAGATACAAATAGGATTTTATAAGGTATTAAAACCTACAATATAATAATAATAAATTAAAACTTTTTCTTGATAGTTGATTATTTTTTATTAGCAAACTAAGCATTATAATTTTAGATTATAATTAAAAATTCATAAATATCTAATTTTAGGAAGGCAAAGTGGTGATTACAGAAGTAGCAAATTTATTATTATGTTTGTATGCTAAAGAGAATGTGGGATTTGGATTATTAAGAGAAAAGGCACAAGCACTTGCTAAATATCTTGATCAACCATTGAAAACAATTGCTAATATGCCTTAAATAAGATTTTATATGTAATATGAAAATTATAATTTTAGATACTATTATAATAAGAGCATGATAATAATGTTCATATTTATATACATGTTTAAATATTTATAATTTGTATTATATGTGTATATAAGCATATATAATAATAAATAAGTTTTTATATTTTAATATTTTTTGTACTTAATGATTATTATGATTTATTATTGGTAAAATATTATTCATAAATACTTATACGATATTTATATGAAAATAAAGATCTTAGATGTTTGATTAAATATAAATAAATTTTATTATAAAATTTTTACTTAATTTAAATAATAAAAGATACAAATAATTAGGATTGTGATTTGTTATGAAAGTTTATTTATTTTATAAATAATATAATATAACTAAAAATAGAATTTAATGAAATTATATTTATATATTTGAACAAAAATTAAATGTTTATAATGTCTTTATTGTAATATTAAAGCGTAAAAGTTATTTTTTGAAATGACGTTTAATAAATATAATCTTTTCAATAATAATAATTTATAGAGAATTGCATATAATAATTATTTTGCGTATTATTTATTGCGTATAATAATTATTGCATTTGAAGTTACTATACTATTTTATAAACTAAAGTTACTGTAAAATGACATTTAACTTTATTAATCGAAATTTTTTTTGTTTATATTAACAATAAATGTGCAAATAATGATCATAAAATGGTATTACTTGTGACATTACATGCATGCATGCATGTATTATAAAGATATAAAAGATTTATATATTTTAATTTTTATAAGTATTCAATTATGTATACTTATTCAGTGATTATTTTTTTTCTTATTAATTAATTCTTAATCAACTATATTGTTAAAAATGTGTGTTTACATTAGTTTGTTTATTTGTGCATTATTTGGATAACTATAAATATATAATCGTGTATAAGGTATCATTTAAATACAAATTATTAAATAATGTTTTATATTATAGATAATATGTAAACATAGATCCTTTTTAATGTAAAGGTATTTTAAAGTGAATTTTGAAAATAATATCAAAAATATAAATTTTAACCTAATTTTCATATTAAAATAATAAATTCAAAATATTTTAACAATAATATGAATGTATTCTTATACATAGTTACTATAGAATTTATAAATTCTACTATTATTCATTTTTATTTATATTTTCAATATTCATATCTTTTAAAGCAAAATATGAATATTTCCTAAGTTATGTAATTATTTATTAAATATACAAATTATAAATTTATTTTAATCGGAATATTTCATACATACATAATTTCAAAAAGGCTATAATTTTGTGACATAGTACATACTATCAAATTATATGTGAAATATTTCAAATATATATTATGTAAATAAAATATAATAACTTCTACAAATTTAATAAGATTCAATTTATTACTAGCTCTAATTTGCCATAAGAAAATTAAGTTGAAACATAAATTCATTTATTTCTGTTTATTATATTTTTTGTGCTATTACTTTTTCTTACACTTCTTATAAATAGTAATATTAAAGGGTTATTTTTATTTTTTTATTATTATTATTATTATTATTATTATTATTATTATTATTATTATTATTATTAATTAATTAATTAATTAATTAATTAATTAATTAATTAATAATATTTTAATTTATAATTAATAATAATAATAATAATAATATTATTATTATTATTATTATTATATATATACCACCCTCATATTAATAATTAAATATTATATTTATATTCAGTTCAGAATTTCATTTATAAACGCATAAATTCTTTTACAGGTTGAGAATTATATAAATTTATAAATATTAACATTAACTAAACTAATGAGATATATTCAATTAAGGAAGAAATTGTTATATTGGTTGAAATATACATAAAAATTGAATTAATAATAATGATCCTAATGTTATTAACGAATTATTGTTTTACTTCTTAATATATTTGTCACAAAAGTAATTGATATTGCAATCAATAATTTTATCAAAAGTATTACAATTATTTAATGATTTTAAGTTTCAAAGTTAATAAACCTATTCTTAATAATATTTTTATTACATTTCTTTATAAAATAAAAACGTAATTTATTGCTAGTGTCATTGATCTGTTATATCGAAATATTAGGATTATACATATATTAGATTTGTCAATAAGTAATATGTTTGAATGTTCAGTAAAAAATACTGCATACAGTGTTGTTTATTTAGATATAAAATACTGGAAATTCCAACGTTACTTATTGACCAATTCAATACAATATTGTATTAATTATATTTAGAATAATATATTTTAGGTACATATATATATTTTTTTCTTATTTAATTTCTAAATATGCATATATTGTCTAGGATGATTTTTTAATAGGCCTGGAACAATTGACGAACAATGTCTATTGCAAATTTTCTCAGTATTACTGTTACTAAGAATCATATATGTTGTGTATATGTACATATATTGTACGAGGTCACAAATTAATCGAAACTTATAAAAACGAAATATATATTTCGCTAATTCATTACCTTCTTAATGATTTTACTTATTATTAAAAGGACAAATATATATGTAGCTAAATATTCTACATCATCAATAATTATTATTTTTTGTGATTTTATAATTTTTTGAATATTTACCTGTTTTATAGCATAAGGCCCAACATTGTGATCTTAGAGAATAATGTAACAAGTTATTTTCTTTAAAAATTTTTTATTGTTTCAATACTAATATGTATCTGAAGACTATTTAACACGTTGATCCAGATACTGAAAGTTATAATGCTAGCTATATAAATATCATGTACATTATGTTTTGTAGCGGCAGTGCAAGGTAAGTAATTTAGAGAATCTAATAATACAATTACAAATAAAAAGAAATTTTATACAAAAAATTTGATACAAAAGAATAAACTATGCACTACCACGGATATCTATATTCTTTGTAGAAATTTTTTATGAAAAAGATGACTTCCATAAACACTATTGTCCGTAAACTAACTCAGTAAAGCTAAAACATAACTTTAGCTATTGTTAAATAACTTTGGTTATTAGTAACATGTTTGCCATTTTACCCCTAGTATGTCTCCTTTGAAAGGAAATCACTGTAATGTATTTAAAAAAAAGAATGGTATTCTCTTAAAATTGTTAATTTTTATAAAATTGTAATATATTGAGTAAGTGAAATATCCTCCATGCAAGTAGTATCTTCCATTACAACAAATAAACGAAAATGTAAATATCTTCATTAATAATGAAAGTGTAATAGTTTCCACTTTAAAAGTTTCATATATAATATTGCTAAATAATAAATATCTGTAGAAAATATAATTAAAATTTTTACAGTTCTGCATATTATTCTTTTGCAACATTACAATCATGTAGAAATGAAACCTTACAAATGGAGACTATACAAATCTTAAAAAATAAACTATTAACTAAATAAACAGATACAGTCTTCATCTTCTTGCTGCATAGTTGATTTAATTAAAGGAGGCAAGAAGGAATAAGGGACGGATTTAGATTACATGCGAGATCCCTTCTGTTGTAAGACCTAAAATACAACCCCATAATTCAAATATTTTGATTGTTGGAAATAAGCAAAATTAAATGAAATGAACTTATCAATATTTATACAATTTTAAAATCATTGATATTTTATTGCATTATTTAAAATTTCTTTTTCATATAAATAATGTATAATATATTATTATTGTTCAGCCTCTGCTATATTGTTGTTATACAGAATTATTTTATTGCAAATATAACTTATAAATTCGATTAAAAAATAAAAAAAGTATTTTTAAAATACAATAATATAGAGAGAAGTAACAAACTGTATAATCAATTAATATATATGATGTACTAGTAATATCTTAAACATCTAAAATTGAAATCAATGATCTTGTTATTAATAAAATTATTTATTTGTTTTCATATTATAATGTGTATTTCTTAGTAGTAAATAATTAATTTCTTTACTAAACAATATTATAACCAAATAAATAAGCGTAATATATAATAAACTAATTGTAACATGCATTATTAATTCATGCAGGATACAGGGCAAAGAGAAACCAAACCAATGAGAGAAAAAAATCTTTATTAAATCAATAGCATGCGTTACAATAATAGTAATGTGATACATACAACAAATATCAGAGGCAGAACATGCTCATGCAAATTAATGTAAAAAATTTTGAGTTGATATAAAGTTAAGTAAAAATATGTTCAGTTCTATTAAAAATTAATAAAATATGTTCTTTATAACAAAATTAAAATCATGTAAACTCTTAATTTTAATGTTATATGTAAATCTATCTTATGAAAAATGATCATATAAATGAATATTTTATGTTATTTATAAGATTTCACTTTATATTTTCAATTTCATTTTTATAAGTGATTTTTTTTTCTTTTTTTAAATTTTAGTTTTATTATTTAATTATTGCAAATAATAGAACATAAAATTTGTAAATGTCCATATATAATAATATAAATAAAATGATTAGAGGCTAATAGTGTTATTCCAAAAATTGCATATAATATTAATTATCTTTAGCCATTATACTATATATAAATACATAAAAAAATATTCCAAGAAAGGTGCTTAAGTTAATACTGATAAAATATGTTTTATTCATTAATGTGCATATGAATATGAAACTATGCACATTAGGATATTTATATGAATGTCTTTCATGTATATCCATTTAATAAAAAAGCTACGAAGAAAATAATCATCATATAGTTTTTGTAGTAAAATGAAATATATTGAACGTAATATTCGTTCAATATACAAATTATATTGTACATAGCTATTCTGACTAGGACAAGAACTTAAATAGAGGGTATGGGAAAGTGTACCTTAACACGATCAGTTGATTCCTGCTCCTTGCTATTGATTTGACTTGGTCCATATTCACGACTCACAACACATAGGAATTCAGCATGGTCATCATTTCCATAATTATACTGGGAGCCTATATTGATTAGCTAAAAAGAGTAGTTGTATAACTATTAAAGTAAATTTACTATGTAATAAATTTATATTATATAGAATTTTCTTTAATATAATAATATAATGTAAAAGACGTTAATGTAAACATAAAATTTCAAACTTGTGATATAATTAATTAATCATAAATTATTTTGTTATATATTAAATACCTGTTCAAATTTCCATCCATCTGACATTGTTGACACCATTTGTGTTAATTCATCCTCATGACATTGCAATACTCTATAGACATGTTTCTTTGAATCTCTTAAAGGTCTTGTATCTCGCATTATAATACGTTCCTTAACTAGTCGAATTAGTTCAGTAATATTATAAAACTCTGCCTCTTCTAATACACCTTCTTCAGTTAAGTCCTTATTGATAACCAATTTGCCATGTCTTAAATAGTTTAAGATAGGACTAAAATATGTTGGATCACGGTCTATTAAGTAAGCACCAGTTTCATCCTATAAAAAAATCTTTTAAGTCACTATATCATATCACCATACACGTAGTTGTATTGATTTAATCAATTCACTTTTTCGATACAAGGTTAATATTATATTTACATTATATCAAAGATTCATAAACCATTTTTTAAACAGGTTATTTACACGAATAATCTAGTTTTTATATAATCTATTTATACGATCAAAATATGATATATATTTATTATACAATATCAATTGAATTATGTAGATATATAATTATATTTTTTTTAGGTTATAAAACATTTAAGGACACAATACTGGTGGCCTTAAATTTATTATGGCTTTAAATATAATATAATATTTATATGAATGCTTATAACACAATAAAAAGGATTATATTAAAAGATTTTTATTATATGTATTATTTTCGTTTCACATAAAATATGCAACAAGTAATAATAAGTCATAGTTAAATAACCTCACAATAGGAACTAACCCTGTCCGATATAAGGTCCGAATCTTCTTGACAAAGTCGATACAGAAATGAATTAGGATCCCGAGACAACGTAGTTTTTGAAGTTAAGAAATATGTTCCGCCCACATTTAATTTTACCCATTGTATATTACAACGTTGCTGCATGTTATTTTCTGTCATTTCGTGTGAATTCTCGCTGAAATTCGCCATGTCCGCTTCGACATTCATATATATATATATATATATATATATATATATATATATATATATATATATATATATATTCATATGTATATATATATATACAAACTATGCACAGATTAAATTTCCAAAGAAGATTGGCATCTCTCATTGTCTAAAAGTGAAGATATGGCGGATGCATGAGTCTAGACGAGGACACACGAGAATTGCAATAATTACTCAATAGAGGCAGCATTAGTTCTCTGCGACGCTTAACTAGTGTTTCTTATTATCCTAGTCTGTCCTAGTCTTTATCTAGAAATCCAAGTAATCGTTTGTATTATTTCAAGTCATGATCACAATGTCTTAACCTAGTTATGACCTAAGGCTTTATATTCACGATTTATAGTATATTATTACGTACATATACGTTCGAGAATTTTATAGAAAAAACACGGCAAAAATACTTGTCTTCTTCTTTTTTCTTTTCTATTCTGAAACTGAGATGTACTTTGAACCTATAAATATGTTTCTAGCTTCATGGATAAATCTATAAATAAAGTGCTTCCAAAATTTTCGTATCGAGTTATGTCGATTTGTTATCGATTTTGAATGTTTCGATACGATTAATGAATAGTAATTATAAGTGACAATAAGTATAGATGCAAAGCGCCCTCATGAAAAGTGTACTAATTTTCAAGTGGCAAACGCGCTTAACCACTATCTTCAGCAAATGTTTTCTTCCTTTGCTAGCTCTGCTGACTCGCTGGCCTCTACTAACAGAGAACCAGCAAAATGGACGGTATCGCATTAAACGCGTCAGATCATGTCTTAGAAGTGATTTTCTCTTATTTAGATTTACACACTTTAAGAAACTGTGCATTGGTATGTAAGAGGTGGTATAGATTCTTAAGGGATGAAAATAACGATGTATGGAGAATGCATTGTATTAGAACATTAGCTCAAGAGGCACTTAGTTCTGATTTATTATCATCAGTACCTACTTACAAAGCAAAGCTTCGAGCATTTTATCATGCTTGGAATCCGAATGATTGTTCACGTAATGTTTATATCAAGCCAAATGGATTTACTTTACACAGGTATGTTCTGTGATCGAACGATCAAATTTTCTTGTTTGTAATCATGTATTTATTTTATTTTACTGCTATTTTATAATACGTTAATGCTCCATAAATCTTTAAAATTTTTTCTTTCAAATTATCATCAAATAACAAAAAATGTTCATTTTTTTATCTGTCATGGTGAATATGAAATGTGAAATATATGCTTAAATGAGCATTCATAAAAAAGTTTTATGTTGTGATAAAAATCATTATTAAAAAGCTATACTTTTACACTATCATTTTTTATATTAATCATTATATTTACTTTAATATCTTTGTAGGAATCCTGTTGCACAAAGTACAGATGCTTGTAGAGGTAAAATAGGTTTTCGACATGGACGTCATGCATGGGAAGTGATATGGGAAGGACCTTTAGGTACAGTAGCTGTTGTAGGTATAGCTACAAAAGAGGCGCCTTTGTTATGTCATGGATATGTAGCTCTGCTTGGTTCTGATGAACACTCTTGGGGATGGAATCTCGTTGACAATCATTTATTACACAATGGAGATGCACAAGGAAGTTATCCATTACTTAATAATGCTCCAACATACCAGGTGAAATTTCTTTTTGATTTGATTTTAATACATCAGTAAAAAGTGATGGAATAAATGATTAAATTATTAAAGCTGTATTATTCTAATTTCAGATAGGAGAAAAAATTAGAGTCATATTAGACTGTGATGATAACACATTGTCATTTGAGAAGAATTATGAGTTTCTAGGTGTAGCTTTTAGAGGTGATTTTTTTGTTACTACTTTTAATACTCGATTAATCATTTAGTAATTTATTACACAACATTCTATATTTATTATCAATTAATCAGCATCAGAATACATTTTACAACTAACTGCACAGGGTTACCAGATAAAAGGTTATATCCATCGGTTTCTGCAGTATATGGAAATTCAGAAATATCAATGGTGTACATAGGGCCACCTCTAGATGGCTAACGTTTTACTTCCAACAAAAAAATATATTTGAATACTTATCTAAAACTACATTCTGCAGTTTGCTACAGAGCTTGTGGCATCTTATATCAACGTATCTACGTTTCAGTAGATTTAGCACACTAAAAGATATGATTCTCTTATTAGAGAATGTGTGCCTACTAAATTACATGGTTGGTAATATTGTAAATAGTTAGTTCTATTATTGTATTTAAGATGGAGTGTTATAAATCGCACAACATCATTAAATTATTTAAATTTTGTTTTTATCAAATCCACATTAAGATCATGTAATGGTCATAAAATAGGATAAAAGTATTTTTATGAATTCCAACCATATAATTTTAATACTATACTGGATATATATATAGAATTTTTTATCATATTTTGGCCAGTTCATAAGTATAAGAAGTAAATTGACTATTTAACTAATTTGGCAAATTTAATTGGTTTAAATTTTCAAATTAAATTTTTTCGATATTAAATTATTTATTAAGAAAAATTAATTGATTACATGACATAATCACTAGTTAATTTAAATATGATAAATGAATTAAAAAATCTTTCAATTTTTTATATTTGCATATGGTCAACATACATTGAACATAGAGAGATTTTATTTAAATTCATTTTAGGCTAAATTAATTTTATTTACATTTATTTTTAATTTTATTTAAAATTATTTTTAATTTATAAAAATTCATATATTATTTAGGCTAAAATTTCATATATTAAATTTTTAATCCATTTTTAGAATTTTGTATATTTTGTGTGTATTTATTATATTGATTTTGTATATTTAATTTATAGTTTCTTTTAATTACTTAGTATCAATTATTTAGAATATATGTATATTTTATATATTTTATCAGTATTATTTATTTGTTGGATATTTAATGCAAATATTGCAATTAATGCAATTATTTTATAATTCTTCAATCAAAGAGTCTGAACCTGATGTACATGCATAATATTTTTGTTTCTTACGAAAATTATGACGATATAATTTGTTTATATAGCTTTGATTTAAGAATTTAATTTTACATATTATAATTTGATTTATTTTATATATTTATTTTTAGTTGTAGTTATAATATGGATGTTATCTGATACACTAGTCATTACCCAAGAAATGTGTTCTACTATTTCCTATTTGATTGTATGCAAGTATTGCAATAGTGTGAAAAATTTTATAATAGTTCGCGAAAACAAGATTGAATGAAACACTGTTAAAAATGATGAATCTTTTGAAAGATTCCTTAACTTATATAAATTCAGGGTCTTTGTATGTTTATAAAATTATACATTAAAAGTATCATATAGTTCTTATGGCCTGTAAACTAATTGTATATACACATACATGCATATACATCATAGAAAAAATATGAGATTTACATATAAACATATTTTCCGCAGTATGTTAATATGTGCAAACTAGAATGTATATGAATTTTGTGAATACATAAATAATATTAATCCCAATTAATATTTATTAAATATTATAAAATAAGTTTAAGCACCATCACAGTTGGCCCTATATAATCGTTACTTTCGGTATATCTATATTCCATTTTATAGTAACCATCATTTATATCATTATATAATCTTGGAATTTTTTACAATTTAATATAATACAATTCGATAAAAATGAAGACAAGGATTAAGTCCTCTACCAAAAAGATATTCTGCAATTATATTATTAAGATGTTCTATGGTTGTAGTTTTATTTCTATTTCATTATTTAATCAACTTTATTCATATTTAAGCTCATATAATATTATAAGTGAATACTAAAATATAACACAAAATTATTTTTCGATTTGTTTTTGAAGTTTATCCTTAAATTAATATTAATTTATAAGACAAACGTAATCCTTGATACTTTTGAGTTTCTATAAAATGCTCTAGAATGATTAATTACATAATTAAAGAAATAATATTAATAGATTGGATTATATGGACAGATTATGAATGTAATAATGCTTACTGTACAAGATATTAATAAGTTCACTCCTCTACCTCAGTAACTATACATGATTTTGGATAAAGTCTTTAAATTGTATTATATTATTTTAATTATTTTATTCATACTATTGATTAGAAATTAACAACATTAAATCCATTTTAATATAATGTAAATATGATGTATAAAATTTTGTACCACTAATTTATTGTGGTAAAGTGCACAAGAATATTTCACATTTAAGAAACGATTCTAATATGCTTTTAGTATCTATATTGTAAAAATTCTTGTATTAAATACATACATGATATGTATATCATAAACTGTTTGTCTCTGTTAAGTATTCATAAAATAATGGTGTTTTATTATGAGATTTAATACCAGCATCTAGTTTAGTAGAAAGTGATTGTAGATATTATTGTAGGTACATTATTTATAATGTATATTATATATATACATTATACACACATACATATTCATTGAATGTAGTCGGAATTAGTTTTTCTAAACTTTTGTACAAAATACGTATAGCACATATATATATGTATATATATATAACACAATATAAATAATAAATATTAATCATATGTTTGTGTGTATATGTGTGTGTATTGGAGAAATACAATTTATTTCTTAATTTATATTTTGTATTTTTTATTAGTTCCCCTCTTTTGTAATTAATCTTGTAATGCAGCTATAACAAATTTGCATATAATCTCTAGCTGAAGTATCTTGCACATACATGCAATACGATTAGTGTTTCGCCACGGTCTTTTTAAATGCGCGACTCTTTAAGATGTCGCTACGTGTAGTTTATCGCGATTAGCAATAAAAAAAATGTATCTTTTTGTTTTGCACAAATAGATATTAAGTATATAATAAATATGGCGTCATAGATTATAAACCTGGTTTATGGATTAGTTTCAAAAGATATTTCGAACATAACCTCGATCGCTTTTTATAAACTTTTTATAAGTTAAAATACTGAGTGTAAAATACGTTAAATTTATATAAGGATCTTATTAAATTCTTCAACTTTTTATCAAATTCTTTGAGATTAAAGTGTATGTGTATGTGGTAATTCAATGGATTTTTCAAAATCTTACGGTTCTTTATAATATATATGAATATTGTATCCATATGCATTGATAATAATCTGAGAAAAAACTAAAGAATTCGTCATTATGGCATCACCAGCTCCTAAATCTCCAGAACAGTCGGAACGAAATAGAAAATATGATCGACAATTGAGGTATTCATTAATTATAAATTTATTGTAATTAACTATAAATAATTATTTCGTTATTCATTCAAAGTTCTTAGAATGCGTATACATATACACATATATATACACACATAATATTTGTTATATATTTATATTATTGTATATGTCCTATCCTTAGTACTTTCATGTATTCAATTTATTGTATGTTCTATAAAATTTTTAGATTATGGGGAGATCATGGTCAAGCTTATTTAGAAGCAGCACATATTTGTCTTATAAATGCTACTGGATTGGGAACAGAAATTTTAAAATCATTGGTTCTTCCTGGTATTGGTGCATTTACTATTGTTGATGGGAAAAAAATAACAAATGAAGATATTGGAGCAAAGTATGAGAAAGATATATATAATGTGTATTTAAATTTTATTTTTTTTAATTTATTTATTATATCTATTTGTTTAGCTTTTTTCTAGAGGCAGATAGCATTGGAAAATCTAGGGCTCAAGTTGCGACCCAGATGTTATTAGAATTAAATCCTGATGTTCGAGGCGATTATATTGATGAAGAACCACAACAGATTTTATATAATAGTCCAGATTTTTTAAATAACTTTACAGTAGTAGTTGCTACTTCATTAACAGAAAAGCAAGTATTTTATTAAAGAATTAATTTATTAGGTACTTGAAAATTCAATAAAGCATCTTTTTTGATTATATAATTTCTATATATTTTTCTAGATGCTTAGTCCTTTTATCAAGACGACTTTGGGAGTTAAATATTCCTTTAATAGTATGTAGAAGTATAGGTTTCATTGCTTATATGCGAATTCAAGTGAAAGAACATACTATAGTAGAGACACATCCAGATAATGAAACATCAGATTTACGTTTAGATAAACCTTTCGGAACCTTAAAAAAGCACTTAGACTCTATCGACCTTGACACATTGAGCTTCAAAGATCATACTCATATACCATATGTAGTTATTTTATATAAATATTTATCAAAGTGGATTTTGAATCATGGAAGTTTGCCAAAGACTTATAAAGATAAGCAACTATTGAGAGAAATGATAAGAAAAGGAATGAGAAAAGATGAACAAGATACAGTAAATACTGAAGAAAATTTTGAAGAAGCAATTAAAGCTGTAAATACATGTGTGGGTTGTACCGAAGTTCCTGATAGAATTAAAAATATTTTAAATGATGAATGTTGTATTAATTTAACAGCAAAGGTATTATTAAAAAATTGTTCTTTGAAACATACTATTAATTTAAATTTTAGAATTAAAAAACTTAAGCTGACAGCATAATATATTTTAGAGCAGTCCATTTTGGATAATTGCTAAAGCAGTAAGAGATTTTATTGACAATGAAGGTTGTGGTTTGTTACCACTAAAAGGAACTCTGCCAGATATGACAGCTGATACAGAGAAATATATAATTCTACAGCAAATGTATGATTTTTAATTAATATTATATAGTATTGTTCTAGAATATTTGAGTAACGATAATGGTATAAACCATGGTTTTATTTACTTCTAGTTACCATAAGCAAGCATCAGCAGATGCAGAAGCAGTGTGGAGACGCACATTGCAGTTACTACGACAGTTGGGTAAATCTTCAGATTCAATATCTGAGAAAGATGTAAAATTATTTTGTAAATATGCTGTAGATATTTATGTAGAGAGAGGAACTTGTATAGCTGATGAATATGATCCTAAAATCATTGATACCAATAATATAGGTAGGTAATAAAAAATAAAAATATACTTTCATTGTTATTATCAATGATCCTCTTAAGACATCACTTTTATAGAATATGAGGATATTATACATACATATCAGATATAATCATTATATATGTACTTTTTTAGTGCAAAGTTTGGAGAATCCTGAGAGTTTAATGGTGTATTATGTTGTACTTAGAGGAGTTGAGAAATTTCAAGCAGAATATAATTCATATCCAGGGGAATTTGATGATCAAGTGGAGCCTGATATTGTTAAATTAAAGGTATATAATATTATTTCAATTCTATATAGCGTATAATACATTATAAGAGAAAATGCAATATTAATCATATTATAGACTTGTATTACAAAATTGTTGAGTGAGTGGGGATGTGGACCATTGGCAAAGGATGATTATGTTCACGAATTTTGTCGATTTGGTGGCGCTGAATTGCATTCAGTATCTGCATTTTTAGGTGGATTGGCTGCTCAAGAAACTATCAAATTTATTACAAAACAATATAAACCTCTTCATAACACTTTTATTTATGACGCTGTGACATCAAACTCTAGTACATTTTTTTTTTAGAAACAATTTTTTTAAGCATGCATATATATATGTATACATATATACATATATATAGACACACATTCACATATATCTATACACAGAGACACACAACATCTGTATTAGCTGAAGAATACAATTTTGTAGTTTAAGTATTACCTTTATGCTTTAATTATTATCACCAGATATGCAGAAAATTTTTATAAAAATTTTATATTTTCTTTCAAGAACTAATTACATTAATTATTTTTTGTGTAGTACATATATGTAAAATATACAGTAATACAAATGTATAATTTTACGGAATCTCCTATAGCACATGAGAGAAATCTATTAAAATAGATTTCTATTAAAAAAGATATTTCTGAAAAATATTTTCTTTTTTAATACGTTACCATTTAACCCGGAATAAAACATATTTATTATTTCTATATATATATATCTATATATATATTTCTATATATCAAAGATATACTTTTGTTTATAGCAATAATTATAAAAAGTTAATATTTCAAAATCATTGGTGAGTATTATATTAAAATCTAACTACATTAAATAAGTTATGTGATTACATAACTCTGATGTGAGTACATAAGTACATAAAATAATTATTTCTAATTATCGACATATACAGTCTAAACATACATCTGATTGATTTATTTTGGACTGTATAAAGTAAGTACTTTTCCGTACAAAGAGCATAATTCGATTTTGATTTCTTCCATGCACGGTTTAATTATTCTGTTCCTTTATGCATTGAAGATACGCTGTCATCAGAATATATGATATTGTGCTAGCAGTGCATAAATCACTACCCATATAATTAATGTAACAATAATAGAAACAAGAAATATCGTTTTAAGTATATGCCAGGGACTTTCAGGTACACCACGAGTTCCCCAGTTTCTGCAACCACTATTTTGACATGGTATACTTCCTGCTTGCACAACAGTCAACGTTGCGACATTCTTCTTCGGTGCGATCACATCCACTTCATTCAATTCCATTACATTGGTACTTCGAACATTCGTTTTCATTTCTTCAAATATCGACGAATTATTGTTGTTTATCTGTAAGTGAAAGAAAAGCAAATATTTGTTAACATTTAACCATTTGTTAGATATATATTTTATATAAATTCTTTATTTTTTTTGCGAGAGATTGAAAGCGGTGTTTACATCTGTTTATAGATTTATAGATTTAATAAGTTTATAGATTTTTACAAAAGACATCTAAACTATTGTTCAGCTATTGCTGAATGATATTTTTTTTGTAAGATACGCTGCAATTCAAAAATAGAACAAGTAAAATGTATAAAAAAATTTTGTTTTCAATGACAATATTACGGGAGTATCGATCAAAAATGCAATTCCCAATGATATTCTAAGAATCATAAATGAAAGAAGGAAATCGGATTACGTGGGTATCTGGTATTTGTTTTTTTCGAGGAAGAAATTCTTCTTCTGGAATTGATGCTGGTTGATAGACCGAGGTCATTATTTCAGTCGGGTCAAAGTATGGGTAATCCCACCCAGTTTTAGATGACGACATTGTCATCATCTGTTAACAAAATTATGTACCAACGAAGAAGTCATTTTAAATCGATTAAAAGTTTGATTATAATTATTATACATTTATGCGCCATTAAATAAATTTCGCATATAATAGAAAATATTTAAATCAAAATAAAAAAAATACAAAAAAAGGAAATTAAAAACAGGAAACAAATATATATAAATATGCATACTTAAAATTATGATGTCCAACACCAACAATTCGCGTAACCTTAGGATTTCAAATATTTTCACTATTTTTATTGTATTACTATACTGCGAATAAGTATGCATTAGTATACATCTCTAAACTACTGATACTTTGGAATGTTATCGAAAATTTATAACTGGGTAACTTGTTACGTTCGCTATAACTATAAGAATCTTCAAAGGTTGACAATAATTCGATATTAATTTTTAAGTTCTATAATGATGTCAAAATGAATTCGATCTTTTTTTGTTCGATGCTATATTTTGTGTCTTTTCTTTTGTAGTTTTTACATATTTTTCTTGTATTTTTTCTACATGTTATTATTGTCTGTATACAGAATGAATATACACTTCGAAAAAGAATGATAAGACTTTTTTTATATTATATTATATTTCATTATTTATATCACATAAATAGTGCTAAATATTAATCGATCTATAAATTTTAATAATTCATTGGAAGTTTTTTATCATTTTCTTCTGGAGTATAAACATATATACATATTTTTGTCAAATATATATACATGTGATCACAAAATAGGATAAATCACAATAGATATCTTCCTTAGTTTTATATCGCTTTACATACCTATGTACATCGTTTTAATAAAAAACAAGGTCGATAATTTAGATAAATCCTTTAGATAGACTACAAATCACCTAATAATTTAATCGAGCGGCAAAAGTAAACATTGGACGATATTAAAAACATTTCTATTAGCATCGTAATGATGTTTACATTTTTTATCAAATTTTCATTTCTTTTATGATCTGAGGTCAATTTAAGATAGCGTTTACAGAGACTCATATATAAAATATAAAACATCACTAGGAATGCAAATAAATATGTTAATTGTAAGTTGTGATCGTTGTGATTCGAAAACTAAAATTCTTTAGTTGTGCTCGCTCCGTCAGAAGTCATCTAATCCTTATCAGCCTCGACCTCTAGTACTCCTTTATCAAGTATGTTTTTTCATATGTATATGTATAAGATTAGATGTTGATAAATATGTGTATATGTGTGTATTTTTTCCGTAATATAGAATATTTTTTTCTAATAAATGTGTAACAGTCTCAACCGAGGATGAAAAATTAATTAGAGATTAACTGGTTGACAAAAGAGAAAATTCCACGATATAGAATCGTTTGGAAGCTGCGTGTCTACAATAACGTTATTGTAAATAAAATTGTACCGTCTGTTTTTGCATCTAAGTCAAACGCTCGATCCAAAACGATTGGACCAATTGTTTTTTTGTCGTAACGATGCGTTCGCGACGAAACATTCGTGGTAAAAGTATATATGTACATATATGTAAATACTTAGCATATGTAAATTTTTTGTGGTGGCCTTGTAGTGTGTTATATATCACACACACATTCAGATAAATTACTTTATAAACGTTCAGTATAATCATTATAAGAATAATAAGAATTTTATTGGCTTTAGAATTATGAAACTATTTTAATCGAAGGATATATTTTCTAACAAAAAAATCATTCACAATTTTTCAAAAATAAAATATGAAGTTAAATAGTAATAAATATTTAATATAAGTTGGTCTCACCTGTTGCGGATGCCAAGTATGCTTGAAGAAAATCCTGAAACACTTCATTTTCACTCGAAAAGATTAGTTCATTATTATGTGAATTATTCATAACATTTGTTTATAACTTTTTACCGTAGATCATTAATATTAGTAATTCTTTTTACGTTAGATTTCGTGCGATCATCGATTAGAATCATAGATCAATCGCCTCCAATCCGTTTTGTTATTTATTACCTATTTTATTATCATTACATTTAAAATCATGTTGTTATATAAGAATATTGTAAAAAGCTCTCATCAATCTGTTTTCTTCACTCTTATTATTTCTTCACTGAATCGAGCAACCTATCGGATACCACACATCACAGAATTCCAATTGCGAAAATCTTGGATTTTTTTCTTTTTATTTTACCCGACGTAATACATGCAGCGCAATAGTTTGATTACTCTATACTATTTTTCGGATTTCCCGCTCTTTTATTTAAAATTTTCAGGAACGCGGTCATTGAACGTTAAATTCATACCAGTGAAATGATCTAGATTTATGAAATTTTATATTTGGAACGCATAGAATCTCAATCGTAACGCCTTTACGTTGACATTATATCATTATGAAGTAAAGTTTGGACTGTATTGAATTACAACGAATCACGCTTGATGGACACGTTAACGTATTGAATGAATATTGTATTTTTCCACTCTATTCCATGCCGCACCTTAAATTGTGAAAGTTCTATATATATGAGACAATGACAGATTCGAACTTTAAAAAGAAAGTAAGGGATATTGTGTTTTGTAAATACGTTACTGAATATGTTTTGAAAGAACATAATTCTAGTTTCTACCAATATTGGCATTGTAATATGTTTGTAGTGCTACTAGCAACAAAATTCATAAGATACATGACCACCGGGGGAACATTATATAACCAATCAGAAACAGCTCATATACTTCATTCTGTTAAAGAATATTACGATTTATTATTGCATTTGAATTTTAATTTCTTTATTTTATTCTTTTTATGTATGATAGTGTAGTATACTGATTGTTTAAAGTGTTGAATAATTGCTGCAAGTGTCACACGATGCTTATTTATTGAAGTACTGTGAATAAATAATTTTTGATATCAGAAATTGTCATGTATCATCTATAAAGATAAATTTGACTTTAAATTATTTGTTGCTCATAATTTTAATTATTAATCAAGTAAAGCAAACTTTCAACTATTTATATTATTCTTGGACGGTACATTGTTATTAATCAACTTTATAATACAAATATTGAAATAATTATTTCCATTTAATTTTTTATTGGATAATAAATGTTTATGATGAACAGTTATTGAATCTTTATTTCTTTAACAGGATCTTGATCCTGTTCTACCAATTAATTGTCGAAAAATTATTACAATTGTTCTCGAGAGATAAAAAAAACAGGGAGCAACACGACTGTTTAAATATTATCGGTCCTTTAAAATTTTTTTTTTTAATGTAGTCTATATTCAGTCTTTTCTTTGTTCTATTGACCCATGACTGATTTTTTGTAGTGTGGTAGTCCTCTGAAAACTTTCTTATGTATACAGTATAAAAATTAATTCTCATTCATTTCGTTTCATGGTGTATCGATAATAAAATCGATTGATATATAATTATTCAAATACAGAAGATCGAAAATGAATGTAATCGTCCATAAACCATAAAAGATTTCACAAAGTATAAGTTTGAACGATTACAATTTTTTCTCACGATCAGCTGTCTTTGACATTAAATCGATCCTCTAAAAACATTAATAAATAAAAATGTGAATTGTATATTTTTGCATAAGGACAGTAAAAATAAAGGAAATAATAATTTATGATGGATGGATAATACAAAAATGAGTGAAATGATATTTGTACTATAAGAATAATGGAAATGGAGGTTATTAAGACAGAATTTGATGTGCCAATAAAATATATGAAAGTTGTAGATGACAGAATTAGTTTGACAGTACATCGAAATTGGTTGGCAAATTTTTTTATTGTTGGACCAATATCGTTTATCACCCATGATAAACTTACAGCAGATGAAATTGCAGCACAACCTACATTAGAAGAACTGGGATCCGATTGGACAAGAATTTATGCAAAAGTATTTTTACTAACTTATTTTTTACTCCTACATATATATTTGTTTGAACAAATTTAAGTTTTTATTTCAATTTTAGGTCTATATAAAACAGCATAAAAATGCTATTCCTCTACCTAGAGGAAGACGTACTATTAATACCAAAACTCAAACAGAACTGACATTTTCACAGTTGTTACATTATCTTTCAGAAACCAATTATCGCAATTTGTGGAAAGAATCTTACAAAAAATATTATAGTATGTTTTTTAAAATTAAACTTTTTTCGATATATTTAGTCTATGATTATTATTTTGATATTTTGTTTACAAAGATTTTAAAGATAATGATTTCTATTTTACTCCAGATCCATGGAGTACTATTGAACAGAAAGAACAATCTATTGTAACTGCTAATATATCTGATGTAGCTATTATGCAGGAAGTAATAGCAAGGGTATATGGTTGCAGTATAGTACATGTACAAGATAGGGTAGTTTATTCAGTATCATCTGGCCTAACAACTGAATCTCATTGCAATCTTCTTCCAGCACTTTTTGCTATCGAAACAACTATTGCTTTTATAATTTTTTATGAGCAAACTGCAAAATATTCTTTACGAGAGTAAGTATTTATATAAAAATGCTTATATAATTTAATGCAAAAATAATACAATTATAATATAATCTAATATAAATTATAGATGTGTAATGTATAGCCCAGCAGCCTTGAGTACAAGTCATGGAAAACCACTGTTTTTAATTTATCAACTATTAAGATTATCTAGAGATTTGCATGATCTTGGATTAGTATTAGGTGAAGTGACACTTAGTGATATTTTGCTTATGGAAAATTTTACTATTCAGGTGAAATATTTATATTTTTATTAAGTGTACATTTATTAAAAACTATATTATAAAAACAATAATTAATTTTATATATGTATAGGTACTACCAAAGTTAAGTGATAATATCTATTTTAAACCTAAACTAGATTGTATAAATTTTATTACTACTCAAATGACTAAAGAAAAAAATCACAATTTGTATAATAAAAAGCGTGATTTAAATTTATATAAAAATGTACAATATGGTAGTCCCGAATTTGGTATAAATGAGAGTATTAAGAAGTTATGTGAAATGTGGGTGTATAACTACATCAGCAACTTTGACTATTTAACTGCTCTTAACAATCTGGCAGGTAGAAAGTATGGTGATCCTAGTTGTCACCATGTAATGCCTTGGGTAACAGATTTTACATCAAGATGCGGTGGCAATTGGAGAGATTTAACCAAATCGAAGTTTCGATTAAACAAAGGAGATAGACAATTAGATCTTACATTTGATTCACAATCCACTGAGGTAAAGAAGATATAAATATTGATTTTTTTAGTAGAAGATAAATGAAAATATACATTTTTTTAGGTAGGACATCATGTATCGGATGTACTGTCGGAAATCACATATTATGTATACCTGTCCCGTCGTTACGATAAATCTGTTCTTTGTAAACACGTACGACCATTATGGGTACCAGGAGAATATCCTGCATCAATTCAAAGACTACATGATTGGAGTCCAGATGAGTGTATTCCTCAATTTTTTATTGATGCAAGTGTTTTTAAGGTAAATTTAAAAAGAGCTTAACTTTCCAACTCGTCCAATATTTGAACGAGTATCAAATAAATATAATTATGTCATTATTTTGTGAACATGATTATCTTTTACAGTCCATTCACGAAGATTTACCAGATTTAGAAATACCAGCTTGGGCAACTTCTCCAGAAGACTTTATCCAAAAACATAGGGAAGCTTTGGAAAGTTTTTATGTATCAGAAAGATTACATCATTGGATAGATCTAACATTTGGTTATAAGTAAAAATATCTTTATATTTTTATAATCATTCTATGTATTACGAAACATTCAATAAATAACATATATATTTCAATAGATTATCTGGTTCTGCAGCGGTAAAATCAAAGAACGTTTGTTTACAACTTGTTGATAATCATACAACTTTGACAAATTCTGGTATCGTGCAACTTTTTACTCAACCTCATCCACAAAAAATTATGCCATCTCCATATTGGGGAAAAGTACCTCCCCGTTTACGTTCATCTTTATTAACTAGTAAAAGTAAGTTTTTATTTTTCAGATTTTTTAATAAGTAGTTTTATCTTTATAATTATAAACGCATATACACGAATACACAATAATATATTATATAATGTATAAAATTTATAAAAACAGATTCATCTGGAGGTAAAACTAGTGATGATGAAGGTCATAGCTCTGGATTAGAAGAAGAAGAATTGCCAATAACAATATCAAATACATCCCGATCTTCACCTTTAGCTTTAAGTCGATTTTTAAGCCGTTCTCGAGGTTCTCTTCTTACAGTAGAAGATAATACTAAATCAGACAAAACTTCAAACCAAATAATAATCCTTCCAAAGGATTACAATCCTATTGCAGCCATACAGCATGTAGAAATAATGCATACCTTTATAAACAAAACCAGTCATAAAGTTTACAAACCTATAATAGGCTCACAAGATTTGTCTATAAATTTTAAGCAAATTGTAGCCAGTGGTCGTATAAAGGAACAACAAATTTTAGGCTGTTTAATTGTTGAAATATTTCTTTCTGGTAAATTTCGAGCTACATGGAATATTGAAAAATTATCTTTTGCACGAAGATTAAGTGCATGTTTAAATGTTATAAAATTATCTGCAGATAGCTTACCAAAATGTATAAGAAATGCTGTAGTTTTACTTCTACAAGTTGATGTTGTACCAAAAAGTTATAACGTAGAAAGTACAGAAGTGAGTATTAAAAAATTTTGTTTAATTTTTTTTCAGTAATATTACATTTTATGTATAATTTTTATTTAGATAAATGAGATGTCCTTTCGTTATCCAACTATTACACATATGGGTCTGCCACCACCATCTGCTCATCAATTTTTGCAGCCTATACTTTCCGGTAGCCTATTCCCATTTTCCAAATATTGCCAATATTTGTATAATATAGTTGAGATGATACAAGAATACAATAGTTTGGTTCGTGAACTAAACTTTGTATTAAAATTTGAAGATACAGATTTTGTAACTAAGACAAAAATAAGATATCTTTGTAAAATTAGTGAATGTAAAGTGAAAGCAATAGCAAGAGAATTAGAACAATTATTACCACATATTGGTGCTGCTAAAGAAGGAAGTTTACAATTAATAGTACCTCATATACAGCAACTTATAAAAGAACCATACAGTGCAGTCTTGGCTACTTGGCATCTTTTCGATCCAATTGCTAAGTAAGTGTAATTTCTGTAAATTGGTAGTTCAATATTTTCCATAATGTGTAAATTGATAAAAATTGTATACTATATTTTATATATACATATATTCCAGGGCATTGGGTCCAAAAGAAACAGCAGATATGTTTCTTTTACCTATAATGAAATTGTATGAAAATGGTTCTGTTATGGATAATTCATTACATGCAGATATACTACATCCTGGAACACTTGCGAAATTTCGAACAACATTATTATATCATAGAAGTTTTTTACTAATACTTATGGTCAGATTAGGATTGCGGCGTTTCTTAGAAAATTTCATTACACCACTTGTGGAAGCAGTAGGGGGTTATCGAGACTATGTTCAAGGATCATGTATAAGTGTGCATAGAACAGGAAATTTGAAGTAAGTATTTAATTATTTTTTTAAGTTTACTGAAATGATACAAATTTAATTAATTATAAAAATATTTATAAAGGAGTTGTGATTTAAGTGGAACATGTGGTGATATTGAAGGTGTTCTATCACCTTTAGATGAAGATTCTTCTGCAGATTCAGAACATAATATATCTTCATCTGCACCTGCAAACAATGATTACTCCTCTCAAATAAAATCTGCAAATGATAATGATGAAGGTATTTGTTCTTTAATATTTATTTAATTATTAGTTTGTATTCTATTAATGATGATATGAAATGTAAAAATATTGAATTATTTTATAGAAGTATTTGCTATGGAAACAGAAGGAAATGCATGGAATTTTCTGAGTATCAATCGTTCGTATAATATTGATTTACATATAGATCTAAATTTGAATCTTAATGATGATTTGAATGAAGAAGATAAGAAAGTATCACCACCTAGTTCAACTAAATCACCAACAATTCCAATACCAAAACATTCAGGAAGTGGAAAGCTTATGATAGAAGTTAATAGCATAGGATGTGATGTTGGAAGTAAAACTTCCAATGAAGATATTCCTTATAATGAAATATCTGGGGTTATACATTTTGAAAATAATACTTCTGACAATGCTTGTAATACATATCTTGAAGAACAAAATCCTATACTTCAACCCACAGATGATAAGTCTAATGCAGCAGTGTTAGATAATACTGATAATGACTATGATCAGGCATATCAAAGATCTGTACCAAATGAATGTACAGTATCAGAAATAAGTGCAGAGTCCGTAATATGGTTGTCTCATCGTCTTGGACCTGTTCTTACAGCTCGGTATTTATCACGAAATCTATTAAGAATGCTTACTTTATGTTATGCTGGCAAAGAAAACTTAACACCTTCAAATGAAGTTATCTTAACGTCAGTTCAAGGAATGGATTGGAATAAAAAGATTTTAGTAGGTGATCATAATGCTGCCAAAGTATTAGACTGTTTAACTGCTATTGCAGGTTTGTATACAAACATATTGCAATAAAATAGGTTACATCAATAATAATTAAATTAATATACTAATTAATCGAAACATTTTCTTTTGACAGGATTATATGGAGAACAGATTATACTTCTACAATATTTTGCACATATGGCAGAACTTTTAACATTATGTAAAAGAAAATTGACACAAAGTTTGGAAGGTGGACTACTTTCTTGTTTAGCCTTACTTAATCATATCACACAATACTTAAGCGATTCTGTCTTAATGGACGCGCTTCATGTAAAGTATATTCTATGATGTAATTAAGAATGGGATGTATTATTACGTAATTATATTATTTTTTATGTTAAAATATAGGAATCCATTGTTAAGGCAATTTTGCATCCTACTGTTCGTATATTATCTACTACGAGATTTACTTTTCCTAATGGAATTGTTGCTCGTACAGCTTTAGCTGATAAATGTTTAGAAGCTATGATCATGCTAAGCTTGAGATTAGGTAGTGCTGTTACGAAAAACCACTTAGCAGTTCCTATACAACGATTTTTTCTTGCATTTGATAAATCATTTAATCAAAATATTAAGGTAGAATGTCTGTCAGATGATCTTGGAATAAAAGATTCAAGTTGTTGCCACGTGAGCGATAGTGGCGTGAGGTAAAGTATTTTATCTTTTTTAATTTTTATTAGTAATAATTACAAGAATTAAAATTTTAACAAATTATCATATGCATTTTTGGTATGCTTAGAATAAAAGTTTCTAATGAAGGTACAAGTCATTGTAATATCCAAGACTGGAATATAATTGAAACTTGTTCTTCTGGTTCTCCTCTGATATGGGATGGTTTTAGTGTAGAAATTGCTGAATCATATTCTCCACCAGTTGTAGAAAATTCAAATATATCGGATCCTCAGAGAAATAAAGTAATTATATAAATATTTTCCATTTCTCAAAGCCAAGTATAAATTGTGTTATTCTTTAATGTATTTTTAGGCATTTGAAGAATTAAAAGAAGTATTTACTACAGAGTTTGCACATAAAGCATACATGCTGTTTTACAAATGTATGAGTGGTGAAGCAATAGAACAAATACTTAAAAATCATCAACACATACGTAATCTTTGCCATGAATATGAACAACAAACACGATTATCTTCACCTAATGTGGGTACAGAGCAATATAGTGCATCATGCCTAGTAGATTACAGTATTTCAGAAAACATGGAATCTTTGAACAAGGATGTAAATAGTTTTGGGAATATATCTGTGATAGGAAATAGGTTTGAAATACAGAAAGATGACAGTCGATCTCAATCAACAGCTGACGCAGTTATTTTTCCAAATAAGGAAATTTATTCTTTATCTAGTGGGAGACAGTTACGTGGAAATTGGTTAGCATATTGGGAACATGAAATTGGAAGACCTGACAAAGAAACAGCATTCAACATAAAGCAGATAAAACTTCAAAGTTTTGGTGGACACAATAATAGTATTAGATGCTTATATGTTTTAGATAATGAAAATAGTTTTATGAGTGGAAGCAGAGATAAAACTGTTAAACTATGGAGTTTAAGAAGTCAGGCAAGTGCATTCATTTATTTAATATATTTCATACTTGTTAATTTTATATGAATTTTTTATGTAGGGTGATGGAAGTACTGTTTCATCATGTCAATACACATATACTGGTCACAAGAAATCTATTCTTGCATTAACATTCCTAGAATCTCTACGATATGCAATTACTTGTGATGGAGTCATTCACTGTTGGGATCCTTTCATGGGTTCTTTATTAGGATGTCCAGAAAATAATCGATTAGCACCTATAAATACTTTAGCTGCAGGTCCTTCTCCATCAACTAATCTGTTTGTTGGAACGACTGATATTACTTTAAGAGTTATTGATTGTAGAACATTCCAATATGTCAATGAAATGAAAGTTAGTGTTGTGATGACACAATCATATACAAATATTTTTTTACTATACATATATATATATATATATATATATATATATATCATTTTAAATATTAGGTGTTGACAAATCCTACTGGTTTGATCAGATGTATCGCAGTTGCACCTAGTGGCCATTGGATTGCATTAGGTCAAGCATCTGGGTTTTTAACTATTTTAGATATTAGAACTGGTCTTATCATAGCATCTTGGAAAGGACATGAGTGTGAGGTATCGTTTTATAATACACTCTCATCAATATAATATACAAAAATTCTATTATATTAATTTTTTATATTTTTAATATATCGTTTTATTATAGATATTGCAATTGCAAGCTGTGAATGAAACAACTATTATAAGTTCTTCATTAGACCAAACTATTGCAGTGTGGAGCGCGATGGATGGTAAACTTAAGTTTCATATGAAGTAAATATATATATTTCAATATTATAGAAATTCTAAAAATATATTAAAATAGAATATAGTATCATATATTATTAAATATAAGTTTTTACGTTTTTAGAGGCACTACTGAGCCAGTTCATTGCATGGCAACTTATGAACGAGGGTTGATAATAGGAACAACAGCAAATCGGATAGGTGTTTATACGTCTGTAGATATAAATGCTCCATTTTCTTCATCCAAGCTCAAATCCGATGCCTTTAAAGGAGTCCTTACTGCTATTTCCATACTTCCTCTTAATCGATTATTGCTGCTAGGTGCAGATAATGGAGGAATAACGTTATTGTGTTGATCTTAATAACATTAAATAAAATTGTCGAGATATTACACCCAACTATAAGAAGAAAGGCTGAATAAATCTCAAAGTTGCAAAAATATAAAAAAAAATGATATTAAAAATTTGGATCTATATAGCAAATATACTTTTTACAAAAGATATTAAATAAAACATATTTATTATTCATAGATCACATCTGTTCTTGACTGAATTATTTTTATAGCTACATCAGAAGACATTTTATGAATACCAACATCTGCGAGTATTTCCTTTGCTGTATCTTCATCACTTGTGTTGAGTGCATCCAAAAGTAACATTGCAGATCCCATCAATATGTTAAGTAAAACACAAGCCTCCTTAATTCTGAAAATAATTATTTCTTTGTTTAATTATATCTACATCTATATATATATTTTTTACATATCTATAATTCACGAGAAAACTTACAATGGGAAAAACGATTCTGGTTTGCTAATATATAGGCCAAAAAGAGGGAACAAATTCCTAAAAATATCGTATTGTAATTGTTCTGCACCTCCTGTGTTAAAATGATTTACCATGACAACCTCCTCTAAGAGAAACTATAAATTGAATATATCTTATATTTACTGATAAAAATATAATTATTTTAAAATGGATGTTTATGCTACAATATTCTTACCTGATCAAATTGAAAAGCTAATTGTTTCCAAGCTTGATGAAATAATGGTAAAGCAAGTGCTTCATGTAATACGTGGAGTCTTGTACCTAATTCTTGAAACATGGGACAACCACTAGGAGTTACTGACAGTGAAGCAACTTCTTTTGCAGATTGCATTGCAAACCATCTAAAAAAAAATATATATATAATATATAAGATGTTACTGATTTCTGAAACTGTACATATAATGTATCTGTGTTTTTTTTTAAATTAAAAACTAACTTATCTGTTCTATAAGGTCTACTTTTTGCTTTCACATCCAAAGCTACTGAATCACTGATTTCATTAACTAACTCTTTTTCTAGTCTTCGTAATAAAGCTACAGCTTCATCAAATATTGTTCCTTCTATTTCTCCAATATGTTCAGTAACATCTTTACCTTCATCTGTAGCGCATTCTATTGCTTCAAATTGTTTTTTGAAGAAATGAAGTTGCAAAAAGTGCTATGCATATAACAGTATTTTCTAATAAATAAATAGATCTATTCTATTTTATTTGAATTATTAGTATACATACCACAGTTACACCCCATTCGTCTAAAACATTTGCAACATAATGTAATGTATTGAGTATACGTGGCATAAGAGATGCTAATGGATCTACACAATCTTCATGTAATAATTGTAATAATCTTACTCTCCAATCATCAATTAATTCTAATTGTAGTTCAAGAAACTGTAATCTATATGAATACTTTATTTATATTACTGAGTTCTATACGTTTTTTTCAAAAGATATTAAATATTATGTGTATGTACCTGTGTCCTGGTTGAGGTAAATGTTTGTATCTATCAGAGATTGTTGTTAAAAGTGTAAGAAAAGCGTTGGCACATTCTGTTTCTTTCATGTCATTTACATCGGGTCCTGATAAAATTTCCCAGGCTGTGTTTGAGTTTAATATTGCATCCATTTTTTCTGTGGCATCTGTTGCATAGTTAAATAAAATATATTTTTAAATATATTTAATTTCTTAGATGATTAACATAAAATTTTAAGTAAATGTAAATTTTGCTCACATTTTTTTTCCATATTAATCCACTTTACAAATATATGAGCTTGTGTTAATATAAATACAGTAGCTGGTTGAGAAGATGGATATAATAATGTTTCTCTAAGTTCTCTTTCAAATCCAAGAGCTTCATCTATTAAATGAGCAAATAAAGCATCATCGTGCTGTGCTATTGCTAATTCGGAATGCAATTTTTCAACAGCCAATTGTACCAATGCACGCATAAATTCAGCCTAATATATAAGTATGTTAATAGAATTAATTTAATCAATTACAGTTATCTATAATAATAAATGTAATAAAAAGTATATTTTTATACATTATTTTAAATACATGCATATACATGTATATATTATGTTATGAATAATATACCTTCACATCTATATGATTGAAGCCAATAGAATTTGCTACAGGTTGAATAAATTTTTGTATCCACTGAACATGATCTTTGATCCATGTAAGTATCTGAGTAAAAAACCATTCTGGTTTATCTTGTCGATTTGTCAATTTACTACCTGTAAAATGATAAATAAATCTCTGCCTCAATGGGCGCACTAGTAGAGTAATAGGTAAGCACACAGATGCAAAATCAGTCAGAAGAGCGGATGTTACTACAGGTTTTATAGTTTCATCCCTAGTATTTTGTTAAGGTTTCAAAGATAAGATTGAAATGAAAAGTAATTAATAAATCATGTTTATTAAGATAAGGATACGGTAGTTGTAGATGTAATAGGTATTCTGTAAGTATTTTAAATCTAGTAATAGTTTCAGGTAAAGATGTAATTACTATGTTTGCATTAGTTCCACAGAAAGGCCATTTCAAACTTTTTAAAACATCATTATATTCCCTATAATTAAATTATTTATATTATTTATTACTATAAATTAAAAAGAAAATGTTATATTTTCTGATACTTACTTTGATAATTTTTCTTTAATTAAATTATGCCAAAAATGTAACGTCTCTCTCACATAATTTACAAGATGGTGACAAGACGATGATTGCAATTGACAACTAATTTCGGAAAGATTTGTATATAATGTGATAACAGATTCATCATCAGCTGATAACAACGAATTTTCTATTTCATCACTAAAATAACGTATTTAAGTATACTTTATATCAATGTACATATAACCTATTTTTATACTCTATTATTACCTGATATCCTCAATACATTTTATAAAATTTAGATATGATAGGCACTTATCCAACTGACCTATCTTATCAATAACTTCTTGTACTTCTGAATTTTCACTATTTTCTTGCATTGATTCTTGAATATTATTGTGAACTTCTATTGCAAAAATTTGTAATTTCTCAAATTCCATAGTAATATGCTCGACATTCTGTACAGCTGCTTTGACTTTTGAAGGGGCTTCACTTGATGCCATCGATAACTACAAATAAAATATATACATATATTCATTATTTTATTATGTTGATAATATTTAATTATTAAATTGTTCAAATTCAAGCATACAGATTTTTCAATTTCATCTTTTTCTGTTTGGAGACACTCATGAAAATGTTTTATATTATCAAGTCCTTTCAAACTTGATCCCATTTCTTCGTTGAATCTTTGTATAATTTTCTGTTTTATATCCATTATAATAATAGCCCATATGTGTATTTTTACACAATTACAAATTGTATATTAAATTAATTACTTTAAATTAATTATTTATACAATTATAATTTATATATCTTGTAATAATAATTCTGTTGTGTTAAAGTAGGGTTATATTATTTATCATTTAATAGCAATTTGTCATAGTTTATTATGATTTTACAAAAAAAACTACTCAGGATATAGATAAAATTCACAAATAAAATATGTAAATCTACGGATTTTTTTCTGTCGATAGCTATTTTATGTTAATAAGTATACAAACAATTACTCATAAGAATAAAGCCTGTTGGATATTATCAAACCGTTACTGGCGATCGGAATCATCGACAACAATTGGATTTAAGAGAATATATGGATTTATATCCAATTGGTCGACTATGAAAACAAGCAATGCACAGACCACTTGTTTGGTCGTCGACTTTGATCGCCTGGTTTTTGGTCTTTCATCAACTGAGTCACCAATAACTGGTCGACAATATAGAACGGGTTTAAATAGAGTAGATGATTCATTATGGCTATTCAACCAATAGAATTGGTGTTTTATTTTCATCTTTCATTCAATCTTTCTTATTTACTTGATTAATATTCTTTTCATGAAAATCGTGCTTTTTTCCTTCGGTACTGCGCGAACGCCGTCAAATGTATACCCACAAGTGGACAAATGATCGCGGCAGATTCACAGTGAGATTTAGCGAGTTTCGCGGTAGCAGAGAAGATAGTTAAGTGAAGCGAATTTAACGAATATATAACAAATTGAAGATACAAAATTGTCGTGCGATCTGTTCGAATAGAGAAATTGCACAAATGGTGCGTCTACCGCAGATAACATATGCCAGACTGTTGAGATCTTGCGGAAAGGTCTCCTAAGAGGAGCGCCTTTGACAAGTGGTTCTACATAAGACGGCTAGATATTTAAAATTTTCAAAATGGCAGAAAATCAAGGGAATTCCTCAAATCAAACAAATTCAGGTATTCTTATTCTAATTATAAGCATTTGGTGTGAGTATCCATGAGGATGCATTAATCCTAACCTAAGTGTTGTTAGTGATACGAATTGATCGTTCTATATGTATATTTACTTTCACATTGTTATAATTTTATTATAGTTTTGTTTACGTAATTAAAGTCTAATTGTATGATACATTTCAGGTTGTAGCAGATCATTTAATTTTCAACGATTGGATTTTAGATCAAATAATGATATTCAAAATGAAATGTCAGGTATGTATTTTATATAGTTTATATCTTTTATTTTTTAATACATTTTGTATACTTACATTGATATTTTAAATTATCAGAGAAAAGAAGACAACTGAAGTTAAGTTTTCAAACGCAAGGAAGCAATTTGTCATTTGCCAATTCAACTAATTCTTCTCTAACAAATTCTACTGGAGCCTCTGCACGACTGCCAGTGTAAGTAGTAAGAAATTCTATAAATGATTATTTTACTTATAAAGTTTAAAGCCATTAATATTTGAATATATACAATTACAGATCATCGCGTCTACCTTTGCCTCTATCTAAGTTGCCAGTTAGACCACGTACAATGGTATTGCAGCAAGATTTTCTTCCTGATAAAGCAAGGTAATAGAATACAGTTTTATGGAGTTTGTTTAAAACTGTTAACTTTGGGAAATTAGTAATAACATATGTGTATAAAACATTATAGAGATAAGTTGCGAATGTGTCAGTCTATGCAAAGTACTGGAAAATTGCAATTAAATCCAGATGTGGTATATGATTTCACAAGCGAGGATCTTCAAGATTTAGGAGAAATAGGTAGAGGAGGATTTGGAACTGTAAATAAAATGATACATAGGATAAGCAATACTGTTATGGCTGTGAAGGTATGTGAGCATTGTTGATTACAAGATGTAATTTATATTTACATATTATATTGATATTTCTACAGTATTTCGACATCTTATTTGCATATTTCATAATTTTCATTAGAGAATACGTTCAACAGTGGATGAAAGAGAACAGAAGCAATTATTGATGGATTTGGAGGTCGTAATGAAATCCAACGAATGCCCTTGCATTGTGCAGTTTTATGGAGCTTTATTTAAAGAGGTTTGTTTTGATAACAGATAGTATACATGTTCATTTTAATATTATTAACTATATTATCATATTATGATTAATTTAGGGAGATTGTTGGATTTGTATGGAGTTAATGGACACCTCTTTAGATAAATTTTATAAATTCATCTATGAGAGATTAAATGAGAGGATACCTGAGTGTATTTTAGGAAAAATTACAGTAGCCACTGTAAAAGCGCTGAATTACCTCAAAGAAAAATTGAAAATAATTCATAGAGATGTAAAACCTAGCAATATTTTACTTGATCGCCGTGGTAATATAAAACTTTGCGATTTTGGTATATCAGGACAACTAGTAGACTCTATTGCACGAACTAGGGATGCTGGTTGTAGACCGTATATGGCGGTAAGCGTATATTTTATGAATTGTTATTTTTTAACTATTTTTATTTTTACGGACATAATTTTTCAGCCGGAAAGGATAGACCCTCAGCGAGCAAGGGGTTACGATGTAAGAAGCGATGTATGGTCATTGGGTATTACTTTAATGGAAGTAGCCACTGGTTATTTTCCTTATCCAAAATGGAACTCTGTTTTCGAGCAACTCTATCAGGTAGTACAGGGTGATCCACCCCGTTTGTCTCCCAACGAAAACGGAAATCACTTTACAATGGATTTTGTAAACTTTGTGAATACATGGTATGTGTTTCATATAAAGTTTTCTGATATGATAAAGAGATATTATTATGCATATTTATCGTGTATTCACTTCTCAGTCTGATCAAGGAAGAAACTCAACGACCAAAATATAATAAGTTGTTGGAACATACATTCATTAGAAAGGCGGAAGAAGCCACGATCGATGTCGCGGCGTACATCAGCGGCGTTTTGGACAATATGGCTAATAACGGAGTAACACCATTTACCACCAATCAGCCTTAAAGCGAAGAGGCGAAAATGTCTACATCCCTTGGAGTATTGGGTTTTCTTTCTTTTTTATTGTCATTTGGATTCCCACTCTGGTTTCTTGTATAGAGCGGGTCACTGCACTCGAATTTAGTGTAGTTAGTAAAATTCATCGATGACGATATTTATTGGCGCCACTACCTTGCTTAGAGCTATACCGTGTCGCAAAGAGTATTCTTACGCATAGTGAGTAATGGTGTTTTGACAATTTACTTGCCATTCTATCAGTAAGTAACTTATCGAATGGAAGACAAATTTAAAATTTGTTAACATCGTGTCACGAAAGTGTATCACTACGTGAGGATGTTTCTATTCTTCTCTCCGGAACTTCCACCCTTAGCGAAAGGTCATAGAATGCCTTGCCTGTGTTCCGAAAGAAATTCTCATTCCTCCTGGCAATGCCGTGGTTCTCGCTCGGTCCCATTGCGGATCGTATGTGTATATACATATAAATATATTGATAGATATAACCGTGTGTATATACATATAATTGTATCTCGCCTAACGTTTCATTTCCACGATTTTTGTAAGGAGCGTAACGAGCTCAACGGAGAATAATATAAAAGTTAAATTCATCAAAGAGGTACTGAAGAAGGTGCCTACTCTACCCTATTGATGGTGGTTTTCTTAGGACAGGTTTAAGTATAAACTTTAAATGCGGTGGTAGGAGTGATGTAATGCAAAAGAAATAAATCATTGACACTCGCAGTAGAATGACATTTTTTTCGTTACTATATAATCTATCTGCGGATATAACCCGTATGTTGGTAATTTGCACCTTTACGTATATCTTCCCGATAAAAATAATCCATTATTCGCAAAGAAAGGCTGCGGGTTCAGCTGTGAATCTTGATTCTTATCTATAGCCTTGCAAACTAAATTGAACCAAACTTTGGTTGAATAACTCGCAAATTTGATAATTGTAATCTTGTGAGCTCTGTTTGATTTCATTTTATTTTTATTTCTGTTTTACATTAAATTAACTCAAATTTAAAATAAATAATAGATCTTAATAACAACTAATATCCTTTGAAGTTACTATATTGTCAAATTTACGTACAACTTCTTTTTTATTGGCGACTTATATGTTTACGTGTTAAAGATGTTGTTTGTTTCGTTGTAATCCGCTATTGTATAAACTATGGCAAAGAAAAGCACAAATGAAAATCGATAGGACTTCCTTGCGCGCAGATGTAGTACACCTGCTACGGTGGTACCGTTTTTACAGGTAAGAAGATGGCGGTAGAACGGTGGAAGTGATGGTCGATAGTGTAGGTGTCACTGATCAAAACGGTTTTTAGTTCGAATTCAACCGATACTATTCGATTTTTTTGTTTCTTGTACAATTTGAACATTTATTTTCTTTTTCTATATCTATATTTTTGAATAATCGATGAACGATGATCGATCGAGTATCAAAGGTGAGCTGTAAAGAGTGCAATTTCGTTTTTGACTCAGGATATTGGATACGCAACAAAATTGACGTTTCTTTATTGTAATTCATAGTTTTGATTCTCAATGATTTAATTTTGAAAAAAAAGATTTATCTGTTCGTGTACGATTTTTTATGAAGTTAAAGAAGAAATTAACCATCAACGTAATCAGCTAGATATCAGAATCTCGGTGAGTAAGCTGACAATTTTTTATTATATATTTTTAAAAATCTTATTGTTACTATAAGTCGTCTCATTGTTTAATTTGTACAATTCACAAATTATAATAAATCAAATTTTGTAGGGTATATATATTTTGTTTATTATATTTCGTCGTTTCACTAAACAAAGTGTTGAAATTTTTTTAACTTTTTTATTATTATTCGATACTTCATACGAGTTCTTTAATGAACTTTTAACGTAGCTTTGGATATCAGGAAATAGCCATCATTGATAGTTTTTAAATAAAACGCAGAAATAAACAGTAATATCAGATAGATTTGTGACTAGTAGAAAATCATCTAGAAGAAAATTGGTAAAGCAATTTTATGTATTTATTTAGTTATTGGGATAATCATTATGCTGACGGTTATTAGTTGCTGATGTTACTGCTATTACTGCTATTGTCATTGCTGCTGGCCGCTAGTGGTCGTCGTGAAAGAATCAATTCTTGTGAATATTTTATGTGAGCACCTCCGCCCTCCCGGAAACTATCCTCGTTTAGTGTCTATAACCGTAACTGTTCAGTATTATCTTTTCTTTTAAATCGTCCATTGAAATACGTCCACATCATTGTTGCAATGACCTATAACTATTTTCTGAGAGAACAACTTTTAAGTCGATCGACTCTCTCCCTGCTTCAAGGAGATTTCGATTCGCTTCATTTCTTTCTTACTTAAAGAAAGCTCAAGGAAGGATTGAATTTTCAAAAATAAAAATCAAAAAAGACAGTTCATCCATTGAAAAAGTCCAATCATTACTTATTAATAATTCGAGAAAATTCGTAACAATATTTCTAATAAAATAGCTTATATGATCTACTAAAATGAATTCCATTTAAAGCATTGCTCATTATAAGATAAAAAAGATACAAAGATTGTGATTCTTTTTAATATAAAAAAAAAAGAATTTAATCTTACACAATCGCATCAAAATGAATGATGCAATTCGTCCTCTCTTTTTTCTTTCTCTCTTTCTCTCTGGAACGTGTTCGCATTAGCGTCACGAACGAATGAATTAATGAGTGCACCGAACCGCTCTCTTCGGGGTGGTCCCTTCTTGCAAGAAAAGCTTTGCGATCGTGAATAGAACTGTCGTACACACCTACACACATATATATATATATATATATACACATACATACACATATATATACACATACATATATATATACACGCTACATTGTAAGGGGTACGTAAATATGCGTAATGTATGGTAGCGATGAGGGACTATGATGTGTTGCTCGTTGGTGGTGGATAACAGCCAGAACGGAAGGTGTTAGTGAGTCACAGCCTGACGCTGCTCGGCAGGAGGTGGTAGAGAAAGAATAAGAGGAAGAGGAAAAAGAATTGACAGTAGTGGTGATGTTAGTGGTATAAGTAGAAATGAAGTATGACAGGTGTTCGGTGCTGATACTGACGATGGTTACTGCTGCTGCTGGCCCTCTGCTACCATACAGAGTTGCCCACACCTGGGAAAAGCGGCAGGGAAACGAATGTTCCCATGAGATTATTGATCGTAACGCGAAGATACTTTTACAATACTTGGACGTTGCGGACAGATTTTCACAGAGGTATCTTCACCCAATAGTCTTCTTCTTTTCTTTTCTTTCTTTCCCCCCCCCCTCTCTCTCTCTCTCTATCTTTTAATTAATTGCTACCTTGATAGTGTAATGATAAGCCACAATACTTACTGTAGTATACTGATTACTATGAAATTTTTCATTCATTTCTTTCGTTGGAGAGAGAAAATCATAAGTTCCAATGAAATTTCATATATTGAAATTGATTAGTTTTGGCCTTGATATTTTAATATCTTATGATATTTAAATATTTTATCGATTAAGAAAAAGGTTTTAAATTAAATGAAAATTTAATCCTGTATATTTTCGTGTAAATCTGTGATTATGGATTCATTGTTATCTAAACTTCCCGATGACGTTCACATCATTACGCTATTTTTATCTTCTTCTTCAATAAATCCCAAAAAACGTGAGCACTGGTTAGATAATGTGCAATTGAAAAACTGCAGAATAAAAGTTACGGTCGTGGTTTTTTCGTTTTATAATATTGGCTATTTTTCTCATGATTCTGAAGCAAGGTTAGTTCAATAATTTTATTGTAGATGAATATGAACAGACTTAGAATATGTTAATAGATAATTTGATAACATTTTTCTGCCTATTCATCATTCTAGAATGAACTAAGAGAAAAAATAAACTACATTTTATTATGCCTATAAACTTAATAATATCCGAGAAATACAATACCTTAAACTTCTTTTGATTATTGCATATCATTTGCATCCATTAAAATCTTAATTCTACCTTTTGCTTTTAAAATTTCATTCTTTTGTCATACAAAATTTGTCATTTTTAATAGAAAAGGAGTAAAAAACATAGTATATTCCTTTGATTGTAAATGAAAAAAATGGTGCGTGTCAGGGGATGATCGGCCATCCCTCTTTCCGTCAAGATAACGCCCAGTAGAAGCAGGGTGAAGTGCGCGCGCGCACATCATCCTCTCTCTATGCGCCAGTGTCAATCTCACGAACGTTGTTGAAGAGGAAAGGGAAGGAGAGGAAGACGACCAATGATGTGAGAGAGAGTCACGAAAGAATCTCCGCGCCATTCTCGTCCCACTCGAATGGCCGCGGCTCTTTTTCTCCACCCCGTTTCTGTCCTTTTCCCATTCTCTCTTTCTTTCTCATACACAAACATTTACTTAGTTATTTTCTCCCTCTCTCTTTTTCTCTGCGGGCTAGCCACCCGGTCGCTGCCTCCTCAATTCGATCAATGGAGCGTACCTGTACCAAGCTGGCCAAGTGAACGCCACACCCCCGAACTTCTTTTCGACTTAACTTGCCCATCCACCGTTGTCATTTCCATAGTTCTATTAAAATAACTATTATTTTTATAATATTATTCATTGGTTATGGCTTCATCAGATCAATTAATTTCTGAAATAAATAATCCCAATAAATTAGAATAGTGCATTGTGTTCCTTTCTTATTTTTCTAACTTATTTCTATATAGAAGATATTTTTTAGTATTAAAACAAGTAATAAATTTGTCTTATTTTAAGAAATTGTACTTATGAAATAACTATTTTAATGACTCGATTGCGAACTTCAGTGTTTGTTAATCGAACAGAATTACTATAAAAATTCGTCGAATATGAGAAACTGAAAACCTATATAATTATAGTTTTGTTCAGATATAGTTAGATTTTTGAAACTCATATGCCCTTGAACTGGAAGTAGGAGGAATAAGATAGTAAGAAAAAAGGAATTGTACTTTTACAAATCAATAAGCACGTGCTATCTTGCACGTAAAAGATAATAACTAGATACTGATAGCAAAATCACAATATTAGTATTTTTTCATTTTAAGATGTATAACTATAATATCTTTTCTATAAAGATTAAAGCACCAAATGCAAACAATATCTAAGTACCGATTTTTCTTTATTTTTAAGAACATTCTATATAGATTTATGTGTATTGTTAATGACTCGATGCGATGAAATATCAATAGCAATAATGGATCTATCTCACGTTTCTTTACATTTATTTTAATTCCTGTTGAATTTTCTAAATTCGTAGGCAATAGCAACTGTCCAATCATATTTGCAGAATTATTGATGTAAAGAAGGCCAAAATCACTACTTAACAAATCACTACTTAACAAAATAATTAAAAAATGACATTTTTAATATCAATAATAGAAATTTCAATCAGAGATCAGACTTTCGAGACTATATCGTTCAGGTTTTTCTGCGCACGAATGGAAGATAGAAGAAAATTGGAGCTTGTGTGTCGTGACGGTAGTACAAGGGTAAGCTCCCTTGGAGAAGTTCGTGTGTTTGGGGTGGTGAGAGGGAAAAAGAGGGTCGAGTCTATACTCCCAGCGGTGCATATATGGTCCACCTGCGAAAGGGAGTCCAGCACCTGTCGCCGCACGCGCACAGAACCGACCTGCTCGCCTTATGCCCTGTCAGCTCTACCAACGGCGCTGCTACTGGCAGTGGGGGCTGAGGGTGCAGAGGGGGTTGCTTGCTTGAGCTCCCTCGACTACCAGAGCTACCAGTCGAACTCGAGGAATCATGCGGACCAACGCAACGAATTGTCTCTGTTTCTTCTTTCTTTTGTCTCTAGTATCTCGTGAATACATTCATCGATCTTCTTCACTATCGTTGGCCTATTCAAATTCGTTTCATCGAGATCACTTTATTAAATCAATTTTTTGTTCAAAAATAAACTTTTCATAAATCGTATGATCGATTCGATTAATACGGAACATATCTTTTGTGAAGTTACGGAAACATCCTCGATATCATCGATATACAATTTGTCGTTTAATAGTTTTAGTGCAAGGTTTTTCTCTTTGATTTTTTATAGTATCTTTATAAAAGATCATCAACGTTCATACCTTCTGCGTGTTTGTTTTTTATAGTGTATCTCGACGATCAGTGCGAGTTTTAAAGAAGAGGTAAGTCGAACTACGTAAAATTGAAAAGTCCTCGTATTTCGATGACGTATACATGATCGAATCATGTATAAGGTGTAATTTGAAGTTAACTATATATGTATATGAAAAATATTTACATTTGTTTTGATAAAACCATTGCGGAATCTTTCAAATATAAATTTTCTAAGGAATGAAAATCGACGAAGAGAAACGTTAAGCAATAAATTCTTAATGTCAGGACCTTCGTTCTTTTAGTAAATATATATGCATATTTGTATATGTATATGTAACGTATATGTATTCAGAAGGCGCTTATCGCGCAGTTCACGCTTGGGTGATGAGAGATGGTGAGAATGAGGGTAGAGTTGGCCGAGGTTGAGATACCGATGGATGACGGTTCATCCTCACCATCGAAGAACATGGAGGTTGATGAGTACGGAGTAGAGGCAGAGCTGACGAGTCTTTCGTGGCTGCAATCGTTAGATATCACGAGTGCGTCCGGTTTACCAACGCCACCATGTTCGCCATCGCCTCCACCGTTGGTACGAAAACCACCAAAGAAGATGTCACCTTTGCTTAAGGCCGAATTAGGTAATTAACATTGTATTGGTGTACACGGAAGGATGAAACACATAATATGACGAATCTTAATTTTTCCGTCATTTTCATCATTTTTTTTTATCTCAGTGAAATACATTTGCGAAAATTTACTTAATTAAATATATTATGCCTATTGTCTAGTGATGGAATTCTGTCACTGCTTTATTAAATAAAGATTATCACTCCGTCTTTATTCTCATCAGATCTTGCGGAAAACGCCGATAAATATCGGACAGATCCAGACGCAAAACCGCCATTCTCCTACGCTACAATCATATGCCTCGCAATGCGTGCGAATAATAATAAGGTGTCCTTGTCGAACATCTATGCATGGATTCGCGAAAATTTTTTGTACTACAAATATGCTGATCCAGCTTGGCAGGTAATAATATTAGCTTCTATGAGATCGTAGAATTCATTGGTAATCTTGATTTTCTTTTTTTCATCCTTAGAACTCGATTCGGCATAATTTATCGTTAAACAAATGTTTCGTCAAGTTGCCACGTTCGAAAGATGAGCCGGGAAAGGGTGGCTTTTGGAAACTGGACTTGGAACGTATGGAAGAGGGTAAAAGAACGAGACGACGTGCATCGACAACTCAACGTAATCGAGGATCGAGGAGACACAACACGACAAATTCAACGACGACGACGACAACGACGTCGACATCGATGACGTTGTCTTCTACCTCAATAAGCAACCATTCGTTGCAAAACAGTTGTGTACCACCTACCACTTGTCTTTCCGCCCTTTATGAAACACCACCGAGCAGCGTTTCACCTCCGATACCGGACACACTCTCGGAAGTACCTGAATCAACGCAAGTTAATCTCACCGAAGATGATCTCACGGGTCTATTGATCGCCACAGCAGGCTGGGATGAGAATCAGTTGGATCTCTTAGATTCTCTTTTGGATACTCTTTAAATATTTTTCTATCGCTTGTTTCTCTTCAAATAATTCAGAATTAAGTTGATTAAAAATCATCCGTGATAAGTTATTAATTTTTTGGAGATTTTTGAAATTTCTTCTAATTGATCTTTCTTAAATTTTATTTACTCGAGTAAACAGCAATTGCGATTCTTGTTCGTAAACGATTTTAGTTCATGTATTATTAGTAATCGATCGACTCATAAAAAAACTTTAATACCGTCTATTATAAATATATCGATGTCGTGTGAAAAAAATCAAATAAATGTTGAACTTGTATCGAAATGATGGGAGAACGAACCAATGATGAATACTTCTGTATTATTTGATATTTTCTCACATGTGAAGCATAAAATTATAGAATTAGATTACATTAATTACATATGAAAATGACAAAATATTTTCGTTGCGTTCTGATGATATTGACAGGAGAATTCGATTTCTTTCATTCTACTTTCATATTTAATTCAACAAACGAACAAGGCGGCTGTAAATAATGAGATATTTATCTATTGTTCAAAACTCGAAAGTAGTATTTCGATTTTGAATTAACTCAACAACAGTTGGTGAAGTATGAGTCACAAGTATAGAAGGTGTCTCATTTAATTCGATCATTTAATAATTTTTCCATAAAAAAATATATTAACTTCTTTATTGAAGAATTTTACATATTGCTCTTTTAAGATAAAACAAGTAAAAAAATTTTAGTTGATGTAATTAAGTGAGACATGCCGTATATATGATCTTTGTTTCAAATCATCAACATATTACAAGAGCGATTTGTATTTTATACGCTCGGATAGATAAGTTTATTCGTTATATAATTGCACTATAATCATTAGTTATATTTATTCTTACAACGAACGATAGTAATTAATAATTATGACTAATACGTGTGAAAATAAAGGGGTTATACCTTTTTGTGACGCAGCGATTCACGCATCGTGCCTTCGGCTAATTAGCAAATGCTCTTTTGTAATCATGGTTGAGCAACGTTTGCCTTTTTGTAAAACAATAACACGACGAGACGAAAAATTCGAATTTCGGATTGATCGAATAGCTCGAGAGATATCGTCTTTATCTTCTTAAATATAATACTGAAAAGAAAAAGAAAGTAATAATAAGAATAATTATAATAATCTTTCAATCGTGAAATCGATGTTGAAAGTAGTATCATTTGTGCAAAATACATTTCTAACGATGGATTCCGTATAAAACTATTATTCGTGTTAGTAAAAATGATAGAGTGCAGCACTCTCCCTTTAAATATGCGATGCCATAATATGGCAATAAACATTACGAAGAAATCGATTCTATTACGCGAACATGGAAAAAATATATATATAATTATACTTTCAATTTTACGCTATCTTTTTACGTTTTACATTTTAATTCTGGATGATAATTCTCGGATCGATTTTAAACGCGTTCGATAAACGTAGTACTACTTTTTTATTTTTTGCATGATTTTATCTTTGTTATAAAAGACTTTAATTATATTTAATTATATTGGAATGATCTAGTATTATGTTGGAATGAAATTTATATCGATTTTTTATTAATTCGTTAGTATGCCACTTAGCATGGCCGTACGTTCTTTTCTTTTCTTTTCTTTTCTTTTGAAATATGGTACATTAGTTTCGAATATAAAAAGGAAGAATATTTTGTTACACTCTCAGGAAACGATGAATTCTTTCTTGTTAGTATATAAATACTTTAAGAGGATGTCGTTTATAAAATAAAAAAAAATATAAATTCGAGATCCTGTAACTAGCGGACCAGATATAGAACTTGCATTAAACGATATGTCTCTTGTAAAATAGGTTTCACCATTAATCCTTTTTGCGTGGAGTGCACAATTGTAATTTGCAATGGTAAAACAATTTTAAGAGTAATATAAAGTTCCATATCGAAGAGTCTATCGTAACACTATGATTCGTACCTTGTCTTAATCCGTCCAAAGTAAGGATTAAACAATTATCTTAATAATTGTGAACAAAATAACGAACTGTAGTTCACTCTTTCAAAATATCGTCAGCGAACGTAACAACAACGTAACAATGTAATGATACGTTCTCAAAAATATTGACGTCTGCGTCAGCCTATTATTTATAATATTACGTTATAATTTGTATTATATGTTTGTTAGATGTACGACTTGTCAAAAGACAACTGTGAAAGTGCGTCTTGAGAATCGGATGTTCGTGGATTTTGAAGAAGAAAAAAAAGAAATAAAATACATTTCTATGAATTGTTCGCCGCCATTTTAAAAGACATTTTAAAAATATGATTTCCACTGGTTTTAAATCTAGACGTGTATAATGTATATTATATTTTTAGTGGAATATAATAATTTATTAATAGAACTACAGACGATATTCCGTAGAGATCGTAGTCTTTACATAAAGTATTATTGTGTGAATTGGCGCCACTTTTGAAACTGATAAAACTAATTCTTATATAATTCTGCGTGTAGTAATCTATAAATATTATAACGCTAAACCATTTCGTTCTTCGTTTATTTTGTTAGTATTCACAAAGTAGCTTTTCTCACCGATTCTCGACTGTGTAGTTTTAGAATCGATTAAAAGAATTACAAAAAGATTGGGAAGAATCATTTATTTATTGGCGATGATTTTTCTTAACGATCGATACGGATAAATTTTCATGGATTTGCATGTGCCTTCGAAGAAACTGCAGTTGTTCACTTCGGCTAGATATCGAGGATAATTAAACATATTGTATAGACGCCGGGTGCAGAGTGTGGTTGTCTCCATCATTTGTATTGATAATATATTAAATATGTAATATTGCGAAATATACTTTAGAAAATATACATTTAATAATTACTCCTTTATTTGACCATATTTCTCATTAAAAAAGAAACATTTAAATACTCATTTAAGAAACATTACTTTTTTTTAAATATCTTGAGTTTATGTAAATGTCCCTAGATGATATATTCTTTGGGTACAGTTTTGGTGCATATAGAATACGATCAAATGTCGACATTGAATGGTGGTAATAGCTTTTTCGATGTTTACTTTTTCTGTATCTACAGATGATAATTTAATATAAATCGCAATATCATCAACATATTGGATTATAGCAGTAGAGAAATTTGTTAAAATATCTTTTTTATACGAACTATATATAAGATGAATTTACAACTTCTCTTTGTGAAACACTTCTATAAATCCAGCTTTTTAAGAGTTCGTTCATATAACACCAAATCGGTTTTTTTCCCTATTCGATTATTTTACTATCTTATACAGTGGCGTATATGTTTTATAAGTACATTTTCATATGACACTGACGTTAACCATATAATCACGGATTCGGCAATTTTTGACACTCGGTTTTGTCAATAGATATCGTACACATACATATATCTTAATGGCAGCGTTCAGACTACTCAATTGATGCAATAGTAGACGATCGGTAGACGCAACATTGATCCTGGCTAGTCATATTCAATTTTTAAGCAAACAAAGGAAAAGTAAACATAAGTAAATTGCGAGAGGAAGGTAGATGTACGCTTAAAAAACCATATAAACATAATTAAAGCCATATAAACATTACAATTGTCGATATAGTCAAAACGTGTATCATGTAAACTTACATGAATTATATCGAGTATGAAGTTGTCGCATAAGTTGAAGCGAATCGTTTTCCATATTTGCTATGCAAGATAATATTGGTAAATTGACTGTCGTTTTAAGTAAAAACATCGCATAAATATAGCTTAGACATTTCCCTTTAATTATTGTTTAATTATCAATATATAATATTATCTTTAATAAATAATATTATTCTTATTTTATGTAATTTTGTTTTTTCGTTATAACATTGAAACAATCGACTTTAGGGCGTATGTGTATTAAGACTTTGACTTAGAATAACAAAAAGAATACATAGTTTCAATGTACATTACGTTGCAGGACACTCTCTATATGGAAGTTATACATTCATCTCGCGAAGAACAGAAGAAAAAAGAAAAAAAAAAGAAAGAAGTTTACAAATCTTGTGACATAACAAGCATTCCGCCAAGGGAAAAAAAATTTTTCGTAAGAAAAATGTAGAGAATTCTCAATTATAACGAAACAAATATTCTTTATTACATTGTACGGAGTATAACTAATTAATATTTAAACAATAGCATATTTATTTAAACATTTTATAACTCGAAACACGTAAAATAGAATTAAATTAATATTTAAATAGAGTTAAAATTTGAACGCTCGGTCTTGACTGTTATCGAATCAGTTTTCTTTTGAATTTCGACGAGTAAAGATCGAAGCAGGCTCTTTTCAAATGGGTAAGTTTAAACAAATCATACTTTCGATTATTTTAGAATTATTTAAACAATTTGAGATATGCTCGGAATATAACTAAATAAAATTTAAACAGTAGCAGATTTATTTAAACATTTCATAGCTCGAAACATACGAAAAACTTAAAATAATCTTTATTTAAAATTTTAATATTTTAAAATTTTAATACTTAAAAATTTTATTCTCGTGGTTATTGGCTACGTGTAATGTCAATAACTTTGGACTGTTGACTGACTTTGACGGTTACTGGATCAGTATTGTTCCGGATTTCGACGAGTAAACATTGAAATTCTCTCAAGGTGTCTTTCCTGTAAGTCGAAAATTTACTAGAACCTTTCGAGAATGGCTCTTAGTCATTTTTTAATTTTACCATATTGTCACTCAAAATGTTCTTATGATGATGAGTGCAAAGGTAGATTTGAAAAAGGAAAATAATTTAATATTCCGTTTCTGTATCTATATTGCTCCGTGTACGCGAGTAAAATTATTTTATATTTGCATTTTCATTATTAAAGACGGTTCACTGCATTTTGGAAGAGAACAGGAAAAATCGATAGTATACAGCGAAATCTATTTATCTAACCAAAAGTAGAAAAGAACAGTTCTACATATCATACAATTGAAATGTTTTATGCTTTGCTGTAAAACATTAAAATCTATGTGTTTGGAAGATATTACACTAAATCTGAAACAATAATAAAGAAATTGGAATATTATGGTTCATTTTTTGAAGAAAAAATTGTTTTATCATATTATCTAATTTTATTATCTACTTAAATATGATTAGTTATATTAAATTGATATATATTATATCCAAGTATTTACAATAAAAAAACAAAAATTCTAAAAAATATTGAAATATATCCAGCCATCGCCTGGTAAAACTTATGTTACATAATTTAGATATAGATTTATATCGCAAGTACTATCTGGAGACCTACAGGCTGACAATGATTCTACTCTAAAATCCGCGATACTGGGTTGACATGTCACTTACCGAGAATTCTGACTTTTAAGGTTAAATGGAGGAGATTTCTTCCTGGTTAAAGATAGCAAAAACGGCGCCGAATCGAAAACTTCAATTACTACACAATTAACCATGACTGTAATATAGTACAGAGAGATTCCACAAGTTTCCGTGTAAAAATCTAATCGATGTTACATTGATATAATATTATTGATATAATATTTCCATAATGTAATGGGTGTTTGCCGATAGTAATCTACGGCCATTTGAGAGAAAAATAAATTCTGTTAATAATTGATCCACTTTAATTGAATTTTAAATCATTATACTGCTATAATAATTTATTATTATGTTTGGCATAATATCAATTAAAAAAAATTGAAGGATAATTTTTTATTATTAACAGTGAAAGATAAATATAATATATTCTAATACAACGTTGCTATTTTGGAAAATCAATTATACGCACTTTTCGTAACGTTTGCGCAGGAAAATAAGCTTCGAATATTTTTTCGCTTTTTTTACTTTTATAAATTGTAGGGATTAATATAATATAACAATCATTTGATTTTTCATCTTATCGAACAACTTTAATTTCTCGTTTACTTGAATTTACTGAAGATAATTTAAATATTGCTCGTGTAATCACGATGGATTTTCTGCTTTATAACTATCCTCTCTTATCTCATTGTTCGCTTTGTCTTTATAATTTAACCGAAAAAATGCTAATTATTGATCGATCTAAACTATATTTTTTTACTCAATTCAAATTTGATCACGTCCTAGTATTAGGTTCTAGAGGACTACAAGTAACTTTCCACTGTGTAGTTCGTTCTTTCTAGTGATAAACATTTTGGCGCAGTTTTTAAATTATTTAAAAATATAATTTTCATAATCGTAATTCCTCATATCTAATTATCTTTTTACGAAATAAGAATTAGTGATTATTTTCAAATTAAGAAAAAATGTTATAAATCATAATATTTATTTTTGTAATTGTTATAATTTCCACTTTCTGATAATTGTTACAATTGTAAACGATAAAAATGAAAGAAGAAAATTTATCAAATTTATCTTAGCATATTATCTTTGTTACAGATAACATTACCGACAATTCGTGAAAAACAGATCCTCAATACATACCTGACTAATCTATTATAAAGTTCACAACGTTATTAATACAATTATTCAGGGTCGATAAAACAATTCCAACATAATAGTTTAATTCTATTCACAGTCGATAAAACAATTCCAACGTGATAGTTTAATTCTATTCACAGTCGATAAAACAATTCCAACGTGATAGTTTAATTCTATTCACAGTCGATAAAACAATTCCAACGTGATAGTTTAATTCTATTAAACTGCTTGAAAAAGCTTTAGTCTTCTTTGAAAAAAATTACATCCCAAAATGATGACTTTCGAAAATAGTTTAGGCATAAAAAGCTTTCTCAAAAATTTGTGAAAGTTTAAATCGTTTAAATTTTCATTTTTAAAATAAGATCTTGTTCATCAAAATCGGTCAAGAATTATATCTGGACTTATTATTAGCGCAGACGTTATTCTTGGCATTTCTCTTGAAAAAAAAAAAAATAGATGTGTAATCACTACGTGCTTAGAGAACTCGTAGAATCAATTTAGTTGTATATTCATTTTTTCATAAAAATATCCCTATTTATATTTGCAATGTATATTTACGTATATTATTTTTATATTTCTTTTATATTTCTTTATTCAATATTTCTTTGCACATACGAAATCTGATTATTCGATCTTGTGCTCTAACTTAAGTGTGCTATTGTTTAAAGTAGCTATTCATCATTAGGGGGACATTTATGAGTGTCCCTGACAGGCAGCATGGTCCTTTAAGTCTTCAATCGACAATGAGTAAATGTTGAATTTTGTGCGCGTCGCATTTCACGATGACTAAACGCATCAACATTTAACAAAAAGTGTGCATTAAATTTTTTCAAAAACTCGACCATTCGTGTTCGAAAACTATCCAATGTAATATTTCTAGATGAATCCATGAGTGATATACAGCTTAAAGAGTGGTTTAAGAGATTTAAAAATGGTCATACATTAGTTAAAAATGACTCTCGTTTTGGCAGGTCATAACGACTAAAACTCCTGAAAATGTAGAACGAGTTCGAGTTTTAATTAATTAAAATCATCACTTGACTGTTCAAAAGTATTACAAAGAAATTTTGAAACGACTGCATGACGCAGTGAGAAGGAAATGGCGAGGTTTGTGGAAAAGTGCTGACTTGGTGCTGCATCACGACAACGGACCTACATATTCATCGCAACTTATCCTGCAATTTCTTGTGAAACACAACATTGTACAGCTTCGTCAAGTCCCATACAATTCTAATCTGGCTATTCTCCAAATTGAAGAAGGGAAGAAGATTCGATGACTTGGAGGACACATAAAGAAACGCGAAAAAGCGACTATTAGCTATTCCGAATATTCTCACTATTAATCCTCTTTCTCCTGCAATAACACAATAACGGATAGTTATTTGATAGACCTCATACTATTATTTTTTGAATGTGCCCATTCTCTTATAATCCATCAAAGAGACTATTGGCTTGTGATAACTGAAATATGATATTTAAATTGCAGATTTCAGATGGTTTAATATCTGATGAATACTGAGTTGATTGCAATCCTATATTTTTTAATTGACTGCTGGATTGTTATTCATATACAAGTTGAATTTCGAACTTAGAAGTTCAATTAGTGGCCACGTTCAACTGATGTAAAATTAATGTTGAAATCTTCAGTCAGAATCATAGGTATTTTATTATAATTTTTGATTAAATAGAGTAGCATCTTCTATGGTATAGATGAGGAATCATGGATAAAATCAATAATCTATAAAATTGTTTCATTCGATGTAATAAATACGGTCATGATGAGAATGATTTGTCCATTCTGCAATAAACAACGAGATACACATATTTCTCCGGCTGCTGTACAGTTCATTATCATTCTGGCGTAAATTCAAGTCCATATAATTGATAATTCTTGTCATTTTAACTTTGATAAATTGTAAATTTTGCAACTTAGAGATTGAATAGAATATTTACATGTAATCACAATATCCGAATTAACTCAAAGAGGTTCTGTGGTCAGCAATTATTAATATTCTTGACTAATTTTGTTAAAGTAATTATTATACTTATTATTAAAGTAATTATTACTACTACTACTTACTGCTACTACTTACTACGACTGTTGTTGCTACTACTACTACCCTCTCCCAAAGGTCCCACTCAATGGTCCTTCCTTTGATGATCTAACCTGAAAAGAAGTGAAGAAAGAGGAAAGGAAATTGGTAGAAAAGAACGTTAGTAGAGAAAGAGAAGAAGAGAAAGAGTAGAAAAGAAAGTCGGAAATTATACGCGCATGAGAACGATGGAATTCAGATCGAGGAGTAGATATTGAAGATCGTTCCACCTGAGCGAAACCAGAGTATCAAAAACGCATTTAATTTTTTGATATTGGAAAAAGGAGTCTCACCCAAGATCCCTCCCAAGGGACCATAGCCGAGGGCTTCCCCAAGAGTTTCACCCGATGATTCTACCTAATGATCCTTCCTTCGATGATCAAGTCTGAAAAGAAGAGAAGCAAGAGGAAATAGAAAAGAATAGTGAGAGAATATAAAAAGAGCAATTTTACAAAGTCTCTTAAGAAAATATACAGATATTTCAAAATGTTCGCGAATCACATCTTTTCAGACCGAGTTTCCTTGAAGACAGACAATAACTCGTTGTTATATGTTAAATTCTTTAGGTACCTAGAAATGGTGTTCTAGTTCCGAATTCACTCTGAACTCTTTTAAGTCAGCTCGTAATAATATATAGATTACTTATGAAAAATAAAATTATGAATTTAATTTAATTTAAATTTAAAAGAGAAAAAAAAATGAGAATTCTAATCTAAACAAATATTCTTTTCTCGTGACGCATGGCAAAGGGAGACCTTGGCACACATCTTTGTGTGCTTGTTTCAGCTCCATGTGCACCTTTATTCAGTGCAGTTTCAGTGGTCCTCACGATCGTCATATCTTATAAGTCTTGTAGCTATGACTTTAAAATAAAATTTTATTTTATAAAAATAAAATCATGAATTTAATTAAACTTTAGAAAAGAAAAAACGATTATAATTTGACTTTAACGTAAAACTTAATTTTATTAAAATAAAATTATATTTTAACAAAATATAATTATATTAATTACATTAATTTTAATTCAATTTTGGAAAAAAATGCGAAAAATTTATTACTCAACTTTAATAATAAAAATACATAAAATATGAAATAATTCTATTCGCGTACGCGTGGCAATGTAGGAATGGAGAAGGAATGTAATAGCGTCTCAGTTTCTTAAATCTACACCATTATATCCATCACCATAAGAACATTTTCAGTGACATGGTAAAATTAAAATATGACTAAGAACCATTTTCGAAAGATTCTGAGGAAACTTAAAAAATAACTCAATAGTTTATAATAGTTGCCCTTTTGAGCCAGAATTTGTGAGGTCTCTTCGACATATAGCCTCTTCTTTGGTTCGTGCCCTAACCACTACTATAGAGCATTCGATAACTACCGTTAATGGCAAAGAACTAAAACCGTTCCTTATTCTAAAACGTGGAAGAAAACTGATAAATCTAACGCAACTCTAACGCAAGTCTTAAAAAAGATCGAGAGAATATAGAGAGAGAAACAAAAATTAATATATTAATTGCTAAAAATCCTTTACTAAAAATTGATTAATTTATTCTAAGACTCACAAACTATGATACTACAAGTCTTTTTGCCTTTTATCAATGACTCTACTCAACTTTCCTGATTCAAAAGTAATGATTCTATTCGACTTGTTTCATTCTGGACTCCAACCAGACTTTTCTTTTACCAACAAAATTGATTAAATATTTGATTAATTATTATATAAAAATATAATAAACAAAAAAGGTTCCGATGTTTACTCGCCGAAATTCAAAAGGAAACTGACTCAATAACCGTCAAAGTCAATCAAAAGTTCGTGTTTGTTTATATTATTCAAGTATTCAACAATCGCGAGTTTAAAATTTTGAAATATTGGAAGTTTAAATAAAGATTTACTATTTATTATGTATTATGAGCTTTCTAATATTTAACAGATTTACTATTATTTAAATATTAATATATTCCGAATATGTTATAAATTACTTAAATAATTATAAAATTAGCGAAAGTATTAATTTTCAAGTTTTCACGTTTAGAAAGAGAAAGTTCTATTGTTTATTCTTTGAAATGCAAAAGGCAACTGACTCGGCAAGTAGTTCAAGCAACCAAGATTTTGTTTTGTTTACACTTCAAGTAGCCAACAGCTGCGATATCAAAATTTTTAAGTACTGACAATTTAAATTAAAATTATTATAAGTATTTTGCGTATTTCTATCTATGAAATGTTTACATAAATATTTTTAAAATTAAGAATTAGTAAACATATATATTATATATTATTTGTAATAAAGATCAAAACACGAGTTCATTTCCGCATTATCTATGAGATTTTCTTCTCAGCGCTATTTTGCTATAGTTTCCTGTGCAGGAGTTCACATTATATTATTATTATTACTACTATTATTATTATAATAATAATATGTAATATAATAATATAGTAATGAGACAGTAATAAGAAGAAACAGAAGAATATACTTATATAATATACATTATGACACATATGGTGACGGGTAATTTAGGATAACAAAAAAAGGAAATATGTATCATTTTACGTAGTTTAAGAGCAATCCAACAAATCGTATCCTTGATAATTTTGATGCATGACCGCTCATCGATAGATAACGTCTAATACAAACGCAAAATATGAAAAAAAGTATGAAATCTTTCTTTTGTTTTCATTCGCTATCTTTTCTCTTTGTTTTACTACATTATGATCGTTTGCATTTGTTTCTACACTGTTTCTTATTCACTGTTTCTTAGTCTTTACTATTATAATATAAAATGTATTAAATAATATTTAGATATATATAAATAACATTTACATATATTATTATTATTATTATTATTATTATTATTATTATTATTATTATTATTATTATCACTAGTAGTAGTAATAGTCGAAATAATATAGAATGAACTAGCTTAAAGGAGAAACCACACAAAAAAAACACTGAAAGTTCTACCTCATAGGTAGTATGGAAATAAACTCAAGTTCTAAATTGTATTAAAATAATATATGTATATATTCACTAATTATTTTTAAGAAAATATTCGACAGATTCTTATTTTTTATCGCAGATTTATATACTAATTCTTACATGTGTCAATTACATTATTATCTTGCATACATTTATCATGAAACAAATCTGCTCGTTCCATGAATATCTACAATGATAAAATATTTTTTATACAAATTTTAGATAAACCTTTCATATTTTTTTATAAGCATGAGATGGAATTTTACTTACAGCCTCATACTAAGTTCCATTTTGTGCGCAACAACTTCTAACAATTCATAAATTTTATTTTTCACAGTTTCTGCCACATTAGCAACGATCAGCTAAAGAATCTGTTTGCAACGAACGGCCTATTTTCTTTTCCTTTCTTGTTTTTTCCTAAACCATCAACGATTGTAAGTCTAAGTTACTTGCATCAATGGATCAATCAATGTTCTAATATAATCAATATTATTAATAGCACAGCGTCGAGCATTAGATACACGCTATTTTCAATAAACTGTCCTAAATTTGTTGTAGTCTTTGCTTTCGTAGCTAGTTTATCTGCATATATAATGAAAAACTTACAAATGTCCTATAACATCATTTTCTCACTCATATTAATACGATCATGAATATAAAAAATGATAGAAAAAAAATTGGAAGATATTAATAATGTATGTCTAAAATTTTGGTGACTAATGTATAAGATTCTTCAACATGCCAGTTATGTCCAATTGGATAAAAAATCATTAATGTGACAACTGCATGTATATCGCATAATATTATCAATAGCTTGTAATGTATCAAATTCAACAGCTCCGTCGATTTGTTTTAAAGCCTTGTATACTGCAATATCCAACCAATATGCTACACCAATTCTAAACTATTCGTATTTTCATAGATTCCAATTGTCCTTTGGCATAAACTATTTGGCCCAGGCTATAAAACAATTAATTATTTTAAAGAAGATACATTAAATGATCATTAAAATAATTCATTGCTTTTATATCTTACATAGCATATCGTTGAAACCTGAGAAAGAATTCTAATAAAGTTGTACCAAGCATTAACTCAGAATCATTATTATTATCGACTTCTATATATTTTAATCTCTCACAGATATATTTCAGAGCTTCCATGCACATTTCACTTGTTCTTCTTTTCTTTTCTTTTCATACATAATATACAATGTGTTTGTTCAAAGGAAATTAATTTTCCTAAAAATGAAATTTTCACATAAATGAATATACAACATAAAATAAATTCCAATAATAATGATATCCTATTTTATATAACCTACTTGACGAACAGCTTGTAATAATCTATCTTCTCCAAATAAATAATCTTCTCTGAAATCTGTTCCCATTAACTGGATTATTTTAATTTGATATCTGAATGCATACATGTTTGTCCGATTTAGTCTCCGGTATTACTTGCTATGTGCTCAAATCTTTCAATATAACAATATATAATCACCAATAATTAATATAAGTTATATTAAAATAAGTATATACACACAGAAGCTATATACCTACCATTTGGCACCACCATGTATAATTGTTTTCTCTAAATCTCGAATAACATCCAATTTCGTACTGTTTGTCTCTGGAAAACAAGAATACTTCTTTGCAAGAAATAGATCAAAATATTTAGGAATATTGAGACTGACAATAGACGATAATATCATCCAATTAAATAAATTACAGTAATTATTGTTATTTTGAAAAGATTATAATACTGTACTTAAGAAAGGTATACCCTGAATAGATAGCTATGTTATGGTATTCCTTTCTCTTAAAATTAATCTTCCTATTTTCCTTATACTGTACTTAAGTAAGAATATAGTAATTTTCTTGTCGCATCCCAAAGTAGTTTTGTTAAAAAATGATCCATTATTTATAGATCTTAACAAAGTGACTATAAATTTATTACAAACCATAAAATTAAGTAGATGTTTTTGATGGATCCTAACATATTCAATCCATTGTTCTAGGGCAATGTTTTTAGTTAAGAGGCTACGTTATGCATTATGTTGGAAGATTAAAGCTTCTGCAGGATCAGATCAACAATATTATTCGATTTTTCTTAATCTCAACTTTATATAGCAACAAACCTCGAAATAAATGTCTGAGTTCCTGAATAGCAACTTGCGTATTATGTTCCGCGCATAAGGCCAATTTTAATTTAACAACTCCTCGTCGTTTGGAATTATTTTTTTTCTTCAAAATATATCACATCATGTGCATAGTCGTTGGAATATTTTAAATACAATTAATTTATAAATAATCAAAT
>NC_140810.1:9767500-9770000 GCF_050613455.1 Vespa mandarinia | reverse complement strand
ACAAGCCTTTTGGATGAGCTGCATGGTTGCTGCGCTAATCAACCTGGCTTGTGCAGGTGGCGATAGACTCGCTGAAGTACTTTGTTGGGATCTCCATCCTTCCTCTATGACCGAAGACAGCCTCTCTCGATCCATTCTTGCAATGTTCCACCGGGGGGTCGCTTTACACTTGTCACGGCTGGCCTCCTATCATGTACATCGAATAGGATGTACTGATGATCGCTCCCGGTATAATCCTCGATCACCTGCCAGCCTGCGACTCTTGCCACAAGGTGTTCGTTGGCTAGAGAGACATTCGGGATCGTCTCTCTGTAGCCAGGCCTGTGGAAGGTTGACGTCGAACCTGTGTTGAGTACTGATAGCTCCAGTCTCGACGCCTCCTCCATGATACGTCTTCCTCTGGAGTACGGCCTGGCCTCCCCCTATTCGAGAGCTTTGGCATTGCGGTCTCCAGCCACAATGAGATCCCCCTGCATTTCCCTCAGCGCGTCTTCCAGATCGTCCAGTTTGATCTGGAATTCGTCTATCCGGGCGTTCGGAGTGAGATATACACTGACATAAGTCGTCGAGTTATGTCTCTCCCAAACGTAACCGCGTCCGGATCCTAGGCCCGACACATGTATTAGTCGGGGATCTGGGATCCAGATGGACGCGGTGCCCAATTCGTCTGCGTACCATTCTACTCCTGCTCTGTCCTAGTACTGTTCGCTGATTAGAAAAATATCATTTCTTTTCTCAGAGCAAAGCTGGGATAGGAGGTGATGCGCCGTCTTGCTCTTATTCAGGTTACCCTGAAGTACTCTCATCTTTTTTTTTCTACTTCTTTGCTGTTGCAAAGGCCTCCTGGAAAGCTTTGCAGGCTCTTGATCCCGCCAAGAGCTTTTTAGTTTCACCACCGCTCTTTGAGCACAAGAAGCAAGTAGGCTCACTTACCTTGCACTCTTTGATCTTGTGCCCCGTGCTGCCACAATAATAGCAAACCTTACTGCGGTTAGGTCCCTTGCACGGGGCGCTATAGTGACCATAATCAAGACAGCGGAAGCATCGCCTCACTTCTGCCCTTCGCCTGACCCTGCAGCTGATGAAACCAATCAGCACTCGACCGGCCTTTAAATGCTGCGCAGCTGCTTCTTCTTCAATCTTGACGAGGGCCAGCCGTTGTTGTCTTGCGTTGGGGTTCGTAATCTTAATTTCGATTTTCCCCGCGTAGCCTGGCAGATTCCTCTTTAGGGCCTCCTCGACTTCTATCGACGAGGTGTAACAGTCACAGTCCCGTATCTCCAGAGTAATTCTAGGGACCAGTTCCGTGATGCTGCTCGTTTCTCCTATCTCTTTTCTCAGGGTTTCCGCGAATGAGGCCCTGATATCCACGGTGGTCTTCATTAGTTCGATGAGAACCCCACCGGATCTAATCTGCCAGACCGATCTAATATCTACCCCTGAGGCGCTGTTCTTGAAGCGCTGGTGGATGATTCCGACTACGTCTGCGTAAGATTTTCCTTCCGCAGGTTTCAGAAGGATTGCGTTCGGCCTAGTTCTCTTTCTCGGCCTATCCTCCGATTTTCTCGGCTTCTTTTTCTCCTGATGTAGGAGTTTCGTCGCCTTCGTCCCTGGTTTCTCCTTATTTCTTTTCTTCTTCACGACCTGTGTCCACACGGCGGATTCGGTCGTCGTTGCCTCTTGCCTCGGTCTTTTGAGGGTTTCTTCAGACAACTGTGGCGGGCTTGAGGCTACTCTCTTACCTGCGCTGGCCTCAGACGTAGAATTAGCCCGAGGACTCTGTGAAACTCGGATGAGGATCCTCGATCCCTTATTGCCCTTTTCTCGAGATTTATACATGAACTTGAGACTGTCTATAATATCTTCCAGTTCTGGGATCCCTTGCTTAATCTCCTTGTTTATGTTTGGCTGTCTAGTAATAGCCAGCTTCATTTTGGCAAGGAGTAATTTCTCTTGCGCGAGTTTCTCTCTCTCTATTTTGTTGTGTCCCCTTCGCAGGCTGAGAGCCTACGTTTTTGTCGCCTTGAGTAACGATGTTATTTCCAGATGGTTCTGGGGTGTTTTGTTGTTTATTGTCTTTTTCGTTTTGTGTGTTTGGTTTTTCTTTTGTGCTTTGTTTTTCCATGTGTTCAAAATTCTTCCTCCAGAGTGCCTGGCCGTCTCCGATCGCGGTGTCTCCGGAAGTGGGGGGTGATCACCCTCGCAACTACCCCCTTGCTGCGAGAGCTTTTGGCTATAAGGTCGGGAATAAAGCATGCGCCCTTGCCTTTCACCTACTTCCTTCATCGGCTTCCTGACACTCCCGTGGGTGCGACGCGTAGACGCCGGGAGTTTTCCACGAGAACTGCGCTTTACGTATCATACCGCACATCCCCTTCGGGCAGCGTCAGCGTACCTGCTATTCCTCGTGGCCCTGCCGTAACCCTGGCTTGGGGCCCTTACAGAGTGCTGTCATCCGGGCCAGATGAGCCCTGGTTCTTTTTTTCTTTTTCTTTTGTTA
>NC_140810.1:9757500-9762500 GCF_050613455.1 Vespa mandarinia | reverse complement strand
TAATAATAATAATAATAATAATAATAATAATAATAATAATAATAATAATAATAATAATAATAATAATAATAATAATAATAATAATAATAATAATAATAATAATAATAATAATAATAATAATAATAATAATAATAATAATAATAATAATAATAATAATAATAATAATAATAATAATAATAATAATAATAATAATAATAATAATAATAATAATAATAATAATAATAATAATAATAATAATAATAATAATAATAATAATAATAATAATAATAATAATAATAATAATAATAATAATAATAATAATAATAATAATAATAATAATAATAATAATAATAATAATAATAATAATAATAATAATAATAATAATAATAATAATAATAATAATAATAATAATAATAATAATAATAATAATAATAATAATAATAATAATAATAATAATAATAATAATAATAATAATAATAATAATAATAATAATAATAATAATAATAAGAATAATAACAATAATAATAATAATAATAATAATAATAATAATAATAATAATAATAATAATAATAATAATAATAATAATAATAACAATAATGATAGCAATAATAATAACAATAATAATAACAATAATAATAACAAAAATAATAATAATAATAATACTAATAATAATAGTAACGTTAATAATAATAATAATAGTAATAATGATAATAATAATAACATAAATAATAAGAATAACAATAATAACAACAATAATAATAATAACAATGACAATACTAATGACAATAATAATAACAATAATAATGGCAATAGTTTTTTTTTTTTTTTTTGATGGTCTGAAGATGCCGAACTTTACGCACTAACCCAGGGATCCTGCCCGCTAGAGGGACTTCATCATTTGGGTCCGTCTTAAAGTCCCTGGAGTGTCGGGGTCACCGTTGGAACAGGCACTACCGACTAAACACTTTTCATCCTAGTGGCATAGTAAGACCATCCCGGTCCCGCCATGTGGCTTTGCTTCAGTATGGCTCCACTGCTTCTTGTCCCTTAACTGAACTCCCTCTACGGCTCTACGTGGCAGGAACCAGGTGCAACGATTGGTGGCTCTTCTATGGGCCAACCATGTCCTTCTTCTTCTTGATTAAGATTGATCTGACGTACAAGGCCATCTAGTTCCACTCCTTCTGCCCACGTAGCATTTTCTCGACGACGTTGTCCGGCGAGATGACTCCGAGGTCTTGTTCCAAGGATAGTCGTTCTGCGCTCCAACGAGTACACAAAAAAAACGTGTGGTGGGCGTCGTCGTTGATCGAGTCCCCATAGGGGCAGTTGGCGTCTGCTACCTTCCTCATTCTAGCCAGGTAGGAGCGGAACAGGCCATGCCCTGTCAGGAATTGGGTGAGGTAGAAATCGACTTCTCCCGCCTCCCGATTTAACCAGTTGTCTAGTTGACTGATGAGTCGAGCAGTCCATCTGCCCCTACGTTCCTGCTCCCATCTACTTTGCCAGGACTTGATGCTGATATACCTGGCCAGCCTTGATGCCTTCTCTTTTCCCATGACACACCTTTGCTGGTGGAGGAATTTCCTCTCCAGGGCTAATAGATCGATCGGGATTACCCCGGCGATAACTAGCACTGCCGGCTCTGAGACCATGCGGTAAAAGCACGCGATTCGGAGGGCGCCCCTCCTCTGTACCGCGGCTATGCGTTTGCGGTATTTCTGTTTTCTCAGCCCCTCGGCCGTACTTCCGCATCATACAGCATCACTGCTTCGGCGGCACGCATCAGTAGTCTCCTCATGCACGGCCGGGGACCGTTAACATTGGCCATGAGCATGCCCAGTGAGGCTACTACTTTGGCCGCCTTGTCAGCTGCCCTGATAATATGCTCACTATAGTTAAGCTTGTTGTCAAGCATAACCCCGAGATATTTGACAGCCGGATTAGTGTGGACCGCCGCATCTCCAACAGTGAAGCTGCGCAAGGTGTTGATGCGCTTCCTCGTAATTAGCATAATCTCTGTCTTCTGGGCTGCTAGAGATAGCCCGTGGTCTTCCATCCAGGAGGTAACTCTCCGCATGACCTGATTGAGTAGCAACTGTATCCCCTTCGTGTCTCTTGCGGTTATGACAACTGCAATGTCATCTGCATATCCAACCAAGGAAGTACCTTCTGGGACTTCCATATGAAAGATACCGTCGTAGAATATATTCCATATGACCGATCCTAGTATAGAGCCCTGGGCTGCCCCCGATGTCAATTCCAAGCTTCTTGGACCATCACTCGTGTCGTATACTAGGAAGCGCTCGTTTAAATAATCGTCAATTATTCGGAGTAGGTACTTCGGAACGTCGAAATTACGTTCGAGCGCTTCCCTTGACAGGTCCCACCAGACGGAGTTGTAGGCATTTCTCACGTCTAAGGTGGCCAGCAGGCACAGAGGTCGAGTTCGATGATTGCCTCGGTCCATCATTTTCGCGGCCGTGACCACCTTCAGGACTGCGTGGATGGTGGAGAGGCCGGATCGGACTCCGTACTGGCGGCCGACGAGATCCCCCGCTGCCTTCACGGCTGCACGCAGCCTTGGCCTTATCAGCTTCTCCAGAAGTTTTCCGGCCGTATCGAGCATACAAATAGGCCTGTATGATGAAGCTACCCCTACTGGACCCTTGCCCTTGCTAATGAGCACAAGCCTCGCTTTCTTCCATGGAGCGGGAAAGATGCCCCCCATGAGGCACGTGTTATACATCTTCAGCAATAGCTCAGGGTGACTTTGCGCGACGACTTTAATTACTTCTGCTGGGAGTCCGTCTGGAGCTTTCTTGTTCCGCATAGATGATGCGGCCCTGAGTAGCTCTTCTTCCGTGAATTGCGGTACCTCGCTTATTTCGGGCGCATCCAAGCTGATCTCTCTATTCGGCTGTGGGGGGAATAGAGTATGCACGATGTGATCCAACGTCCTCGCGTCCTGAGGGGTCTCTTGCGTGTTAGTCCCCAGCTTGCGAGTGACGATGACATACCCTAATCCCCACGAATTCTGGTCGATATCCAGGCACAGCTCCTTCCAGCACCGTCGTTGACTGGCCTTAATGGTCCTCTTCAGGGCTTCCTTGATCGCTTGATAATCTGCGGCCAATGGAGCAGCCTCATGGTCGCTTCTCTTCGCTCGTTGTGCTAAACGGCGTAGCCTTAAGCACTTCTTACGTAGATCTGCGATCTCGCTCGTCCACCAATATACAGGGCGTCTCTGCCGTTTCGTGCCATTCTTTGGCACCGCTATCGCACTAGACTTTTGGATGAGCTGCATGGTTGCTGCGTTAATCAATCTGGCTTGTGCAAGTGGCGATAGACTCGCGGAAGTACTTTGTTGGGATCTCCATCCTTCTTCCATGACCGAAGACCGCCTCTCTCGATCCATTCTTGCAATGTTCCCCAGGGAGGGGGGTCGCTTTACACTTGTCACGGCTGGCCTCCTATCATGTACATCGAATAGGATGTACAGATGATCGCTCCCGGTATAATCCTCGATCACCTGCCAGCCTGCGACTCTTGCCACATAGTCGTTGTTGGCTAGAGAGACATCCGGGATCGTCTTTCTGTAGCTAGGCCTGCGGAAGGTTGACGTCGAACCTGTGTTGAGTACTGATAGCTCCAGTCTCGACGCCATGATACGTCTTCCTCTGGAGTCCGGCCTGGCCTCCCCCCATTCGAGAGCTTTGGCATTGAGGTCTCCAGCCACAATGGGATCCCCTTGCATTTCCCGCAGCGCGTCTTCCAGCTCGTCCAGTTTGATTTGGAAGTCGTCTATCCGGTCGTTCGGAGTGAGATATACACTGACATAAGTCGTCGAGTTATGTCTCACCCAAGCGTAACCCCGTCCGGATCCTTGGTCCGACACATGTATTAGTCGGGGATCTGGGATCCAGATGGCCGCGGTGCCCAATTCGTCTACGAACCGTCCTACTCCTGCTCTGTCCTGGTACTGTTCGCTGATTAGCACAATATCAGCTTTTTTCTCAAAGCAAAGCTGGGCTAGAAGGTGATGCGCCGTCCTGCTCCTATTCAGGTTACCCTGAAGTACTCTCATCCTTTTTTTTTTTCCTACTTCTTTGCTGTTGCAAAGGCCTCCTGGAAAGCTTTGCAGGCCTTTGATCCCGCCAGGTGCTTCCTGGCTTCAATACCGCTCTTTGAGCACAAGAAGCAAGTAGGCTCGCTGACCTTGCACTCTTTGATTTTGTGCCCCGTGCTGCCACAATAATAGCAAACCTTACTGCGGTTAGGTCCCTTGCACGGGGCGCTATAGTGACCATAATCAAGACAGCGGAAGCATCGCCTCACTTCTGCCCTTCGCCTGACCCTGCAGCTGATGAAACCAATCAGCACTCGACCGGCCTTTAAATGCTGCGCAGCTGCTTCTTCTTCAATCTTGACGAGGGCCAGCCGTTGTTGTCTTGCGTTGGGGTTCGTAATCTTAATTTCGATTTTCCCCGCGTAGCCTGGCAGATTCCTCTTTAGGGCCTCCTCGACTTCTATCGACGAGGTGTAACAGTCACAGTCCCGTATCTCCAGAGTAATTCTAGGGACCAGTTCCGTGATGCTGCTCGTTTCTCCTATCTCTTTTCTCAGGGTTTCCGCGAATGAGGCCCTGATATCCACGGTGGTCTTCATTAGTTCGATGAGAACCCCACCGGATCTAATCTGCCAGACCGATCTAATATCTACCCCTGAGGCGCTGTTCTTGAAGCGCTGGTGGATGATTCCGACTACGTCTGCGTAAGATTTTCCTTCCGCAGGTTTCAGAAGGATTGCGTTCGGCCTAGTTCTCTTTCTCGGCCTATCCTCCGATTTTCTCGGCTTCTTTTTCTCCTGATGTAGGAGTTTCGTCGCCTTCGTCCCTGGTTTCTCCTTATTTCTTTTCTTCTTCACGACCTGTGTCCACACGGCGGATTCGGTCGTCGTTGCCTCTTGCCTCGGTCTTTTGAGGGTTTCTTCAGACAACTGTGGCGGGCTTGAGGCTACTC
>NC_140810.1:9745000-9752500 GCF_050613455.1 Vespa mandarinia | reverse complement strand
AATAATAATAATAATAATAATAATAATAATAATAATAATAATAATAATAATAATAATAATAATAATAATAATAATAATAATAATAATAATAATAATAATAATAATAATAATAATAATAATAATAATAATAATAATAATAATAATAATAATAATAATAATAATAATAATAATAATAATAATAATAATAATAATAATAATAATAATAATAATAATAATAATAATAATAATAATAATAATAATAATAATAATAATAATAATAATAATAATAATAATAATAATAATAATAATAATAATAATAATAATAATAATAATAATAATAATAATAATAATAATAATAATAATAATAATAATAATAATAATAATAATAATAATAATAATAATAATAATAATAATAATAATAATAATAATAATAATAATAATAATAATAATAATAATAATAATAATAATAATAATAATAATAATAATAATAATAATAATAATAATAATAATAATAATAATAATAATAATAATAATAATAATAATAATAATAATAATAATAATAATAATAATAATAATAATAATAATAATAATAATAATAATAATAATAATAATAATAATAATAATAATAATAATAATAATAATAATAATAATAATAATAATAATAATAATAATAATAATAATAATAATAATAATAATAATAATAATAATAATAATAATAATAATAATAATAATAATAATAATAATAATAATAATAATAATAATAATAATAATAATAATAATAATAATAATAATAATAATAATAATAATAATAATAATAATAATAATAATAATAATAATAATAATAATAATAATAATAATAATAATAATAATAATAATAATAATAATAATAATAATAATAATAATAATAATAATAATAATAATAATAATAATAATAATAATAATAATAATAATAATAATAATAATAATAATAATAATAATAATAATAATAATAATAATAATAATAATAATAATAATAATAATAATAATAATAATAATAATAATAATAATAATAATAATAATAATAATAATAATAATAATAATAATAATAATAATAATAATAATAATAATAATAATAATAATAATAATAATAATAATAATAATAATAATAATAATAATAATAATAATAATAATAATAATAATAATAATAATAATAATAATAATAATAATAATAATAATAATAATAATAATAATAATAATAATAATAATAATAATAATAATAATAATAATAATAATAATAATAATAATAATAATAATAATAATAATAATAATAATAATAATAATAATAATAATAATAATAATAATAATAATAATAATAATAATAATAATAATAATAATAATAATAATAATAATAATAATAATAATATTAATAATAATAATAATAATAATAATAATAATAATAATAATAATAATAATAATAATAATAATAATAATAATAATAATAATAATAATAATAATAATAATAATAATAATAATAATAATAATAATAATAATAACAATAATTTCTATGGTTTTTTTTTTATGGTCTGAGATTGTCAAACTTTACGCACTAACCCAGGGTCCCTGCCCGCCAGAGGGACTCTTCACCATTTTGGTCCCTCTTAAAGTCTCCGGAGTGTCGGGATCAACGTTGGAATAGACACTACCGACTAAACTCATATCCATCCTAGTGGCATAGTAAGACCATCCCGGTCCCGCCATGTGGCTTTGCTTCAGTATGGCTCCACTGCTTCTTGTCCCTTAACTGAACTCCCTCTACGGCTCTACGTGGCAGGAACCAGGTGCAACGATTGGTGGCTCTTCTATGGGCCAACCATGTCCTTCTTCTTCTTGATTAAGATTGATCTGACGTACAAGGCCATCTAGTTCCACTCCTTCTGCCCACGTAGCATTTTCTCGACGACGTTGTCCGGCGAGATGACTCCGAGGTCTTGTTCCAAGGATAGTCGTTCTGCGCTCCAACGAGTACACAAAAAAAACGTGTGGTGGGCGTCGTCGTTGATCGAGTCCCCATAGGGGCAGTTGGCGTCTGCTACCTTCCTCATTCTAGCCAGGTAGGAGCGGAACAGGCCATGCCCTGTCAGGAATTGGGTGAGGTAGAAATCGACTTCTCCCGCCTCCCGATTTAACCAGTTGTCTAGTTGACTGATGAGTCGAGCAGTCCATCTGCCCCTACGTTCCTGCTCCCATCTACTTTGCCAGGACTTGATGCTGATATACCTGGCCAGCCTTGATGCCTTCTCTTTTCCCATGACACACCTTTGCTGGTGGAGGAATTTCCTCTCCAGGGCTAATAGATCGATCGGGATTACCCCGGCGATAACTAGCACTGCCGGCTCTGAGACCATGCGGTAAAAGCACGCGATTCGGAGGGCGCCCCTCCTCTGTACCGCGGCTATGCGTTTGCGGTATTTCTGTTTTCTCAGCCCCTCGGCCGTACTTCCGCATCATACAGCATCACTGCTTCGGCGGCACGCATCAGTAGTCTCCTCATGCACGGCCGGGGACCGTTAACATTGGCCATGAGCATGCCCAGTGAGGCTACTACTTTGGCCGCCTTGTCAGCTGCCCTGATAATATGCTCACTATAGTTAAGCTTGTTGTCAAGCATAACCCCGAGATATTTGACAGCCGGATTAGTGTGGACCGCCGCATCTCCAACAGTGAAGCTGCGCAAGGTGTTGATGCGCTTCCTCGTAATTAGCATAATCTCTGTCTTCTGGGCTGCTAGAGATAGCCCGTGGTCTTCCATCCAGGAGGTAACTCTCCGCATGACCTGATTGAGTAGCAACTGTATCCCCTTCGTGTCTCTTGCGGTTATGACAACTGCAATGTCATCTGCATATCCAACCAAGGAAGTACCTTCTGGGACTTCCATATGAAAGATACCGTCGTAGAATATATTCCATATGACCGATCCTAGTATAGAGCCCTGGGCTGCCCCCGATGTCAATTCCAAGCTTCTTGGACCATCACTCGTGTCGTATACTAGGAAGCGCTCGTTTAAATAATCGTCAATTATTCGGAGTAGGTACTTCGGAACGTCGAAATTACGTTCGAGCGCTTCCCTTGACAGGTCCCACCAGACGGAGTTGTAGGCATTTCTCACGTCTAAGGTGGCCAGCAGGCACAGAGGTCGAGTTCGATGATTGCCTCGCTCCATCATTTTCTCGGCCGTGACTACCTCCAGGACTACGTGGATGGTGGGGAGGCCGGATCGGAATCCGTACTGGCAGCTGGCGAGATCCCCCGCTGCCTTCACGGCTGCACGCAGCCATGGCCTTATCAACTTCTCCAGGAGTTTTCCGGCTGTATCGAGCATGCAAATAGGCCTGTATGCTGAAGCTGCTCCTACTGGACCCTTGCCTTTGCTAATAAGCACAAGCCTCGCTTTCTTCCATGGAGCGGGAAAGATGCCCCCCCTGAGGCACGTGTTATACATGTTCAGCAATAGCTCAGGGTGATTTTGCGCGACGACTTTAATTATTTCTGCCGGGAGTCCGTCTGGACCTGGAGCTTTCTTGTTCCACATAGATGAAGCGGCCCTGAGTAGCTCTTCTTCCGTGAATTGCGGTACCTCGCTTATTTCGGGCGCATCCAAGCTGATCTCTCTATTCGGCTGTGGGGGGAATAGAGTATGCACGATGTGATCCAACGTCCTCGCGTCCTGAGGGATCCCTTGCGTGTTAGTCCCCAGCTTGCGAGTGACGACATACCCTAATCCCCACGGATTCTGGTCAACATCCAGACACAGCTCCTTCCAGCACCGTCGTTGACTGGCGTTAATGGTCCTCTTCAGGGCTTTCTTGGCCGCTTGATAGTCTGCGGCCAAAGGAGCAGCGTCGTGCTCGCATCTTTTCGCTCGTTGTTCTAAACGGCGTAGCCTTAAGCACTTCTTACGTAGATCTGCGATCTCGTTCGTCCACCAATATACAGGGCGTCTCTGCCGTCTCGTGCCATTCTTTGGCACCGCTATCGCACAAGCCTTTTGGATGAGCTGCATGGTTGCTGCGCTAATCAACCAGGCTTGTGCAGATGGCGATAGACTCGTGGAAGTACTTTGATGGGATTTCCATTCTTCCTCTATGACCGAAGACAGCCTCTCTCGATCCATTCTTGCAATGTTCCACCGGGGGGTCGCTTTACACTTGTCACGGTTGGCCTCCTATCATGTACATCGAATAGGATGTACGGATGATCGCTCCCGATATAATCCTCGATCACCTGCCAGCCTGCGACTCTTGCCACAAGATGTTCGTTGGCTAGAGAGACATCCAGGATCGTCTCTCTGTAGCCAGACCTGCGGAAGGTTGACGTCGAACCTGTGTTGAGGACTGATAGCTCCAGTCTCGACGCCACCTCCATGATTCGTCTTCCTCTGGAGTCCGGCCTGGCCTCCCCCCCTTCGAGAGCTCTGGCATTGAGGTCACCATCCACAATGAGATCCCCTTGCATTTCCAGCAGTTTGTCCTCCAGATCATCCAGTTTGGTCTGGAAGTCGTCCATCCGGTCGTTCAGGGTGAGATATACGCTGACATATGTCGTCAAGTTATGTCTCACCCAAACGTAACCGCGTCCGGATTCTTGATCCGACACATGTATCCATCGGGGATCTGGGATCAAGATGGCCGCGGTGCCCAATTGGTCTGCGTACCATCCTACTCCTGCTCTGTCCTGGTACTGTTCGCTGATTAGAACGATATCAGCTTTTTTCTCAGAGCAGAGCTGGGTCAGTAGGTGGTGTGCCATCCTGCTCCTATTAAGTACTATCATCCTTTTTTTCCTCTTGTTGGCTGTTGCAAGGGCTTGCTGAAATACCGCATAGAATTTGATCGACTCTATCCGCCGATCCCAGAGGGCGGCTCATCTCAAAACGAAGTAGTAATTGACACATGCGCCTAAGGTGGCGCTGCCATCGTACACTGGAGTAGGTGGCGAAGAATGGGATCCCGATGAAAAAGTCGGGTTTGCCGTCAAGCCGTAGAATATAGTTTCGCAACTAACACGTAATAGCGACCAAATCCACGACAATCCAACCGAGAACATTTTGACAACAGCACATGTGATGATCCATTTCTTGTCCGGATTCTAATCTCCCTATGCTCGCCGGTTGGCAATTCACACGCGAGATATGAAACTTACAGTCGATAGAATAGAATAAACTATGAAAAACAGCACGAAATGCGGAACGCACGACGATACATCCATTCCATATCTACGCCATAATATAACTCCAAATAATTGTAATAGTAATAAAAATAGTAATAGTATTAATAATCGTAATCTTAATAATAGTAGTAATAATAATAGTAATAATAATAATAATAATAATAATAATAATAATAATAATAGTAATAATAATAAAAATAATAACAATAATATTACTAGTAATAATAATTGTAATAGTAATAATAATAAAAATAATAACAATAATATTACTAGTAATAATAATTGTAATAGTAATAATTATAGTAATAGTAATAATAATAGTAATCGTATTAATAATAATAGTAATAAAAATAGTAATAATAATAATAATAATAATAAAAAAATAAGATTCGTAATAATAGTAATAATAATAATAATAGCAATAATAATAAAAGTAATAATAATATTAGTACAAGTAGTAATAATTGTAATAGTAATGATAATAGTAATAGTATTAATAATAGTAATTTTAATAATAATTGTAATAACAATAGGAATAAAAATTTTATTGTAATAATAATAGTATTAATAATAATAATAATAATAATAATAATAATAATAATAATAATATTAATAATTGTAATAATAATGATAATAGTAATAATAATAATAGTAATAATAAAATTAATAATAATAACAAAAATGATAATAGTAATTATAGTAATAATAATAACAGTAATAAGAATAGTAATAATAATAATAATAATAGTAATTATAGTAATAAGAATAATATGAGAAATAATAATATTAGTAATAATAATTGTAATGGTAATAGTAATTGTAATAGTAATAATAATAGTAATAGTAATAATAACACTAATAGTACTATTAATAGTAATAAAAATAATAATAATAGTAATAATAATAATAATAATAATAATAGTAATAATAATTATACAAAAAAAAAAAGAAAAAAAAAATAATAATAATAATAATAATAATAACAATAATAATAATAATAATAATAATAACACTAATAATAATAATAATAATAACACTAATAATAATAATAATACTAATAATAATAAAAGTACTAGTAATAATAATTGTAATAATCATTATAATAGTTATAGTAATAATAATAGTAATTGTAGTAATAATAATAATAATAATTGTAATCGTATTAATAATAATAGAAATAAAAATAGTAATGATAATAATAATAATAAAAAGAATGAAAATAGTAGTAATAGTAATAATAATAATAATTACAATAATAGTAATAATAATTACAATAGTAATAATAATAGTAATAGTAATAATAGTAATAATAGTAATAATAGTAATAATAATAGTTATAATAATTATAACAATAATAATAATAATAATAGTAATTATAATTATAGTAATAATAATAATAATAATAGTGATAGTAAGAACATTAGTATTAGTAATAATAATTGAAATAGTAATAATAACAGTAACAGTAATAATAATAGTAATTGTAATGGAATTTGTAATAATAATGGTAATAGTAGTAATAGTAATAGTAATAAGAAAAATAATTATAATAGTAATAATAATAATAATAATAAAAATAATAGAAATAAAAATAGTATTGTAATAATAATAATAATAATAGCAATAATAATAATAATAATAGTAATATTAATGGTGGTAATAATAATAATAATAATTGTAATAATAATAATAATAATAATAATAACAGTAATAGTAGTTTCAATAGTTAAAGTAATAATAATAGTAATAGTAATAATAAAAATAATTTTATTATTAATAGAAATAATAGTAAAAATCGTATTATTAATTATAGTTTTAGTAATAGTAATCGTATTAAGAATAACAGTAATAATAGTACTAATAATAATAATTATAATAAAGATAATAATAATAGTAATAATTGTATTAATAATAATAAAGGTAATAATAATAGGAATAGTTATAATAAATGTAATAGTATTAATAATAAAAGTAATAATGAAAGGAATGATAATAATAATAATAATAAAAATAATAGTAATAATAATAGTAATAATAAAATAATAGTAATAATAATAATATTAGTAATAGTAATAATAATAGTAATAGTATTAATAATAGTATTAGTAATAATAATAATAGTAATAATAATAATAATAGTAATAATAATAGTAATAGTAATAATTATAGTAACAAGGATAGTAATAGTATTAATAATAATAGTAAAAATAATAATAATAGTAATAATAGTAATAATAATAATAGTGGTAATAGTAATAGTAATAATAATGATTATAGTAATTATAATAATAATGGTAATAATAATTAAAATGGTAA
>NC_140810.1:9605000-9720000 GCF_050613455.1 Vespa mandarinia | reverse complement strand
TGTAATCGACAAATGTGAATTTCGTTATAAAGTAGATAAAAACTAGAAATCTTTGTAAATACTTGTGCCACAGATTGAAAATGTTTCCAATCGATTCAGAACATTGCATTTCATATGATCTAGCAACTATTTTATATTGGAGTCGAAGTTTTCAACATTGTTTCATATCGTATATACGATTTCTTGCATATATACGCGTATCGTCTAAAAACGAAAAATTAAAATCTCATTCAATTTCATTGATTTAACATTCTATCGACGCAGAATCAAGAATATAACAAGTACAAACCGTTTTTACTATGTGTAAATACGCGTTATAACACGAAAATTGTCGAAAAATTTAATCCAAATATGCGATTTTCGCTATTTGAGTAAAAGTGATTGTGATTTCCTTCTAAATAGTTGTGCCACAGATTGAAAAATGTTACCAATCGATGCAGAACATTGCATTTCAAAAGAAAAAACAACTATTTTATATTGGAATCAATGTTTTTAACATTGTTTCATATCCTATATACGTTTTTTCACTTATATACGCGTACCGTCGAAAAATGTATAATTGAAATCTCCCCCAATTTAGTTGATTGTACATTCTATCGAAGCAGAATGAACAATATAACAAGAATATTATGTTTTTACTATGTGTAAATACAAGTAATAACATGAAAATTGTCTAATTATGTAATCAAGATATGCGGATTTCGCTATATAAGATAAAATCGTGAAATTTTTCTAAATACTTGCACCATGGATAGAAAAATGATACCAATCGATACAGAACGTTGCATCTCATAAGATCAAACAACTATTTGAGATTGTAGTCGATGTTTTTAACATTGTTTCATATCCTATATACGTTTTTTCGCTCATATACGCGTATCGTCGAAAAACGAAAAATTGAAATCATATCCAATTACATTTATTTTACAGTCTATCGACGCTGAATGAAGAATATAACAAGAATATAACGCTTTTACTATGTGTAAATACGCGTTATTACATGAAAAATGTAGAAAAAGTTAATCGACGTATGCGAATTTCGCTACATGAGATGATAAAATCATGAAATCTTTCTAAATACTTGTGCCACAGATTGAAAAATGTTACCAATCGATGCAGAACATTGCATTTCATAAGTTAAAACAACTATATATATTGGAATCGAAGTTTTCAATATTGTTTCATATCCTATATACGTTTTATCGCTCATATACATGTATCTTCGGAAATCGTTAAATTGAAATATTGTCCAATTTCATTGATTTTACATTCTATCGACGCAAAATGAAGAATATAACGAGAATATAAGGCCTTTACTATGAGTAAATACGCGTTATAACTTGAAAAATGTAGAAAAAGTTATTCGACGTATGCGAATTTCGCTATATGAGAAGATAAAATCGTAAAATCTTTCTAAATACTCGTACCACAGATTGAAAAATGTTACTAATCGATGCAGAATATTGCATTTCATAAAATCAGTCAACTATTTTGTATTGGAATCGAAGTTTTTTTACATTGTTTTATATCGTATATACGTTTTTTCGCTCACATACGCGTCTCGTCGAAAAACGAAAAATTGAAATCTCGTCCGATTTCATTGATTTTATTTTCTATCGACGCAGAATGAAGAATATAACAAGAATATATCGCTTTTACTATTTGTAAATCAACGTTATAACATGTTAATTTTCGAACAATTTAATCGACGTATGCGAATTTCGGTATATGTGAAGATAAAATCGTGAAAACTTTCTATATACTTGTACCACAGATTGAGAAATGTTGCCAGTCGATTCCGAACAATGCATTTTATACGATCAAGAAACAATTTTACATGGCAATCGTAATTTTTAACATTGCTTCATATCATATATGGGATTTTTCGCACATAAACGCGTATAGTCGAAAAACGAAGAATTGAAATCTCGTCCGATTTCATTGATTTTATATTCTATCGACGCAAAATGAAGAATATAACAAGAATGTAACGTTTTTACTATGATTCAATACTCGTTATAACATTATAATTGTCTAAAAATTTAAGCGACGTATGCGATTTTCAGTATATGAGAAGATAAAACTTGAAATATTTCTAAATACTTGTGCCACAGATTGAAAAATGTTAGCAAACGATTCAATACAATGCATTTCATAAACTCAAACAACAATATTAAATAGGATTCGAAGTTTTTAACATTGATTCAAATACTGTATGCGATTTTACGCTCATAAACGCGTATCGTCAAAACACGAAAAATTAAAATCTTCTCCGATTTCATTGATTTTATATTCTATCGACGCAGAATGAAGAATATAATAAGAATAAAACGTTTGTACTATGTGTAGATAAGCGTTATATCATGATAATTGTCGAAAAATTTATGCGACATATGCGAACTTCGGTATATGAGAAGATAAAGTCGTGAAATCTATCTAAGTACTTGTGTCACGGATGGAAAAATGTTACCAATCGATTCAGAACATTGCATTTCATAAGATCAAACAACAATTTTATAATTGAAACGAAGTATTTAATAATATTTCATATCGTATATATGATTTTTCGCTCCTGAACGCGTATCGTCGATAAACGAAAAATTGAAATCTCCTCTGATTTCTTTGATTTTGTATTCTATCTAAGCAGTATGAGGAATATAACAAGAACATAACGTTTTTACTATTTCTTAATACGCGTTATAACATGATAATTGTCTAAAAATTTAAGCGACGTATGTGAATTTCTGTATATGAGAAGATAATGTCGTGAAATCTTTCCAAGTACTTGAGCGACCCATTGAAAAATGTTACCAATCGATTCAGAACATTGCATTTCATAAGATCAAACAACTATATCAAGTTGGTATCGCAGTTCTTAACATTGTTTCATATCGTATATGTGATTTTTCTCTCGAATACGCGTATCGTCGAAAATCGAACAATTTTAATCTTCTCCAATTTCATTGATTTTACATTCTATCGACGCAGAATGAAGAATATAACAAGAATATAACGCTTTTACTATGTGTAAATTCGTGTTATAACATGAGAATTGTCGAAAAATGTAATCGACACATGGGAATTTCGCTATGTGTGGAGTTAAAATCGTGAAATCTTTCTGAATACTTCTGCTATCCATTGAGAAATGTTATCAATCGATTCAGAACATTGCATATCATAAGATCAAATAACTATACTAAATTGGAATCACAGTTTTTAACATTGTTTCATATCGTATATGCGATTTTGCGCTCGAATAAGCGTATCGTCGAAAATCGAAAAATTGTAATTTCGTCCAATTTCATTGATTTTACATTCTATCGACGCAGAATGGAGAATGTAACAAGAATATAACGTTTTTACTATGTTTAAATTCGCGTTAACGTGAAAATTGTCGAAAAATGTAATCGACACATGCGAATTTCGGTATGTGAGAAGATAAATTCGTTAAATCTTTCTGAATACTTGTGCTACCTAATGAAAAATGTTACCAATCGATTCAGAACATTGCATTTCATCAGATCAAACCACTATATTATATTGGACTCGCAGTTTTTAACAGTGTTTCATATCGTATATGCGTATCTTCGCTCGAATACGCGTATCGTCGAATACCGAACAATTGAAATCTTGTCCAATTTCATTGATTTTACATTCTATCGACGCAGAATGAAGAATATAACAAGAATATAACGCTTTTACTATGTGTAAATTCGTGTTATAACATGAAAATTGTCAAAAAATGTAATCGACACATGAGAATTTCGCTATGTGAGTAGTTGAAATCGTGAAATCGTTTTGAATACTTGTGCTACCCATTAAAATATGTTACCAATCGATTCAGAACATTGCATTTCATAAAATCAAACAACTATATAAAATTGGGATCGCAGTTTTTAACATTGTTTCATATCGTATATGCGATTTTATGTTCGTGTATGTGTATCGTCGAAATCCGAAAAATTGAAAACTCATCAAATTTCATTGATTTTACATTCTATCGACGCTGAATGGAGAATGTAACAAGAATATAACGTTTTTACTATGTTTAAATTCGCGTTAACGTGAAAATTGTCGAAAAATGTAATCGACACATGCGAATTTCGATATGTGAGAAGATAAATTCGTTAAATCTTTCTGAATACTTGTGCTACCTAATGAAAAATGTTACCAATCGATTCAGAACATTGCATTTCATCATATCAAACCACTATATTATATTGGACTCGCAGTTTTTAACAGTGTTTCATATCGTATATGCATATCTTCGCTCGAATACGCGTATCGTCGAATACCGAACAATTGAAATCTTGTCCAATTTCATTGATTTTACATTCTATCGACGCAGAATGAAGAATATAACAGGAACATAACCTTTTGCTATATGTAAATTCGCGTTATAACATGTAAATTGTCGAAAAATGTAATCGATACATGCGAATTTCGCTATGTGAGAAGTTAAAATCGTGAACTCTTTTTGAGTACTTGTGCTATCCATTGAAAAATGTTACCAATCGATTCAGAAAATAATATTTCATAAGATCAAACAACTATATTATATTGGAATCGCAGTTTTTAACATTGTTTCATATCGTATATGCGATTTTTCGCTCGTATACGCGTATCGTCGAAAACCGAAAAATTGTAATCTCGTCCAATTTCGTTGATTTTACATTCTATCGACGCAGAATGGAGAATATAACAAGAATATAACGTTTTTACTATGTGTAAATTCGCGTTATAACATGTAAATTGTCGAAAAATGTAATCGATACATGCGAATTTCGCTATGTGAGAAGTTAAAATCGTGAAACCTTTCTGAATACTTGTGCTACCCTTTCAAAAAAGTTACTAATCGTTTCACAACATTGCATTTCATAAGATCAAACAAGTATATTATATTGGTATCGCAGTTTTTAAAATTGTTTCATTTCATATATGCGATTTTTCACTCGGTTACGCGTGTCGTCGAAAACCGAAAAATCGAAATCTCGTCCAATTTCGTTGATTTTACATTCAATCGACGCAGAATGATGAATAAAACAAGAATATAACGTTTTTACTATGTTGAAATTCGCGTTGTAACATGAAAATTGTCGAAAAATGGAATCGACACATGAGAAGTTTGCTATGTGAGAAGATATAATCTTGAAAACTTTCTGAATACTTGTGCTACCCATTCAAAAATGTTACCAATCTATTCAGAACATTGCATTTCATAAGATCAAACAACTATATTATATTGGAATCGCAGTGTTAACATTGCTTCATATCGTATATGCGATTTTTCGCTCGTATACGCGTATCGTCGAAAACCGAAAAATTATAATCTCGTCCAATTTCGTTGATTTTACATTCTATCGGCGCAGAATGGAGAATGTAACAAGAATATAACGTTTTTATCATGTGTAAATTCGCGTTATAACATGTAAATTGTCGAAAAATGTAATCGACACATGCGAATTTCGCTATGTGAGAAGTTAAAATCGTTTAATCTTTCTGAATACTTGTGCTACACATTCAAAAATGTTACCAATCGATTCAGAACATTGCATTTCATAAGATCAAACAACTATATTATATTGGAGTCGCAGTGTTAACATTGTTTCATATCGTATATGCGATTTTTCGCTCGAATACGCGTATCGTTGACAACCGAACAATTGAAATCTTCTCCAATTTCAATTGATTTTGAATTCTATCGACGCAGAATGAAGAATATAACAAGAATATAACGTTTTTACTATGCTGAAATACTCGTTATAACATGAATATTGTCGAAAAATGTAATCGACACACGCGAATTTCGCAATATGAGAAGATAAAATCGTGAAATATTTCTGAATACTTGTGCTACACATTCACAAATATTACCAATCGATTCAGAACATTGCATTTCATAAGATCAAACAACTATATTATATTGCGATCGCAGTGTTAACATTGTTTCATATAGTATATGCGATTTATCGCTCGACTACGCGTATCGTATAAAACCGAACAATTGAAATCTTGTCCAATTTCATTGATTTTACAGTTTATCGACGTAGGAAAAAGAATATAACAATAATATTACGTTTTTACTAAGTGTAAAATCGCGTTATAACATGAAAATTGTCGAAATATTTAATCGACACATGCGAATTTCGCTATGTGTGAAGATAAAATCTTGATATTCTTCTGAATACTTGTGCTACCCATTGAAAAATGTTACCAATCGATTCAGAACATTGCATTTCATAAGATCAAACAACTATATTATATTGGAATCGCAGTTTTTAACATTGTTTCATATCGTATATGCGATTTTTCGCTCGTATACGCGTATCGTCGAAAACCGAAAAATTGAAATCTCGTCCAATTTCATTGATTTTACATTCTATCGACGCAGAATGGAGAATGTAACAAGAATATAACGTTTTTACTATGTTTAAATTCGCGTTATAACATGAAAATTGTCGAAAAATGTAATCGACACATGCGAATTTCGCTATGTGAGAAGATAAAATCGTGAAATCTTTCTGAATACTTGTGCTACCCATTCAAAAATGTTACCAATCGATTCAGAACATTGCATTTCATAAGATCAAACAACTATATTATATTGGAATCGCAGTTTTTAACATTGTTTCATATCGTATATGCGATTTTTCGCTCGTATACGCGTATCGTCGAAAACCGAAAAATTGAAATCTCGTCCAATTTCATTGATTTTACATTCTATCGACGCAGGAAGAAGAATGTAACAAGAATATAACGTTTTTACTATGTGTAAATTCGCGTTATAACATGAAAATTGTCGAAAAATGTAATCGACACATGCGAATTTCGCTATGTGAGAAGATAAAATCGTGAAATCTTTCTGAATACTTGTGCTACCCATTGAAAAATGTTACCAATCGATTCAGAACATTACATTTCATAAGATCAAACAACTATATTATATTGGAATCGCAGTTTTTAACATTGTTTCATATCGTATATGCGATTTTTCGCTCGTATACGCGTATCGTCGAAAACCGAAAAATTGAAATCTCGTCCAATTTCATTGATTTTACATTCTATCGACGCAGAATGGAGAATGTAACAAGAATATAACGTTTTTACTATGTGTAAATTCGCGTTATAACATGAAAATTGTCGAAAAATATAATCGACACATGCGAATTTCGCTATGTGAGAAGATAAAATCGTGAAATCTTTCTGAATACTTGTGCTACCCATTGAAAAATGTTACCAATCGATTCAGAACATTACATTTCATAAGATCAAACAACTATATTATATTGGAATCGCAGTTTTTAACATTGTTTCATATCGTATATGCGATTTTTCGCTCGTATACGCGTATCGTCGAAAACCGAAAAATTGAAATCTCGTCCAATTTCATTGATTTTACATTCTATCGACGCAGAAAGAAAATATTACAAGAATATAACGTTTTTACTAAGTGTAAATTCGCGTTATAACATGAAAATTGTCGAAAAATGTAATCGACACATGCGAATTTCGCTATGTGAGAAGATAAAATCGTGAAATCTTTCTGAATACTTGTGCTACCCATTCAAAAATGTTACCAATCGATTCAGAACATTGCATTTCATAAGATCAAACAACTATATTAAATTGGAATCGCAGTTTTTAACATTGTTTCATATCGTATATGCGATTTTTCGCTCGTATACGCGTATCGTCGAAAACCGAAAAATTGAAATCTCGTCCAATTTCATTGATTTTACATTCTATCGACGCAGAATGAAGAATATAACAAGAATATAACGTTTTTACTATGTGTAAATTCGCGTTATAACATGAAAATTGTCGAAAAATGTAATCGACACATGCGAATTTCGCTATGTGAGAAGATAAAATCGTGAAATCTTTCTGAATACTTGTGCTACCCATTGAAAAATGTTACCAATCGATTCAGAACATTGCATTTCATAAGATCAAACAACTATATTATATTGGAATCGGAGTTTTTAACATTGTTTCATATCGTATATGCGATTTTTCGCTCGAATACGCGTATCGTCGAAAACCGAACAATTGAAATCTTGTCCAATTTCATTGATTTTACATTCTATCGACGCAGAATGAAGAATATAACAAGAATATAACGTTTTTACTATGTGTAAATTCGCGTTATAACATGAAAATTGTCGAAAAATGTAATCGACACATGCGAATTTCGCTATGTGAGAAGATAAAATCGTGAAATCTTTCTGAATACTTGTGCTACCCATTCAAAAATGTTACCAATCGATTCAGAACATTGCATTTCATAAGATCAAACAACTATATTATATTGGAATCGCAGTTTTTAACATTGTTTCATATCGTATATGCGATTTTTCGCTCGTATACGCGTATCGTCGAAAACCGAAAAATTGAAATCTCGTCCAATTTCATTGATTTTACATTCTATCGACGCAGAATGGAGATTATAACAAGAATATAACGTTTTTACTAAGTGTAAATTCGCGTTATAACATGAAAATTGTCGAAAAATGTAATCGACACATGCGAATTTCGCTATGTGAGAAGATAAAATCGTGAAATCTTTCTGAATACTTGTGCTACCCATTGAAAAATGTTACCAATCGATTCAGAACATTACATTTCATAAGATCAAACAACTATATTATATTGGAATCGCAGTTTTTAACATTGTTTCATATCGTATATGCGATTTTTCGCTCGTATACGCGTATCGTCGAAAACCGAAAAATTGAAATCTCGTCCAATTTCATTGATTTTACATTCTATCGACGCAGAATGAAGAATATAACAAGAATATAACGTTTTTACTATGTGTAAATTCGCGTTATAACATGAAAATTGTCGAAAAATGTAATCGACACATGCGAATTTCGCTATGTGAGATGATATAATCGTGAAATCTTTCTGAATACTTGTGCTACCCATTGAAAAATGTTACCAATCGATTCAGAACATTACATTTCATAAGATCAAACAACTATATTAAATTTGGAATCGCAGTTTTTAACATTGTTTCAAATCGTATATGCGATTTTTCGAACGTATACGAGTAACGTCGAAAACCGAAAAATTGAAATATCATCCAATTTCATTGATTTTACATTCTATCGACGCAGAATGAAGAATATAACAAGAAAAAGAAGTTTTTACTCTGTGTTATTTCGCCTTATAACATGAAAATTGTCGAAAAATGTAATCGACTTATGCGAATTTCGCTATGTGAGAAGTTAAAATCGTGAAAACTTTCTGAATACTTGTGCTACCCAATCAAAAATGTTACCAATCGATTCAGAACATTGCTTTTTATAATATTAAGCAACTATATTAAATTGGAATCGCAGTTTTTAACATTGTTTCACATCGTATATGCGATTTTTCGCTCGAATACGCGTATCGTCGAAAACCGAAAAATTGAAATCTCATCCAATTTCATTGATTTTACATTCTATCGACGCAGGAAGAAGAATATAACATGAATATAACGTTTTTATTATGTGTAAATTCGCGTTATAACATGAAAATTGTCGAAAAATGAAATGGACACATGCGAATTTCGCTATGTGAAAAGATAAAATTGAGAAATCTTTCTGAATACTTGTGCTACCCATTAAAAAATGTTACCAATCGATTCAGAACATTACATTACATATGATCTAACAACTATATTAAATTGGAATCGCAGTTTTTAACATTGTTTCATATCGTATATGCGATTTTTCGCTCGTATACGCGTATCGTCGAAAACAAAAAAATTGAAATCTCTTCCAATTTCATTGATTTAACATTCTATCGACGCAGGAAGAAGAATATTAGAAGAATATAACGTTTCTGCCAAGTGTAAATTCGCGTTATAACATGACCATTGTCGAAAAATGTAATCGACAAATGCGAATTTCGATATGTGAGAAGATAAAATCGTGAAATCTTTCTGTACACTTCTGCCATCCATTGAGAAATGTTACCAATAGATTCAGAACATTGCATTTCATAAGAACAAACAAACATATTATATTGGTATCGAAGTTTTTTACATTGTTTCATATCGTATATGCGATTTTTCGTTCAAAAACGCGTATCGTCGAGAACCGAACAATTGAAATCTTGTCCAATATCATTGATTTTATATTCTGTCGACGCAGAATGAAGAATGTAACAAGAATATGACTTTTTTACTATGTGCAAATTCTCGTTAAAACATGAAAATTGTCGAAAAATTTAATCGACTCATGCGAATTTCGCCATGTGAGAGGATGAAATCGTGAAATCTTTCTGAATACTTGTGCTACCCATTAAAAAACGTTACCAATCGTTTCAGAACATTACATTTCATAAGATCAAACAACTATATTATATTGGAATCGCAGTTTTTAACATTGTTTCATATTGTATATGCGCTTTTCGCTCGTATACGTGTATCGTCGAAAACCGAAAAATTGTAATCTACTCCAATTTCATTTGTTTTACATTCTATCGACGCAAAATGAAGAATATAACAAGAATATGACGTCTTTACTATGTGCAAATTCTCGTTATAACATGAAATTTGTCGAGAAATGTAATTGATACATGCGAGTTTCGCTATGTGAGAGGATATAATCGTGAAATCTTTCTGAATACTTGTGCTACCCATTGAAAAATGTTACCAATCGATTCAGAACATTAAATTTAATAACATCAGACATCAATATCAAATTGGAATCGTAGTTTTTAACATTGCTTCATATCGAATGTGCGATTTTTCGCTCGTATACGCGAATCCTCGAAAACAGGAAAATTGATACCTCATCCAATTTCATTGATTTTACATTTTATCGACGCAGAATGAAGAATATAACAAGAATACAAAGTTTTTACTCTTTGTTAATTCGCGTTATAACATGAAAAGTGTCGAAAAATGTAATCGACACATGCGTATTTCGCTATGTGAAAAGATAAAATCGTGAAATCATTCTGAATACTTGTGCTACCCATTGAAAAGTGTTACCAATTGATTCAGAACATTGCATTTCATAAGATCTAACAACTATATTATATTGGAAACGCAGTTTTTAACATTGTTTCATATAGTATATGCGAATTTTCGCTCATATACGCGTATCGTCGAAAACCGAACTGTTGAAATCTCTTCCAATTTCATTGATTTTACATTCTATCGACGCAGAATGGAGAATGTAACAAGAATATAACGTTTTTACTATGTTTAAACTCGCGTTATAACACGAAAATTGTCGAAAAATATATTCGACACATGCGAGTTTCGCTATGTGAGAAGTTAAAATCGTGAAATCTTTCTGAATTCTTATGCTACCCTATCAAAAATGATAACAATCGATTCAGAACTTTGCATTTCATCAGAACAGACAACTATATTAATTTGGAATTGCAGTTTTTAACATTGTTTCATTTCGAATATACGATTTTTCGCTCGAATACGCATATCCTCGAAAACCGAAAAATTGATATCTCATACAATTTCATTGATTTTACATTCTATCGATGCAGAATGAAGAATATAACAAAAATAAAAAGTTTTTACAATGTGTAAATTCGCGTTATAACATGAAAATTGTCGAAGAATGTAATCGACACATAAGAATTTCGCTATATGAGAAGATAAAATCGTGTAAGCTTTTTGAATACTTGTGCTACCCATTGAAAAATGTTACCAATCGATTCAGAACAGTGCATTTCATTAGATCAAACAAATATATTATATTGGAATAGCAGTTTTTAATATTGTTTCACATCGTATATTCGATTTTTCGCTCATATACCCGTAACGGCGAAAAATGAAAAATTGAAATCTCGTCCAATTTCGTTGATTTTACATTCTATCGACGCAGAATGGAGAATATAACAAGAATATAACGTTTTTACTATGTGTAAATTCGCGTTATAACATGAAAATTTTCGAAAAATACAATCGACATATACGATTTTCGGTATATGAGAAGATAAAATCGTGAAATCTTTCTGAAAACTTGTGCCACAGATTGAAAAATTTTACCAATCGATTCAGAACATTGCATTTCATTAGAACAAATTATTATTTTATATTCGCATCGAAGTTTTTTACATTGTTTCATATCGTATATACGATTTTTCGCTCATATACAAGTATCATCTAGAAAAGGAAAATTGAAATCTCGTCCCATTTCATTGATTTTATATTCTATCGACGCAGAATGAAAAAAATAACAAGAATATAACTTTTTTAATATGTGTAATTGCGCAATATAACATGAAAATTGTCGAAAAAAATATTCGTCACATGCGAATGTCCCTATGTGAACAGATAAAATCAAGAAATCTTTCTGAAAATTTGTGCAACGCAATGAAAAATGTTACCAATAGATTTAGAACATTGCAATTCATAAGAACAAACAACTATATTTTATTGGAATACGTAGTTTTTAACATTGTTTCATATCGTATATACGATTTTTCGCTCATATACGCATATCGTGGATAAGCGTAAAATAGAAATCTCGTCCAACTTTATTAATATTATGTTCTATCGACGCATAAAGAAGAATATAACGAGAATATAACGATTTTACTGTATGTAATTACGCGCTATAACATGATAATTGTCGAAAAATGTAATCGACACATGCAAGTTTCTCTATATGAGTGGATGAAATCGCGAAATCTTTGTTAATACTTGTGCCACACATTGAAAAATGTTACCAATCGATTCAGAACTTTGCATTTCATAAGATGAAACAACAATTTTATATTGGAATCGAAGTTTTTAACATTATTTCATATCGTATATGCTATTTTTCGCTCGTATACGCGTATCGTCGAATACCGAAAAATTGAAATCTCGTCCAATTTCATTGATTTTACATTCTATCGATGAAGGATGGAGAACATAACAAGAATATAACGTTTTTATTATGTGTAAACTCGCGTTTTAACCAAAAAATTGTCGAAAAATGTAATAGAAACATGCGAATTTCGCTATGTGAGAAGATAAAATCGTGAAATCTTTTTGAATTCTTGGAGTACCCATTGAAAAATGTTACCAATCGATTCAGAACATTGCATTACATAAGATCAAACATCAATTTTATATTGGAATCGAAGTTTTTAACATTGTTTCATTTCGTATATACGATTTTTCGCTCATATACGCGTATCGTCGAAAAATGAAAAATTGAAATCTCGTCCGATTTCAATAATTTTACATTCTAACGACGCAGAATGACGAATATAACAAGAATATAACGTTTTTACTATGTGTAAATACGCGTTATAACATGAATTTTGTCGAAAAATGTAATCGACATATGCGAATTTCGGTATATGAGTAGATAAAATCGTGAAATCTTTCTGAATACTTGTGCCACAGATTGAAAAATGTTACCAATCGATTCAGAACATTGCATTTCATACGACCAAACATCAATATTATAGTGAAATCGAAGTTTTTAACATTGTTTTATTTCGTATATACGTTTTTTCGCTCACATACGCGTCTCGTCGAAATACGTAAAATTGAAATCTCGTCCAATTTCATTGATTTTACATTCTATCGACGCAGAATGAAGAATATAAGAAGAATATAACGCTTCTAATATGTGTAAATACGCGTTATAACAAGAAAAATGTAGAAAAATGTAATCGATGTATGCGAATTACTCTACATGAGAAGATAAAATCGTGAAATCTTTCTAAATACTTGTGCTACTGATATGGAAATATCATCAATCGATTCAGAAAATTGCATTACATAAGATCAAGCAACAATATTAAATTGGAATCGATGTTTTTAACATTGTATCATTTCTTATATACGATTTTTCGCTCATATACGCGTATCGACGAAAAATGAAAAATTGAAATCTCGTCCAATTTCAATGATTTTACATTCTATCGACGCAGAATGAAGAATATAACAAGAATATAACGTTTTTACTATGTGTAAATACGCGTTATAACATGAAATTTGTCGAAAAATGTAATCGACGTATGCGAATTTCGGTATATGAGAAGATAAAATCGTGAAATCTTTCTAAATACTTGTGCCACAGATTGAAAAATGTTACCAATCGATTCAGAACATTGCATTTCATAAGATCAAACATCAATATTATAGTTGAATCGAAGTTTTTAACATTGTTTCATAACGTATATACGATTTTTCGCTCATATACGCGTATCGACGAAAAATGAAAAATTGAAATCTCGTCCGATTTCAATGATTTTACATTCTATCGACGCAGAATGAAGAATATAACAAGAATATAACGTTTTTACTATGTGTAAATACGCGTTATAACATGAAATTTGTCGAAAAATGTAATCGACGTATGCGAATTTCGGTATATGAGAAGATAAAATCGTGAAATCTTTCTAAATACTTGTGCCACAGATTGAAAAATGTTACCAATCGATTCAGAACATTGCATTTCATAAGATCAAACATCAATTTTATAGTGGAATCGAAGTTTTTAACATTGTTTCATATCGTATATACGATTTTTCGCTCATATACGCGTATCGACGAAAAATGAAAAATTGAAATCTCGTCCGATTTCAATGATTTTACATTCTATCGACGCAGAATGAAGAATATAACAAGAATATAACGTTTTTACTATGTGTAAATACGCGTTATAACATGAAAATTGTCGAAAAATGTAATCGACGTATGCGAATTTCGGTATATGAGAAGATAAAATCGTGAAATCTTTCTAAATACTTGTGCCACAGATTGAAAAATGTTACCAATCGATTCAGAACATTGCATTTCATAAGATCAAACATCAATTTTATAGTGGAATCGAAGTTTTTAACATTGTTTCATATCGTATATACGATTTTTCGCTCATATACGCGTATCGACGAAAAATGAAAAATTGAAATCTCGTCCGATTTCAATGATTTTACATTCTATCGACGCAGAATGAAGAATATAACAAGAATATAACGTTTTTACTATGTGTAAATACGCGTTATAACATGAAATTTGTCGAAAAATGTAATCGACGTATGCGAATTTCGGTATATGAGAAGATAAAATCGTGAAATCTTTCTAAATACTTGTGCCACAGATTGAAAAATGTTACCAATCGATTCAGAACATTGCATTTCATAAGATCAAACATCAATTTTATAGTGGAATCGAAGTTTTTAACATTGTTTCATTTCGTATATACGATTTTTCGCTCATATACGCGTATCGACGAAAAATGAAAAATTGAAATCTCGTCCGATTTCAATGATTTTACATTCTATCGACGCAGAATGAAGAATATAACAAGAATATAACGTTTTTACTATGTGTAAATACGCGTTATAACATGAAATTTGTCGAAAAATGTAATCGACATATGCGAATTTCGGTATATGAGAAGATAAAATCGTGAAATCTTTCTAAATACTTGTGCCACAGATTGAAAAATGTTACCAATCGATTCAGAACATTGCATTTCATAAGATCAAACATCAATTTTATAGTGGAATCGAAGTTTTTAACATTGTTTCATTTCGTATATACGATTTTTCGCTCATATACGCGTATCGACGAAAAATGAAAAATTGAAATCTCGTCCGATTTCAATGATTTTACATTCTATCGACGCAGAATGAAGAATATAACAAGAATATAACGTTTTTACTATGTGTAAATACGCGTTATAACATGAAATTTGTCGAAAAATGTAATCGACGTATGCGAATTTCGGTATATGAGAAGATAAAATCGTGAAATCTTTCTAAATACTTGTGCCACAGATTGAAAAATGTTACCAATCGATTCAGAACATTGCATTTCATAAGATCAAACATCAATTTTATAGTGGAATCGAAGTTTTTAACATTGTTTCATTTCGTATATACGATTTTTCGCTCATATACGCGTATCGACGAAAAATGAAAAATTGAAATCTCGTCCGATTTCAATGATTTTACATTCTATCGACGCAGAATGAAGAATATAACAAGAATATAACGTTTTTACTATGTGTAAATACGCGTTATAACATGAAATTTGTCGAAAAATGTAATCGACGTATGCGAATTTCGGTATATGAGAAGATAAAATCGTGAAATCTTTCTAAATACTTGTGCCACAGATTGAAAAATGTTACCAATCGATTCAGAACATTGCATTTCATAAGATCAAACATCAATTTTATAGTGGAATCGAAGTTTTTAACATTGTTTCATTTCGTATATACGATTTTTCGCTCATATACGCGTATCGACGAAAAATGAAAAATTGAAATCTCGTCCGATTTCAATGATTTTACATTCTATCGACGCAGAATGAAGAATATAACAAGAATATAACGTTTTTACTATGTGTAAATACGCGTTATAACATGAAATTTGTCGAAAAATGTAATCGACGTATGCGAATTTCGGTATATGAGAAGATAAAATCGTGAAATCTTTCTAAATACTTGTGCCACAGATTGAAAAATGTTACCAATCAATTCAGAACATTGCATTTCATCAGATCAAACATCATTTTTATAGTGGAATCGAAGTTTTTAACATTGTTTCATTTCGTATATACGATTTTTCGCTCATATACGCGTATCGACGAAAAATGAAAAATTGAAATCTCGTCCGATTTCAATGTTTTTACATTCTATCGACGCAGAATGAAGAATATAACAAGAATATAACGTTTTTACTATGTGTAAATACGCGTTATAACATGAAATTTGTCGAAAAATGTAATCGACGTATGCGAATTTCGGTATATGAGAAGATAAAATCGTGAAATCTTTCTAAATACTTGTGCCACAGATTGAAAAATGTTACCAATCGATTCAGAACATTGCATTTCATAAGATCAAACATCAATTTTATATTGGAATCGAAGTTTTTAACATTGTTTCATATCGTATATACGATTTTTCGCTCATATACGCGTATCGACGAAAAATGAAAAATTGAAATCTCGTCCGATTTCAATGATTTTACATTCTATCGACGCAGAATGAAGAATATAACAAGAATATAACGTTTTTACTATGTGTAAATACGCGTTATAACATGAAAATTGTCGAAAAATGTAATCGACGTATGCGAATTTCGGTATATGAGAAGATAAAATCGTGAAATCTTTCTAAATACTTGTGCCACAGATTGAAAAATGTTACCAATCGATTCAGAACATTGCATTTCATAAGATCAAACATCAATTTTATATTGGAATCGAAGTTTTTAACATTGTTTCATTTCGTATATACGATTTTTCGCTCATATACGCGTATCGACGAAAAATGAAAAATTGAAATCTCGTCCGATTTCAATGATTTTACATTCTATCGACGCAGAATGAAGAATATAACAAGAATATAACGTTTTTACTATGTGTAAATACGCGTTATAACATGAAATTTGTCGAAAAATGTAATCGACGTATGCGAATTTCGGTATATGAGAAGATAAAATCGTGAAATCTTTCTAAATACTTGTGCCACAGATTGAAAAATGTTACCAATCGATTCAGAACATTGCATTTCATAAGATCAAACATCAATTTTATAGTGGAATCGAAGTTTTTAACATTGTTTCATTTCGTATATACGATTTTTCGCTCATATACGCGTATCGTCGAAAAATGAAAAATTGAAATCTCGTCCGATTTCAATGATTTTACATTCTATCGACGCAGAATGAAGAATATAACAAGAATATAACGTTTTTACTATGTGTAAATACGCGTTATAACATGAAATTTGTCGAAAAATGTAATCGACATATGCGAATTTCGGTATATGTGTAGATAAAACCGTGATATCTTTCAAAATACTTGTACCTCAAGTTGTTAAATGTTACCAGTCGATTCAGAACATTGCATTTCATCAGATCAAACATCAATTTTATAGTGGAATCGAAGCTATTAACATAGTTTCATTTCGTATATGCGATTTTTCGCTCATATACGCGTATCGTCGAAAACGAATAATTGAAATCTCGTCCGATTTCATTGATTTCATATTGTATCGACGCAGAATGAAGAATATAAGAAGAAGAAAACGTTTTTACTATGTGTATGTACGCGTTATAACATGAAAATTGTCGAAAAATGTAATCGACGTATGCCAATTTCGGTATATGAGAAGATAAAATCGTGAAATCTTTCTAAATACTTGTGCCACAGATTGAAAAATGTTACCAATCGATTCAGAACATTGCATTTCATAAGATCAAACATCAATTTTATAGTGGAATCGAAGTTTTTAACATTGTTTCATTTCGTATATACGATTTTTCGCTCATATACGCGTATCGACGAAAAATGAAAAATTGAAATCTCGTCCGATTTCAATGATTTTACATTCTATCGACGCAGAATGAGGAATATAACAAGAATATAACGTTTTTACTATTTGTAAATACGCGTTATAACATGAAATTTGTCGAAAAATGTAATCGACGTATGCGAATTTCGATATATGAGAAGATAAAATCGTGAAATCTCTCTAAATACTTGTGTTACAGATTGAAAAATGTTACCAATCGATTCAGAACATTGCATTTCATAAGATCAAACATCAATATTATAGTTGAATCGAAGTTTTTAACATTGTTTCATAACGTATATACGATTTTTCGCTCATATACGCGTATCGACGAAAAATGAAAAATTGAAATCTCGTCCGATTTCAATGATTTTACATTCTATCGACGCAGAATGAAGAATATAACAAGAATATAACGTTTTTACTATGTGTAAATACGCGTTATAACATGAAATTTGTCGAAAAATGTAATCGACGTATGCGAATTTCGGTATATGAGAAGATAAAATCGTGAAATCTTTCTAAATACTTGTGCCACAGATTGAAAAATGTTACCAATCGATTCAGAACATTGCATTTCATAAGATCAAACATCAATTTTATATTGGAATCGAAGTTTTTAACATTGTTTCATTTCGTATATACGATTTTTCGCTCATATACGCGTATCGTCGAAAAACGAAAAATTGAAATCTCGTCCGATTTCAATGATTTTACATTCTATCGACGCAGAATGAAGAATATAACAAGAATATAACGTTTTTACTATGTGTAAATACGCGTTATAACATGAAATTTGTCGAAAAATGTAATCGACGTATGCGAATTTCGGTATATGAGAAGATAAAATCGTGAAATCTTTCTAAATACTTGTGCCACAGATTGAAAAATGTTACCAATCGATTCAGAACATTGCATTTCATAAGATCAAACATCAATTTTATAGTGGAATCGAAGTTTTTAACATTGTTTCATTTCGTATATACGATTTTTCGCTCATATACGCGTATCGACGAAAAATGAAAAATTGAAATCTCGTCCGATTTCAATGATTTTACATTCTATCGACGCAGAATGAAGAATATAACAAGAATATAACGTTTTTACTATGTGTAAATACGCGTTATAACATGAAATTTGTCGAAAAATGTAATCGACGTATGCGAATTTCGGTATATGAGAAGATAAAATCGTGAAATCTTTCTAAATACTTGTGCCACAGATTGAAAAATGTTACCAATCGATTCAGAACATTGCATTTCATAAGATCAAACATCAATTTTATAGTGGAATCGAAGTTTTTAACATTGTTTCATTTCGTATATACGATTTTTCGCTCATATACGCGTATCGACGAAAAATGAAAAATTGAAATCTCGTCCGATTTCAATGATTTTACATTCTATCGACGCAGAATGAAGAATATAACAAGAATATAACGTTTTTACTATGTGTAAATACGCGTTATAACATGAAATTTGTCGAAAAATGTAATCGACGTATGCGAATTTCGGTATATGAGAAGATAAAATCGTGAAATCTTTCTAAATACTTGTGCCACAGATTGAAAAATGTTACCAATCGATTCAGAACATTGCATTTCATAAGATCAAACATCAATTTTATAGTGGAATCGAAGTTTTTAACATTGTTTCATTTCGTATATACGATTTTTCGCTCATATACGCGTATCGACGAAAAATGAAAAATTGAAATCTCGTCCGATTTCAATGATTTTACATTCTATCGACGCAGAATGAAGAATATAACAAGAATATAACGTTTTTACTATGTGTAAATACGCGTTATAACATGAAATTTGTCGAAAAATGTAATCGACATATGCGAATTTCGGTATATGAGAAGATAAAATCGTGAAATCTTTCTAAATACTTGTGCCACAGATTGAAAAATGTTACCAATCGATTCAGAACATTGCATTTCATAAGATCAAACATCAATTTTATAGTGGAATCGAAGTTTTTAACATTGTTTCATTTCGTATATACGATTTTTCGCTCATATACGCGTATCGACGAAAAATGAAAAATTGAAATCTCGTCCGATTTCAATGATTTTACATTCTATCGACGCAGAATGAAGAATATAACAAGAATATAACGTTTTTACTATGTGTAAATACGCGTTATAACATGAAATTTGTCGAAAAATGTAATCGACATATGCGAATTTCGGTATATGAGAAGATAAAATCGTGAAATCTTTCTAAATACTTGTGCCACAGATTGAAAAATGTTACCAATCGATTCAGAACATTGCATTTCATAAGATCAAACATCAATTTTATAGTGGAATCGAAGTTTTTAACATTGTTTCATTTCGTATATACGATTTTTCGCTCATATACGCGTATCGACGAAAAATGAAAAATTGAAATCTCGTCCGATTTCAATGATTTTACATTCTATCGACGCAGAATGAAGAATATAACAAGAATATAACGTTTTTACTATGTGTAAATACGCGTTATAACATGAAATTTGTCGAAAAATGTAATCGACATATGCGAATTTCGGTATATGAGAAGATAAAATCGTGAAATCTTTCTAAATACTTGTGCCACAGATTGAAAAATGTTACCAATCGATTCAGAACATTGCATTTCATAAGATCAAACATCAATTTTATAGTGGAATCGAAGTTTTTAACATTGTTTCATTTCGTATATACGATTTTTCGCTCATATACGCGTATCGACGAAAAATGAAAAATTGAAATCTCGTCCGATTTCAATGATTTTACATTCTATCGACGCAGAATGAAGAATATAACAAGAATATAACGTTTTTACTATGTGTAAATACGCGTTATAACATGAAAATTGTCGAAAAATGTAATCGACGTATGCGAATTTCGGTATATGAGAAGATAAAATCGTGAAATCTTTCTAAATACTTGTGCTACTGATATGGAAATATCATCAATCGATTCAGAAAATTGCATTACATAAGATCAAGCAACAATATTAAATTGGAATCGATGTTTTTAACATTGTATCATTTCTTATATACGATTTTTCGCTCATGTACGCGTTTAGTCGATAAACGAAAAATTGAAATCATGTCCAATTACATTTATTTTACATTATATCGACGCTGAATGAAGAATATAACAAGAATATAACGTATTTACTATTTGTAAATACGCGTTAAAACATGATAATTGTCGAAAAATATAATCGACGTATGCGAATTTCGGTATATGAGAAGATGAAATCGTGAAATCTTTCTAAATACTTGTGTCACGGATGTAAAAATATTACCAATCGATTCAGAGCATTACATTTCATAAGATCAAACAACTATATTATATTGGAAACACAGTATTTAACATTATTTCATATCGTATATGAGATTTATCGATCGAATACGCGTATCGTCGAAAACCGAAAAATTGAAATCGTGTCCAATTTCATTGATTTTACATACTATCGACACAGAATGAAGAATATAACAAGAAGGAACATTTTTACTATGTGTAAATTAGCGTTTTAACATGAAAATTGTCGAAAATGTAATCGACACTAGCGAATTCCGCTATGTGAAAAGATAAAATCGTGAAATCCTTCTGAATACTTGTGCTACCCATTGAAAAATGTTACCAATCGATTCAGAACATTGCATTTCATAAGATCAAACAACTATATTAAATTGGAATCGCAGTTTTTAACATTGTTTCATATCGTATGCGCGATATTTCGATCGTACACGCGTATCGTCGAAAACCGAAAAATTGAAATCTCGTCCAATTTCATTGATTTTACATTCTATCGACGCAGGAAGAAGAATATAACAAGAATATAATGTTTTTACTAAATGTAAATTCGCGTTATAACATGAAAATTGTTGAAAAATGTAATCGACACATACGAATTTCGCTATGTGAGAAGATAAAATCGTGAAATCTCTTTGAATACTTGTGCTACCTATTGAAAAATGTTACCAATCGATTCATAACATTACATTTCATAAGATAAAACAAATATATTATATTGGAATCGCTGTTTTTAACATTGTTTGATATATTTTATGCGATTTTTCGCTCGTATACGCTTATCGTCGTAAACCGAAAAATTGAAATCTCGTCCAATTTCATTGATTTTACATTCTATTTAAGCAGGAAGAAGAATATTACAAGAATATAACGTTTTTACTAAGTGAAAATTCGAGTTATAACAGGAAAATTGTCGAAAAATTTAATCGACACATGCGAATTTCGCCATGTGAGAAGTTAAAATCGTGAAATCTTTCTGTATACTTGTGCTACCCATTCAAAAATGTTACCAAACGAATCAGAACATTGCTTTTCATAAGATCAAACAATTATGTTAAATTGGAGTCGCAGTTTTTGACATTGTTTCATATCGTATATGCAATTTTTCGCTCTTATACGCGTATCGTCGAAAATCGAAAAAATTAAATCTCGTCCATTTGCATTGATTTTACATTCTATCGACGCAGAATGGAGATTATAACGAGAATATGACGTTTCTACTATGTGTAAATTCGCGTTATAACATGAAAATTGTTGAAAAATGTAATCGACAAATGCGAATGTCGCTATGTGAAAAGATGTAATCGTGAAATCTTTCTGAATACTTGTGCTACCCATTGAAAAATGTTTCCAATCGATTCAGATCATTGCATTTCATTAGATCAAATAACTATATTATATTGGAATCACAGTTTTTAACATTGTTTCATAGAGTATATGCGATTTTTCGCTCGTATACACGCATCGTCGAAAACCGAAAAATTGAAATCCTGTCCAATTTCATTGATTTTATATTCTATCGACGCAGAATGAAGAATATAACAAGAATATAACGTTTTTACTATGTGTAAATTCGCGTTATAACATGAAAATTGTCGAAAAATGTAATCGACACATGAGAATTTCGCTATGTGAGAAGATAAAATCGTGAAATCTTTCTGAATACTTGTGCTACCCATTGAAAAATGTTACCAATCGATTCAGAACATTGCATTTCATAAGATCAAACAACTATATTATATTGGAATCGCAGTTTTTAACATTGTTTCATATAGTATATTCGATTTTTCGCTCGTATACGTGTATCGTCGAAAATCGGAAAATTGTAATCTCGTCCAATTTCATTGATTTTACATTCTATCGACGCAGAATGAAGAGTGTAACAAGAATATGACGTTTTTACTATGTGTTAGTTCGCGTTATAACATGAAAATTGTCAAAAAATGTAATCGACAAATGCGAATTTCGCTATGTGAGAAGTTAAAATCGTGAAAAATTTCTGAATTCTTGTGCTACCCAATACAAAATGTTACTAATAGATTCAGAATATTGCATTTCATAAGATCAAACAACTATATTAAATTGGAATCGCAATTTTTAGCATTGTTTCATATAGTATATGCGATTTTTCGCTCGTATATGCGTATCGTCGAAAACCGAAAAATTGAAATCTCGTCCAATTTCATTGATTTTACATTCTATCGACGCAGGAAGAAGAATATAACATGAATATAACGTTTTTACTAAGTGTAAATTCGCGTCTTAACATGAAAATTGTCGTAAAATGTAATCGACACATAAGAATTTCGCTATGTGAGAAGATAAAATCGTGAAATCTTTCTGAATACTTGTGCTACCCATTCAAAAATGTTACCAATCGATTCAGAACATTGCATTTCATCAGATCAAACAACTATATTATATTGGAATCGCAGTTTTTAACATTGTTTCATATCGTATATGCGATTTTTCGCTCGTATACGCGTATCGTCGAAAACCGAAAAATTGAAATCTCGTCCAATTTCATTGATTTTACATTCTATCGACGCAGAATGAAGAATGTAACAAGAATATGACATTTTTACTATGTGTAAGTTCGCGTTATAACATGAAAATTGTCGAAAAATGTAATCGACACATAAGAATTTCGCTATGTGAGAAGATAAAATAGTGAAATCTTTCTGAATACTTGTGCTACACAATCCAAAATGTTACCAATCGATTCAGAACATTGCTTTTCATAAGATCAAACAACTATATTATATTGGAATCGCAGTTTTTAACATTGTTTCATATCGTATATGCGATTTTTCGCTCGTATATGCGTATCGTCGAAAATCGAAAAATTGAAATATCATCCAATTTCGTTGATTTTACATTCCTTCGACGCAGAATGAAGAATGTAACAGGAATATAACGTTTTTACTAAGTGTAAATTCGCGTTATAACATGGAAATTGTCGAAAAATGTAATCGACACATAAGAATTTCGCTATGTGAGAAGATAAAATCGTGAAATCTTTTTGAATACTTGTGCTACCCATTCAAAAATGTTACCAATCGATTCAGAACATTGCATTTCATCAGATCAAACAAATATATTATATTGGAATCGCAGTTTTTAACATTGTTTCATATCGTATATGCTATTTTTCGCTCGTATACGCGTATCGTCGAAAACCGAAAAATTGAAATCTCGTCCAATTGCATTGATTTTACATTCTATCGACGCAGGAAGAAGAATATAACATGAATATAACGTTTTTACTAAGTGTAAATTCGCGTCTTAACATGAAAATTGTCGTAAAATGTAATCGACACATAAGAATTTCGCTATGTGAGAAGATAAAATCGTGAAATCTTTTTGAATACTTGTGCTACCCATTGAAAAATGTTACCAATCGATTCAGAACATTGCATTTCATCAGAACAAACAACTATATTAAATTGGAATCGCAGTTTTTAACATTATTTCATATCGTATATGCGATTTTTCGCTCGTATATGCGTATCGTCGAAAACAGAAAAATTGAAATATCATCCAATTTCATTGACTTTACATTCCATCGACGCAGAATGAAGAATGTAACAAGAATATGACGTTTTTACTGTGGGTAAATGCGCGTTGTAACATGAAAATTGTCAAAAAATGTAATCGACAAATGCGAATGTCGCTATGTGAGAAGATATAATCGTGAAATCTTTTTGAATACTTGTGCTACCCATTCAAAAATGTTACCAATCGATTCAAAACATTGCAATTCATCAGATCAAACGAATATATTATATTGGAATCGCAGTTTTTAACATTGTTTCATATCGTATATGCGATTTTTCGCTCGTATATGCGTATCGTCGAAAACAGAAAAATTGAAATATCATCCAATTTCATTGATTTTACATTCTATCGACGCAGAATGAAGAATGTAACAAGAATATGACGTTTTTACTATGTGTAAATTCGCGTTATAACATGGAAATTGTCGAAAAATGTAATCGACATATAAGAATTTCGCTATGTGAGAAGTTAAAATCGTGAAATCTTTCTGAATACTTGTGTTACCCAAACAAAAATGTTACCAATCGATTCCGAAGATTGCATTTCATAAGATCAAACAACTATATTACATTGGAATCGCAGTTTTTTACATTGTTTCACATCGTATATGCGATTTTTCGCTCGAATACGCGTATGGTCGAAAACCAAAAAATTGAAATCTCGTCCAATTTCATTGATTTTATATTCTATTGACGCAGGACGAAGAATATAACATGAATATAACGTTTTTACTAGGTCTAAATTCGCGTTATAACATTGAAATTGTCGAAAAATGTAATCGACACATGAGAATTTCTCTATGTGAGAAGATAAAGTCGTGAAATCTTTTTGAATACTTATGCTACCCATTCAAAAATGTTACCAATCGATTCAGAACATTGCATTTCATCAGATCAAACAAATATATTATTTTGGAATAGCATTTTTTTAAATTGTATCAGATCGTATATGCTATGTTTCGCTCGTATACGCGTATCGTCGAAATCCGAAAAATTGAATATCTTCCAATTTCATTGATTTTACTTTCTATTGACGTAGGAAGAAGAATGTAACAAGAATATAACGTTTATACTAAGTCCAAATTCGCGTTATAACATTGAAATTGTCAAAAAATGTAATCGACAAATGAGAATTTCGCTATGTGAGAAGATAAAATCGTGAAATCTTTTTGAATACTTGTGCTACCCATTGAAAAATGTTACCAATCGATTCAGAACATTGCATTTCATCAGAACAAACAACTATATTAAATTGGAATCGCAGTTTTTAACATTGTTTCATATCGTATATGCTATTTTTCGCTCGTATACGCGTATCGTCGAAAACCGAAAAATTGAAATCTCGTCCAATTGCATTGATTTTACATTCTATCGACGCAGGAAGAAGAATATAACATGAATATAACGTTTTTACTATGTGTAAATTCGCGTTATAACATGAAAATTGTCGAAAAATGTAATCGACACATGAGAATTTCGCTATGTGAGAAGATAAAATCGTGAAATCTTTCTGAATACTTGTGCTACCCATTCAAAAATGTTACCAATCGATTCAGAACATTGCATTTCATCAGATCAAACAACTATATTAAATTGGAATCGCAGTTTTTAACATTGTTTCATATCGTATATGCGATTTTTCGCTCGTATACGCGTATCGTCGAAAACCGAAAAATTGAAATCTCGTCCAATTTCATTGATTTTACATTCTATCGACGCAGGAAGAAGAATATAACAAGAATATAACGTTTTTACTAAGTGTAAATTCGCGTTATAACATGAAAATTGTCGAAAAATGTAATCGACACATAAGAATTTCGCTATGTGAGAAGATAAAATCGTGAAATCTTTCTGAATACTTGTGCTACCCATTCAAAAATGTTACCAATCGATTCAGAACATTGCATTTCATAAGATCAAACAACTATATTATATTGGAATCGCAGTTTTTAACATTGTTTCATATCGTATATGCGATTTTTCGCTCGTATACGCGTATCGTCGAAAACCGAAAAATTGAAATCTCGTCCAATTTCATTGATTTTACATTCTATCGACGCAGAATGGAGAATGTAACAAGAATATAACGTTTTTACTAAGTGTAAATTCGCGTTATAACATGGAAATTGTCGAAAAATGTAATCGACACATGAGAATTTCGCTATGTGAGAAGATAAAATCGTGAAATCTTTTTGAATACTTGTGCTACCCATTCAAAAATGTTACCAATCGATTCAGAACATTGCATTTCATCAGATCAAACAACTATATTATATTGGAATCGCAGTTTTTAACATTGTTTCATATCGTATATGCGATTTTTCGCTCGTATACGCGTATCGTCGAAAACCGAAAAATTGAAATCTCGTCCAATTTCATTGATTTTACATTCTATCGACGCAGGAAGAAGAATATAACAAGAATATGACGTTTTTACTATGTGTAAATTCGCGTTATAACATGAAAATTGTCGAAAAATGTAATCGACACATAAGAATTTCGCTATGTGAGAAGATAAAATCGTGAAATCTTTCTGAATACTTGTGCTACCCATTGAAAAATGTTACCAATCGATTCAGAACATTGCATTTCATCAGATCAAACAACTATATTAAATTGGAATCGCAGTTTTTAACATTGTTTCATATCGTATATGCGATTTTTCGCTCGTATACGCGTATCGTCGAAAACCGAAAAATTGAAATATCATCCAATTTCATTGATTTTACATTCTATCGACGCAGAATGAAGAATGTAACAAGAATATGACGTTTTTACTATGTGTAAATTCGCGTTATAACATGAAAATTGTCGAAAAATGTAATCGACACATAAGAATTTCGCTATGTGAGAAGATAAAATCGTGAAATCTTTCTGAATACTTGTGCTACCCATTGAAAAATGTTACCAATCGATTCAGAACATTGCATTTCATCAGATCAAACAACTATATTAAATTGGAATCGCAGTTTTTAACATTGTTTCATATCGTATATGCGATTTTTCGCTCGTATATGCGTATCGTCGAAAACCGAAAAATTGAAATATCATCCAATTTCATTGATTTTACATTCTATCGACGCAGAATGAAGAATGTAACAAGAATATGACGTTTTTACTATGTGTAAATTCGCGTTATAACATGAAAATTGTCGAAAAATGTAATCGACACATGAGAATTTCGCTATGTGAGAAGATAAAATCGTGAAATCTTTCTGAATACTTGTGCTACCCATTCAAAAATGTTACCAATCGATTCAGAACATTGCATTTCATAAGATCAAACAACTATATTATATTGGAATCGCAGTTTTTAACATTGTTTCATATCGTATATGCGATTTTTCGCTCGTATACGCGTATCGTCGAAAACCGAAAAATTGAAATCTCGTCCAATTTCATTGATTTTACATTCTATCGACGCAGGAAGAAGAATATAACAAGAATATAACGTTTTTACTAAGTGTAAATTCGCGTTATAACATGAAAATTGTCGAAAAATGTAATCGACACATGAGAATTTCGCTATGTGAGAAGATAAAATCGTGAAATCTTTTTGAATACTTGTGCTACCCATTGAAAAATGTTACCAATCGATTCAGAACATTGCATTTCATCAGATCAAACAACTATATTAAATTGGAATCGCAGTTTTTAACATTGTTTCATATCGTATATGCTATTTTTCGCTCGTATATGCGTATCGTCGAAAACCGAAAAATTGAAATCTCTTCCAATTTCATTGATTTTACATTCTATCGACGCAGAATGGAGAATGTAACAAGAATATAACGTTTTTACTATGTTTAAATTAGCGTTATATCATGGAAATTGTCAAAAAAGTAATCGACACATAAGAATTTCGCTATGTGAGAAGATAAAATCGTGAAATCTTTTTGAATACTTGTGCTACCCATTGAAAAATGTTACCAATCGATTCAGAACATTGCATTTCATCAGAACAAACAACTATATTAAATTGGAATCGCAGTTTTTAAAATTATTTCATATCGTTTTTGCGATTTCTCGCTCGTATACGCGTATCGTCGATTACCGAAAAATTGAAATCTCGTCCAATTTCATTGATTTTACATTCTATCGACGCAGAATGGAGAATTTAACAAGAATATGACGTTTTTACTATGTTTAAATTCGAGTTACAACATGAAAATTGTCGAAAAAGTAATTGACACAAGAGAATTTCGCTATGTCAGAAGACAAAATAGTGAAATCTTTTTGAATACTTGTGCTACCCATTCAAAAATGTTACCAATCGATTCAGAACATTACATTTCATTAGAACAAACAACTATATTACATTGGAATCGCAGTTTTTAAAAATGTTTCATATCGTATATGCTATTTTTCGCTTGTGTATGCGTATCGTCGGAAACCGAAAATTGAAATCTCATCAAATTTCATCGATTTTAAACTCTACCGACGCAGGAAGAAGAATATAACATGAGTATAACGTTTTTACTAAGTGTAAATTCGTGGCTTATCATGGAAATTGTCGTAAAATGTAATCGACACATATGAATTTCTCTATGTGAGAAGATAAAATCGTGAAATCTTTTTAAATACTTGTGCTACCCATTGAAAAATGTTACCAATCGATTCAGAACATTGCATTTCATCTGAACAAACAACTATATTAAATTGGAATCGCAGTTTTTAACATTGTTTCACATCTTATATGCGATTTTTCGCTCGAATACGCGTATCGTCGATAATCAAAAAATTGAAATCTATTCCAATTTCATTGATTTTACAATCTATCGACGCAGGAAGAAGAATATAACAAGAATATAACGTTTTTACTATGTGTAAATTCGTGTTATAACATGAAAATTGTTGAAAAATGTAATCGACACATGCGAATTTCGCTATGTGAGAGGATATAATCTTGAAATCTTTCTGAATACTTGGGCTACCCATTGAAAAATGTTACCAATCGAATCATAACATTACATTTCATAAGATCAAACAGCTATATTAAATTGGATTCGCAGTTTTTAACATTGTTTCAAATAGTATATTCGATTTTTCGCTCGTATACGTGTATCGTTGAAAACCGAGAAATTGAAATCACGTCCAATTTCCTTGATTTTACATACTATCGACGCAGGAAAAAGAATATAACAAGAATATAATATTTTTACTTAGTGTAAATTCTCATTATAGCATGGAAATTGTAGAAAAATTTAATCGACACTTGAGAATTTAGCTATGTGAGAAGATAAAATCGGGAAATCCTTTTGAATAAATGTGCTACCCAATCAAAAATGTTAGCAATAGATTCAGAACATTTCATTTCATCAGATGAAACGAACATATTATATTGGAATCGCAGTTTTTAACAATGTTTCATATCGTATATGCTATATTTCGCTCGAGTACGCGTATCGTTGAAAACCGAAAAATTGAAATATCGTCCAATTTCCTTGAATTTACATTTTATCGACGCAGGAAGAAGAATACAACAAGAATATGACGTTTCTACTATGTGCAAATTCGCGTTATATTATGAAAATTGTCGAAAAATGTAATCGACACATAAGAATTTCGCAATTTGATAAGTTGAAATCGTGAAATCTTTCTGAATACTTGTGCTAGCCATTCAAAAATGTTACCAATAGATTCAGAACATTGCATTTCATAAAATCAAACAATTATATTATATTGGAATCGCAGTTTTTAACATTGTTTCATATATTATATGCTAATTTTCGCTCGAATACGCGTATCCTCGAAAACCGAAAAATTGAAATCTCGTCCAATTGCATTGGTTTTACATTATATCGACGCATAATGAAGAATGTAGCAAGAATATGGCGATTTTATTATGTGTAGATTCGCGTTATAACATGAAAATTGTCGAAAAATGTAATCGACACATAAGAATTTCGCTATGTGAGAGGATATAATCGTGAAATGTTTCTGAATACTTGTTCTACCCATTCAAAAATGTTACCAATCGATTCAGAACATTGCATTTCATCAGAACAAACAACTATATTAAATTGGAATCGCAGTTTTTAACATTGTTTCATATCGTATATGCGATTTTTCGCTCGTATACGTGTATCGTCGAAAACCGAAAAATTGTAATCTCGTCCAATTTCCTTGATTTTACAATCTATCGACGCAGAATGGAGAATATAACGAGAATATGACGTTTTTACTATGTGAAAATTCGCGTTATAATATGAAAATTGTCGAAAAATGTAATCGACAAATGAGAATTTCGTTATGTGAGAAGTTAAAAACGTGAAATCTTTCTGAATTCTTGAGCTTCAGAATCCAAAATGTTACCAATCGATTCAGAACATTTCATTTCATCATATCAAACGAATATATTAAATTGGAATCGCAGTTTTTGACGCTGTTTCATACAGTATATGCGATTTTTTGCTCGAATACGTGTATCGTCGAAAACCGAAAAATTGTAATATCGTCCAATTTCCTTGATTTTACATTCTATCGACGCAGGAAGAAGAATATAACAAGAATATGACGTTTCTACTATGTGCAAATTCGCGTTATATTATGAAAATTGTCGAAAAATGTAATCGACACATAAGAATTTCGCTATGTGAGAAGATAAAATCGTGAAATCTTTCTGATTACTTGTGCTACCCATTCAAAAATGTTACCAATAGATTCAGAACATTGCATTTCATAAGATCTAACAATTATATTATATTGGAATCGCAGTTTTTAACATTGTTTCATATCGTATTTGCGATTTTTCGCTCGTATATGTGCATCGTCGAAAACCGAAAAATTATAATCACTTCCAATTTCATTGTTTTTAAATTCTATTGACGCAGGAAAAAGAATATAACAAGAATATGACGTTTTTACTATATGTAAATTCGCGTTATAACATGAAAATTGTCGAAAAATGTTATCGACACTTGAGAATTTAGCTATGTGAGAAGATAAAATCGGGAAATCCTTTTGAATAAATGTGCTACCCAATCAAAAATGTTAGCAATAGATTCAGAACATTTCATTTCATCAGATGAAACGAACATATTGTATTGGAATCGCAGTTTTTAACATTGTTTCATATCGTATATGCTATTTTTCGCTCGTATATGCGTATCGTCGAAAACCGAAAAATTGAAATCTCGTCCAATTTCATTGATTTTACATTCTATCGACGCAGGAAGAAGAATATAACAAGAATATGACGTTTTCACTATGTGTAAATTCGCGTTATAACATGGAAATTGTCGAAAAATGTAATCGACACATAAGAATTTCGCTATGTGAGAAGTTAAAATCGTGAAATCTTTCTGAATACTTGTGCTACCCATTCAAAAATGTTACCAATAGATTCAGAACATTGCATTTCATAAGATCAAACAACTATATTAAATTGGAATCGCAGTTTTTAACATTGTTTCATATCGTATATGCGATTTTTCGCTCGTATACGCGTATCGTCGAAAACCGAAAAATTGAAATCTCGTCCAATTTCATTGATTTTACATTCTATCGACGCAGAATGGAGAATGTAACAAGAATATAACGTTTTTACTATGTGTAAATTCGCGTTATAACATGAAAATTGTCGAAAAATGTAATCGACACATGAGAATTTCGCTATGTGAGAAGATAAAATCGTGAAATCTTTCTGAATACTTGTGCTACCCATTCAAAAATGTTACCAATCGATTCAGAACATTGCATTTCATCAGATCAAACAACTATATTAAATTGGAATCGCAGTTTTTAACATTGTTTCATATCGTATATGCGATTTTTCGCTCGTATACGTGTATCGTCGAAAACCGAAAAATTGTAATCTCGTCCAATTTCCTTGATTTTACATTCTATCGACGCAGAATGGAGAATATAACGAGAATATGACGTTTTTACTATGTGTAAATTCGCGTTATAACATGAAAATTGTCGAAAAATGTAATCGACACATAAGAATTTCGCTATGTGAGAAGATAAAATCGTGAAATCTTTCTGAATACTTGTGCTACCCATTCAAAAATGTTACCAATCGATTCAGAACATTGCATTTCATAAGATCAAACAACTATATTAAATTGGAATCGCAGTTTTTAACATTGTTTCATATCGTATATGCGATTTTTCGCTCGTATACGCGTATCGTCGAAAACCGAAAAATTGAAATCTCGTCCAATTTCATTGATTTTACATTCTATCGACGCAGAATGAAGAATATAACAAGAATATAACGTTTTTACTATGTGTAAATTCGCGTTATAACATGAAAATTGTCGAAAAATGTAATCGACACATGCGAATTTCGCTATGTGAGAAGATAAAATCGTGAAATCTTTCTGAATACTTGTGCTACCCATTCAAAAATGTTACCAATCGATTCAGAACATTGCATTTCATAAGATCAAACAACTATATTATATTGGAATCGCAGTTTTTAACATTGTTTCATATCGTATATGCGATTTTTCGCTCGTATACGCGTATCGTCGAAAACCGAAAAATTGAAATCTCGTCCAATTTCATTGATTTTACATTCTATCGACGCAGGAAGAAGAATATAACAAGAATATAACGTTTTTACTAAGTGTAAATTCGCGTTATAACATGAAAATTGTCGAAAAATGTAATCGACACATAAGAATTTCGCTATGTGAGAAGATAAAATCGTGAAATCTTTTTGAATACTTGTGCTACCCATTGAAAAATGTTACCAATCGATTCAGAACATTGCATTTCATAAGATCAAACAACTATATTAAATTGGAATCGCAGTTTTTAACATTGTTTCATATCGTATATGCGATTTTTCGCTCGTATACGCGTATCGTCGAAAACCGAAAAATTGAAATCTCGTCCAATTTCATTGATTTTACATTCTATCGACGCAGGAAGAAGAATATAACAAGAATATAACGTTTTTACTAAGTGTAAATTCGCGTTATAACATGAAAATTGTCGAAAAATGTAATCGACACATAAGAATTTCGCTATGTGAGAAGATAAAATCGTGAAATCTTTTTGAATACTTGTGCTACCCAATGTAAAATGTTACCAATCGATTCAGAACATTACATTTCATAAGTTCAAACAACTATATTAAATTGGAATCGCAGTTTTTAACATTGTTTCATATCGTATATGCGATTTTTCGCTCGTATACGCGTATCGTCGAAAACCGAAAAATTGAAATCTCGTCCAATTTCATTGATTTTACATTCTATCGACGCAGGAAGAAGAATATAACAAGAATATAACGTTTTTACTATGTGTAAATTCGCGTTATAACATGAAAATTGTCGAAAAATGTAATCGACACATGCGAATTTCGCTATGTGAGAAGATAAAATCGTGAAATCTTTCTGAATACTTGTGCTACCCATTCAAAAATGTTACCAATCGATTCAGAACATTGCATTTCATCAGATCAAACAAATATATTATATTGGAATCGCAGTTTTTAACATTGTTTCATATCGTATATGCTATTTTTCGCTCGTATACGCGTATCGTCGAAAACCGAAAAATTGAAATCTCGTCCAATTGCATTGATTTTACATTCTATCGACGCAGGAAGAAGAATATAACATGAATATAACGTTTTTACTAAGTGTAAATTCGCGTTATAACATGAAAATTGTCGTAAAATATAATCGACACATGAGAATTTCGCTATGTGAGAAGATATAATCGTGAAATCTTTCTGAATACTTGTGCTACCCATTGAAAAATGTTACCAATCGATTCAGAACATTGCATTTCATCAGAACAAACAACTATATTAAATTGGAATCGCAGTTTTTAACATTGTTTCTTATCGTATATGCGATTTTTCGCTCGTATATGCGTATCGTCGAAAACCGAAAAATTGAAATCTCTTCCAATTTCATTGATTTTACATTCTATCGACGCAGAATGAAGAATGTAACAAGAATATGACGTTTTTACTATGTGTAAATTCGCGTTATAACATGAAAATTGTCGAAAAATGTAATCGACACATGCGAATTTCGCTATGTGAGAGGATATAATCGTGAAATCTTTCTGAATACTTGTGCTACCCATTGAAAAATGTTACCAATCGATTCAGAACATTGCATTTCATAAGATCAAACAACTATATTAAATTGGAATCGCAGTTTTTAACATTGTTTCATATCGTATATGCGATTTTTCGCTCGTATACGCGTATCGTCGAAAACCGAAAAATTGATATCTCGTAAAATTTCATTGATTTTACATTCTATCGACGCATGATGAAGAATGTAACAAGAATATGACGTTTTTACTATCTGTAAATTCGCGTTATAACACGAAAATTATCGAAAAATATAATTGACACATGAGAATTTCGAAATGTGAGAAGATAAAATCGTGAAATCTTTCTGAATACTTGTGCTACCCATTCAAAAATGTTACCAATAGATTCAGAACTTTTCATTTCATAAGATCAAACATCTATATTATATTAGAATCGCAGTTTTTAACATTGCTTCAAATAGTATATGCGATTTTTCGCTCGTATACCTGTATCGTCGAAAACCGAAAAATTGAAATCTCGTCCAATTGCATTGATTTTACATTCTATCGACGCAGGAAGAAGAATATAACATGTATATAACGTTTTTACTGTGTGTAAATTCGCGTCTTAACATGAAAATTGTCGTAAAATGTAATCGACAAATAAGAATTTCGCTATGTGAGAAGATAAAATCGTGAAATCTTTTTGAATACTTGTGCTACCCATTGAAAAATGTTACCAATCGATTCAGAACATTGCATTTCATCAGAACAAACAACTATATTAAATTGGAATCGCAGTTTTTAACATTGTTTCATATCGTATATGCGATTTTTCGCTCGTATATGCGTATCGTCGAAAACCGAAAAATTGAAATCTCATCCGATTTCATTGATTTTACATTCTATCGACGCAGAATGGAGAATGTAACAAGAATATAACGTTTTTACTATGTTTAAATTCGCGTTATAACATGAAAATTGTCGAAAAATGTAATCGACACATGCGAATTTCGCTATGTGAGAAGTTAAAATCGTGAAATCTTTCTGAATACTTGTGCTACCCAATCAAAAATGTTACCAATCGATTCAGAACATTGCGTTTCATAAGATCAAACAACTATATTAAATTGGAATCGCAGTTTTTAACATTGTTTCACATCGTATATGCGATTTTTCGCTCGTATACGCGTATCGTCGAAAACCGAAAAATTGAAATCTCGTCCAATTTCATTGATTTTACATTCTATCGACGCAGGAAGAAGAATATAACAAGAATATAACGTTTTTACTAAGTGTAAATTCGCGTTATAACATGAAAATTGTCGAAAAATGTAATCGACACATGCGAATTTCGCTATGTGAGAAGATAAAATCGTGAAATCTTTCTGAATACTTGTGCTACCCATTCAAAAATGTTACCAATCGATTCAGAACATTGCATTTCATAAGATCAAACAACTATATTAAATTGGAATCGCAGTTTTTAACATTGTTTCATATCGTATATGCGATTTTTCGCTCGTATACGCGTATCGTCGAAAACCGAAAAATTGAAATCTCGTCCAATTTCATTGATTTTACATTCTATCGACGCAGAATGAAGAATGTAACAAGAATATGACGTTTTTACTATGTGTAAATTCGCGTTATAACATGAAAATTGTCGAAAAATGTAATCGACACATAAGAATTTCGCTATGTGAGAAGATAAAATCGTGAAATCTTTCTGAATACTTGTGCTACCCATTCAAAAATGTTACCAATCGATTCAGAACATTGCATTTCATCAGATCAAACAACTATATTATATTGGAATCGCAGTTTTTAACATTGTTTCATATCGTATATGCGATTTTTCGCTCGTATACGCGTATCGTCGAAAACCGAAAAATTGAAATATCATCCAATTTCATTGATTTTACATTCTATCGACGCAGAATGAAGAATGTAACAAGAATATGACGTTTTTACTATGTGTAAATTCGCGTTATAACATGAAAATTGTCGAAAAATGTAATCGACAAATGCGAATTTCGCTATGTGAGAAGTTAAAATCGTGAAATCTTTCTGAATACTTGTGCTACCCATTCAAAAATGTTACCAATCGATTCAGAACATTGCATTTCATCAGATCAAACAAATATATTATATTGGAATCGCAGTTTTTAACATTGTTTCATATGGTATATGCTATTTTTCGCTAGTAAACGCGTATCGTCGAAAACTGAAAAATTGAAATCTCGTCCAATTGCATTGATTATACATTCTATCGACGCAGGAACAAGAATATAACATGAATATAACGTTTTTACTAAGTGTAAATTCTTGTCTTAACATGAAAATTGTCGTAAAATGTAATCGACACATAAGAATTTCGTTTAGTGAGGAGTTAAAATCGTGAAATCTTTCTGAATTCTTGTGCTACCCAATCCAAAATGTTACCAATCGATTCAGAACATTGCATTTCATAAGATCAAACATCTCTATTGAAATGGAATCGCAGTTTTTGAGATTGTTTCACATCGTATATGCGATTTTTCGCACGAATAAGCGTATCGTCGAAAACCGAAAAATTGAAATCTCGTCCAATTTCATTGATTTTACATTCTATCGACGCAGGAAGAAGAATATAACAAGAATATAACGTTTTTACTAAGTGTAAATTCGCGTTATAACATGAAAATTGTCGAAAAATGTAATCGACACATGCGAATTTCGCTATGTGAGAAGATAAAATCGTGAAATCTTTCTGAATACTTGTGCTACCCATTCAAAAATGTTACCAATCGATTCAGAACATTGCATTTCATAAGATCAAACAACTATATTATATTGGAATCGCAGTTTTTAACATTGTTTCATATCGTATATGCGATTTTTCGCTCGTATACGCGTATCGTCGAAAACCGAAAAATTGAAATCTCGTCCAATTTCATTGATTTTACATTCTATCGACGCAGGAAGAAGAATATAACAAGAATATAACGTTTTTACTAAGTGTAAATTCGCGTTATAACATGAAAATTGTCGAAAAATGTAATCGACACATAAGAATTTCGCTATGTGAGAAGACATAATCTTGAAATATTTCTGAATACTTGTGCTACCCATTGAAAAATGTTACCAACAGATTCAGAACATTGCATTTCATAAGATCAAACAACTATAGTATATTGGAATCGCAGTTTTTACCATTGTTTCATATCGTATGTGATTTTTTTCGCTAGTATACGCGTATCGTCGAAAACAGAAAAATTGAAATCTCGTCCAATTGCATTCATTTTACATTCTATCGACGCAGTAAGAAGAATATAACATGAATAAAACGTTTTTACTAAGTGTAAATTCGCGTTATATCATGGAAATTGTCGAAAAATGTTATTGACACATAAGAATTTCGTTATGTGAGAAGGTGAAATAGTGAAATCTTTCTGAATACTTGTGCTATCCTATTCAAAGTGTTAACAATCGATTCAGAACATTGCATTTCATCAGGTCAAACAACAATATTATATTTAAATCGCAGTTTTTACCATTGTTTCATATCGTATGTGATTTTTTTCGCTAGTATACGCGTATCGTCGAAAACCGAGAAATTTATATCTCGTCCAATTTCATTGACTTTACATTCTATCGAAGCGGGAAGAAGAATATAACAAGAATATAACGTTTTTTATAACTGTAAATTCGCGTTATAACATGGAAATTGTCGAAGAATGTAATCGATTCATGAGAATTTCGCTATGTGAGAAGATAAAATAGTGAAATCATTCTGAATACTTGTGCTACCAATTCAAAGATGTTACCAATCCATTCAGAACATTGCATTTCATCAGATCAAACAAATATATTATATTGGAATCGCAGTTTTTAACAATATTTCATATCGTATATGCTCTATTTCGCTCGTATACGTGCATCGTCGAAAACCGAAAAATTGTAATCTCGTCCAATTTCCTTGATTTTACATTCTATCGACGCAGAATGGAGATTATAACGAGAACATAACGTTTCTGCTAAGTGTAAATTAGCGTTATAACAAGGTAATTGTCGAAAAATGTAATCGACAAATGAGAATTTCTCAATGTCAGAAGTTAAAGTAGTGAAATCTTTCTGAATATTTGTGATAACCATTCAAAAATGTTACCAAACGATTCAGAACATTGCATTTCATCAGATCAAACAACAATATTCTATTGAAGTCGCAGTTTTAACATTGTTTCATATCGTATATTCAATTTTTCGCTCGTATACGCGTATCGTCGAAAACCGAAAAATTGAAATATTATATAATTTCATTGATTTTACATTCTATCGACGCAGAATGAAGAATGTAACAAGAATATGACGTTTATACTATGTGTAAATTCGCGTTATAACATGAAAATTGTCGAAAAATGAAATCGACAAATGCGAATTTCGCTATGTGAGGAGTTAAAATCGTGAAATCTTTCTGAATTCTTGTGCTACCCAATCCAAAATGTTACCAATCGATTCGGAACATTGCTTTTCATAAGATCAAACAACTATATTAAATTTGAATCGCAGTTTTTGACATTGTTTCACATCGTATATGCTATTTTTCGCTAGTATCCGCGTATCGTCGAAAACCGAAAAATTGAAATCTCGTCCAATTGCATTGATTTTACATTCTATCGACGCAGGAACAAGAATATAACATGAATATAACGTTTTACTAATTGCAAATTCTTGCCTTAACATGAAAATTGTCGTAAAATGTAATCGACACATAAGAATTTCGCTATGTGAGGAGATGAAATCGTGAAATCTTTTTGAATACTTGTGTTACCCATTCAAAAATGTTACCAATCGAATCAGAACATTGCATTTCATAAGATCAAATATCAATTTTATAGTGGAATCGAAGTTTTTAACATTGTTTCATTTCGTATATACGATTTTTTGCTCATATACGCGTATCGACGAAAAATGAAAAAATTAAATCTCGTCCGATTTCAATGATTTTATATTCTATCGACGTAGAATGAAGAATATAACAACAATATAACGTTTTTACTATTAGTAAATACGCGTTATAACATGAAATCCGTCGAAAAATGTAATCGACATATGCGAATTTCGGTATTTGAGAAGACAAAATCGTGAAATCTTTCTAAATACTTGTGACACAGATTGAGAAATGTTACCAATCGATTCAGAACATTGCATTTCATAAGATCAAAGATCAATTTTATAGTGGAATCGAAGTTTTTAACATTGTTTCATTTCGTATATACGATTTTTCGCCCATATACGCGTATCGATGAAAAATGAAAAGTTTAAATCTCGTCCGATTTCAATGGTTTTATACTCTATCGACGCAGAATGAAGAATATAACAAGAATATAACGTTTTTACTATGTGTAAATACGCGTTATAACATGAAATTTGTCGAAAAGTTTAATCGACATATGCGAATTTCGGTATATGAGAAGATAAAATCGTGAAATCTTTCTAAATACTTATGCCACAGATTGAAAAATGTTACCAATCGATTCAGAACATTGCATTTCATAAGATCAAACATCAATTTTATAGTGGAATCGAAGTTTTTAACATTGTTTCATTTCGTATATACGATTTTTCGCTCATCTACTCGTATCGACGAAAAATGAAAAATTGATATCTCGTGCGATTACAATGATTTTACATTCTATCGACGCAGAATGAAGAATATAACATGAATATAACGTTTTTACTAAGTGTAAATTTTGTTATAACGTGGAAATTGTCGAAAAATGTAGTCGACACATAAGAATTTCGGTATATTGGAAGATGAAATCATAAAATCTTTCTAAATACTCGTGTCACAGATTGAAAAATGTTACCAATCGATTCAGAACATTGCATTTCATAAGAACAACATTTATTTTACAGTGGAATTGAAGTTTTTAACATTGTTTAATTTGGTATATGATTTTTCGCTCATATACGCGTATCGACGAAAAATGAAAAATTGATATCTCGTCCGATTTCAATGATTTTATATTCTATCGACGCAGAATGAAGATAATAACAAGAATATAACGTTTTTACTATGTGTAACTACGCGTTATAACATGAAATTTGTCGAAAAATGTAATCGACGTATGAGAATTTCGGTATATGAGCAGATAAATCCGTGATATCTTTCTAAGTACTTATGCCACAGATTGAAAAATGTTACCAATCGTTTCAGAACATTACATTTCATACGATCAAACAACTATATTAGATTGGATTTGGGGGGGGGGGGGGGTGGGGGGGGGGGGGGGTTGGGGGGGGGGGGGGGGGGGGGGGAGGGGGGGGGGGGGGGGGGGGGGGGGGGGGGGGGGGGGGGGGGTGGGGGGGGGGGGTGGGGGGGGGGGGGGGTGGGGGGGGGGGGGGGTGGGGGGGGGGGGGGGTGGGGGGGGGGGGGGGTGGGGGGGGGGGGGGGTGGGGGGGGGGGGGGGTGGGGGGGGGGGGGGGTGGGGGGGGGGGGGGGTGGGGGGGGGGGGGGGTGGGGGGGGGGGGGGGTGGGGGGGGGGGGGGGTGGGGGGGGGGGGGGGTGGGGGGGGGGGGGGGTGGGGGGGGGGGGGGGTGGGGGGGGGGGGGGGTGGGGGGGGGGGGGGGTGGGGGGGGGGGGGGGTGGGGGGGGGGGGGGGTGGGGGGGGGGGGGGGTGGGGGGGGGGGGGGGTGGGGGGGGGGGGGGGTGGGGGGGGGGGGGGGTGGGGGGGGGGGGGGGTGGGGGGGGGGGGGGGTGGGATAATGCAGTGTACTAAAACGTTTGGTAAGAATTCTTTGAACTGTGGAACAAATCTCCAACTGAGAATTTATATGAATCTTAATTATCGGTCACGAAATTCGCATGTTTTGCTAAGATTATACAACAATTTTTGTTAATCCTCATATTTATTCTACGCAAACACGTTATAGTCTTTTTATATTCTTTCTTGGTAGAATCGACAGAATCCGATTTCTAAGTAATCAGAGAAGGTTTCGACTTTTTATAATCCGACGATATCGGTACACACACGAAAATTCGTATAGCGTAAAGAAATACTATTAAAAACCATGATACCGTTTAAAAAGTAGTTTGATCTTTTTAAAGCAGTATATTGAATCGTTCGGTAACATTCTTCGTAGTGGTGATACAAGTGTCTCGAAGATTTTATGATTCTTAACCCTTTGCGGGCAGACGATTTTATTTAACATTGTTCGTCCCAAGCATTTGTCAATTAGAAACACAATTTTGTTAAGTATAAATTATGTGTATTTCATTTATAATTTTGTTATGTAATTAACTAGATTCAATATTACTAATTATATAATACAATTTTGTTATATAATTTATATATTTTCATTTATGATTTCAAATTTTGTAGTTATGTAAAGTATAGTATCATTTGAAAACAATTCCCCGGATGGAGCCCAGGGTTCCTTATATAAGTCTTTACAGAAAGTAACTTGTTTCATTTCGTCTGCCAGGAAGTTCAGCTACGCTTTTCAAGCAACTCACACTATGCAAACTCTGGTTTTCCTATTAGGTAGTTAAAAAAATGAAATAAGGCTTCTTATCCAACTGCTGCTCTATATCGCTACTTGATGTCCGATCGGGCTTTAGCTGTAATGCCCGAAAGTTAGTCCCACCAAGAGTTGCTGTCAAAATTGCTACTGATTCATTAGTTTTTCATTAGTTTTTTTTGCGCAATTTTTTATATAATATAAATGAATTGACAATAGAGGTTTTCAAATCCCAGAAGAATAGTTTTCGTCACCATTTCAACGTTCTGCGAATGAAACAATATGAAACAGCATATTGAACTTGGATATCAACACCTCTCATGTTATCATTGTAATTGAATAAATGAAGAAATATCCTGCTTGCAAAACTTAGATCTGGTCTGATAAGAATCAACGTTGTGATTTCCTTGTATTAAGGACAAAACTAACAAATAACTCGTTCGAGAATCTGCAGGCATATATATTCAAATGCCCCACTTTCTTTGCTTTTTCGGAATATATGAAAGGAAAGAAATTCTTCCCTTGAATTCGACTGTAGATTCATCAACACTTAGGCTTCTCTCGGGTATGAAATGCTCCATAAATTTTTTATTGGGGAATTCAAGATATGTGTCAATTTTATGTGTACTTATCTTTATATTTACATTCGTTGTTGAGATAGTTTCCAAATGCAATGATCAAAAAATCTGCATGAATCGATTACGCGAAAATATCTGAGCAAAAATCCTTAATATTATACAAACAATTTATCGTTAATGCCCATATTTAATCTTCGAAAAACGTTATATTATTGTAATATTCTTTATTCTGCGTCGAGAGAATATAATATCTAAGGAATCGAAAGAGATTTTAACTTTTGGAATCTCAACGATATCCGTTTCTGTACGTAAATTCGTTTATCGTAATGAAATTAAGTTGGAAACAACAATTACGTTCAAAACTGTAGTTTGATCTAATGTAATGCCGTATACTGAATCGTTCTGTAATATTCTCCGAGCTGTCGGGCAAGATTCTTTGAAGATTTTACGATTCTAACTTATCGGTGTCTGCTCGTTAACTTGGTACGGGATAAAAGCATTTTATCGTTCGCGATTTGTTTACAGTTCTTTATAGTGTACATTAACGACCTCTTGTATTTTCTTGGCGCGTTGAGACATAAAGCGTACTTCGTATAGCTGTTGGCTCAAATATGCCATCAATAATGCTAAAAATCTCAAAATTAAGTGACACCTGTTCCATACGGAACACATCAAATAGCGAAGTAGAGGATATCGACGTGTTCACTAACGCTTCAAACTACCGAGCTGTGTCTCTATCTACTAACAAAAAGAGAAGAAGAAATTTAATACAAACGCAGATATGAGAAATTCACGTACGTTCCATCAATCAGAAATGAGGCCACAAGATATACCTATACACAACTCATATGATATTCTCTTTGAAACCAATGCTATACCAACACGTAACACGAAAACAAATGAAGATACCAAAACAAATGAAGAAAATAAACCTCCTCCTATTTACATTCAAGCCCAAGTCATTGAACTGCTGATAGAATTACTTGTGCAACAAGTAGTTAACAACAATTTTACTTTAAACCAACTCAAAGATAATCAAACAAAAATCCAGTTATCATCCTCGGATCACTATAGGAAAGTAATAATTGAGTTAAAAAGCAAAATCGTAAATTTTCACACCTATCAACTTAAAGCTGAAAAAAGTTACGAGGTAATTCTATTCGTAATTTATTCAAAAACAAATTTATAGAAAATCATTGACGAACTCAAGCAACACAAACACGTTGTTAGTCGATTAATAATATAGTCAATTATTATACTAAACAGTCACTACCTCTATTTGCTATTGAACTTGAACCAAATAATAATAACAAGGACATATACAGCATAGAAAAACTCAACACATTAATTAAATTCGGCCCGCCCAGACCGAAACGTGACATATCTCAATACCATCGCTGCCAAACCTATGACCATACGAAGAATTACTGCGATAGGTTACCTGCTTATGTTAAATATGCAAGCAATTACTTAACTACATTTTGCCCACAACAGGGTAAACTAGTAAACGTAAAATGTTTTAATTGCCAAGATAATCATTCAGCAAGTTATAAAGGCTGTTTAGTACCTAAACAACTATAACACAAAACATTTCCTCCACTAAGACGAAGAACATTATCTGAAACTTACAATAACCATATTCCTTATACCACAGAATACAATCCAAAAATAGACACTTTCCAAAACTATACTAAACACTTTTACAAAAATGACAGAACCTATGCACAAGTAACAGCCAAACAGACCTCGCAACAAAAAATCTAGCACTTCCTACTTTCTCAAAAAATTCTCCTGGAAACAAATATACAGAACTTAAACAACTTTAATCCAATCTGCTAAAAATACAGAACTCATAACAGACATGCTTTCAACACAAACATCACTGTTACAGCAATAAACACATCAAATAACCGTCATGTTAGACCTCTTAACAAAATTCTTGAATATCTACAAATAATAGATGGATCAATCAGAATAACTGTTTAGAACAGCAACGGGTTACAACAAACACTTTAAGAATTCAAAATTTTCATTTGTACACATAACATCGATATTATGGCAATTTCAGAAACTCGCTTTACAGTTAAAAATTATATAAAAATATCACACTACAGCATATATGATACCCAAGCATCCATCGGGAAAAGCACACGGGCATTCTGCGATTATCATTAAAAATAATATTAAACACCATCTATATGCCAATACTTCACTTGACTATCTACGAGCAACAACAATTACATTAGAAACTATAACTGGAAAAACACAAATATCGATTATATATTCACCGTCAAAACATAAAATTACTCAAGGGCAATATTCAAATTTCTTTAAAAATCTAGGAAACAAATTTATAGCAGTAGGGGACTACAATGCTAAGCACAAATATTGGGGATCAAAAAGAACTTCACCTAGGGGTAAAACACTGCTCGAAATCACACAGAAATTATCATTAATACCACTGTCAACCGGGGAGCCTATCTATTGGCCAGCAGCATCAAACAAATCACCAGATTTTCTAGATTTCGCCATAACTATAGGACAGAACAAGACGCACTTCAAATTAATCTTAAGCACAGAACTGAACTCTGATAAACCAATCCACATAGAACCTACACCCAAATTATACAATAGACATACGAGCTGGGATAAATTTAGGTCAACTATTGACGAAAAATTAAATTGCAAAATCACTCTAAAAACACCAGAACACATCGAGAATGCCGTGGACTACATAACAAAAATAATTCAAAAGTCAGCATGGTTATCTATTCCTAATATACAAGAAAATAAAACGCACTATTCATACCCAGTCTATATTTTGCAGAAAATTAAACAAAAAAGAAAAGCTAAATACAAATGGCAAAGGCATAAAAAAGAAGAAAATAAAAAGTAGTTTTTAAAAAAAGTAGAGGTTAAAATAATGATAAAAGAATACTGTAATTCCGGGTTTAGTAAATATCTCTTAAACTTTACGCCAAATGAAGATACAAACTATTCACTCTGGAAGGCAAAAAAAAATTAAAAAGACCAAAAAAAAAAAAAATAAAAATAATCCAGACTCCAGCATTGCGAAAACCCGACAGATCTTGAGCAAAGATGTCCATGGAACAGGCCAAGACATTTGCTAACTGCTTTTATGTAAACTTATGAGCCAAATAGAATGGCTACGATAGTAAATGCTACAACTGTATGCGATAGTACTGAAAGCAAAGATCAAAACAACTTGATATACAAGACTACAAAAAAAGAAATAAAGCAATTGATAAATATAATAAAAACTAAAAAATCTCCAGGCTTTTATCTCATTAGTGGGAAAGTAATTAAAGAACTCCGAGAAAAAACCATCAGAATGATTATCATAATATTTAACGCCGTACTTAGACTTCATTACTTCCCTGACTCATGGAAACTGGTAGTAATAATAATGCTGCCTAAGCCGAATAAAGATATTCATAAACCATCCTCTTACAGACCTATTTCCTTATTACCGATTCTGTCCGAACTTTTAGAAAAAGTAATATTAGTTAGAGTTAAAAAAATAATTAATAAAAAACGATTAATACCAGATCACCAATTTGGCTTTAGGGAGAAACATGCTACAATTGAACAGGTCCACAGATTAATTAACCAAATAATAACAACTGCTATGGAAAACAAGAAATACTGTACATGTCTATTCTTATAAAAAGCCTTTGACAAGGTATGGCATGAAAGCTTATTGAAAAGTATAAAATAACACTTCCCAGTATCAATTTATCTATTACTAAAATCATACCTAAACAATAGAACCCTTAACGTAAAAGTTAAAGACTCGGACTCAGATGTACACGTAATATTTGCCGGTGTACCACAGGAAGTGTACTGGACTCGAATTTCTATACGCTCTACACTGCGAATATCCCAACAACACAAGACACTATATTAAACACATTCGCCGACGATACTGCAAACTTAGCCACATACGAAGATCCACAAGAAGCAGCTATAATCTTGCAAATTCACATAAAATTGCTTGAAAAATGGATGATAGATCTAAAAATTAAAGTCAACTACAATAAATGCAATCACATTACATTCATTTTTCGCAAAAACAAAGTACCAGTAATCACTATACATAATAATAAAATACCGCAAACAAAATTAATCAAATATTTGGATTTGCACCTTAACTCTAAACTAAACTGGAAACAACACATTCATAAAAAAATACTACCAATTAAACTTAAAAGAAAAGACATTCACTGGTTAACAGGCCGAAAATTTAAACTAAGTATAGAAAGTTACTAATATACAAAACAATAATAAAGCCTATTTGGATGTACGATATCCAGTTATGGGGCACGACAGCTAAAAGCCGTATCTCCAAAATGAAAGCTATGCAATCAATAATAATCCGCATAATTGTGCCATGGTATGTCAAAAACGAGGACTTACGTAAAGATTTATAAATCCCAGCAGTATCAAAGGAGATATAACGGATGTCTAACAAATATAAATCAAGGACTCTAAATCACTCTAATCCGCTGGCCAACACTCTCTACAACAATAATACAATATAAGAAAAATTAAAAAAAAAGGCTTCAAAATCGAGTAACGCAAGTCTGAAAGAACAGAATATTGTAATAATGCTATTCCACTGGGAACAGCACTCACGTGCTACCCTCAATTCAGTAAAACAACTTGCCGACTGTCTCACATGACAAATTGTGGGGAATTAATGAGAGTTATAAAAAAAAACTTATCCAATTCGAAATTCGAATATTCCCCAATATTATACAACAATTTTTCGATAATCCTCGTATTTAATCTTCTCAAAAATGTTGTACTCCTGTTATATTCTTTGTTTTGCGTCAATAAAATACGATTTGTAAGGAATCGGAAGAAAATACAACTTTTCGTTCTTCGTCAATACCTGTATACGCGCGAAAATTCGAATAACGTAATGAAATATGTTAAAAACCTCGATTCCGTATAAAACAGTGATTTGATCTTGTATAATGAAGTGTGCTGAATCATTTGGTAACATTCTCCGAATTGTGGAGGAAGTTCCTTCGAAGATTTTACGATTATTACTTAACCGGATCGAAATTTGCATGTTTCGCTAACATTATATAACAATTTATCGGTAATCCTAGTATTTGATCCTTATAAAAACGTTATATACTTGTTGAATTCTTTATTTTGCTTCGATAGAAATCGATATCGAATGAATGGGAAAAGATTTAAACTTGTCGTATTTCGATCATATCCCTATACGCACAAAATTTCACTTAGCGTAAAAAATTTTTAAAAACCACAGTTCCGTTTAAAACAATATAATGATTATATGTAATGCAGTGTGCTGAATTGTTTGTTAACATTCTCCGAACTTTAACGCAAGGTCCTTCAAAAATTTTGCGATTCTTACTTATCCATGTTGAAATTCTCATGTTTCTCTAAAATTATACAACAATTGTTGGTTAATCCTCGTATTTAATCTTCGTAAACACATTATATTATTGTTATATTCTCCACTCTGCGTAGATATAATTCGATAAATAAGGAATTGGAAGAGGTTTCAACTTTTTGTACTTCGGCGATATCGATGTACGCACGAAATGTTCTATAAATTAACGAAAAAGTACTAAAATCTCAATTTTGTTTAAAGCGGTAATCTGATCTTATTAAATGTAGTTTACTTTTCAGTTAGGTGAAATTTTCCCACGAACATTAGTATAACGTAACGAAATATTATTAAAAACCAAGACTCCTTTCAAAGAAGTAGATTGATCTGAAGTAATGCAGTATGATAGATCATTTGGTAACATTCTACGAACTGTGTCCTTCGAAGTCCCTTCGAAGGTTTTACGATGATTCCCTATCGACATCGTCGGAATATGAAAAGAAGAAAACATTTCCCATTTTTTGGAAATCGGTTTTTATAGACACATAATGAAGAATATAACAAGAATGTAACTTGTTTACATGTGAAGTGTTTACGAAGATTAAAGACGTCATAACGAAAAATAGTATTATAATATCAGCGGAACGTGCGATTTCGACAGCGATCGAATTAGAGCATTAGAATCTTCGAAGTATCTTGCTACACAGTTCGTAGAATGTTACCAAATGATCTATCATACTGCATTACTTCAGATCAATCTACTTCTTTGAAAGGAGTCTTGGTTTTTAATAATATTTCGTTACGTTATACTAATGTTCGTGGGAATACAGATATCGTCGAATTATGAAAAGTTGAAATCTCTTCTGATTACTTAGAAATCGGATTCTGTCGATTCGAAAGAAAGAATATAACAAGACTATAGGATGCTTACGAAGTATAATTAAGATTGTTAACTAAAAATTAATTTGTAATATCAACAAAGCATTCTAATTTCAAGACCATTATGTAATAATTATAAATTATTTCAAGGAACTTGGGCCACAGTTCGAAGAATGTAACCAAAAGATTCAACACATTGCATGACATAAGATCAAATTACCTTTTGAAATAGAATCTTGGTTTTTATAAATATTTCGTTACGTTATAGGAATATTCACGCGTATATCAATATCGTCGGACTATGAATAGTGAAAATATCTTCTTATTCGTTAGAAATCGGATACCATCGACATAGAACAATGAATTTAACAAGAATATAACGTGTTTACGAATATTAAATACGAGGATTATAGAAAAATTATTGTATAATACTAGCGATACATGCAAATTTCGAAACCGACAGAAGAGTACAGTAAAATTTTAGAAGGAACTTGCGCCACAATGTTACCAAATGATTCATCCCACTACATTACATTAGATCGAACTACTATTTTACACAGAATCGTAGTTACATGGTGTTACGTTATACGTATTTTCGTGCATAAACCGATAGGTAGGAATATGAAAAGTTGAAATCTCTTTCGATTACTTAGAAATCGAATTATCTCTTCGCGGAATAAAGAATATAGCAAGTATATAACGTGTTTATGAAAATTAAAGACGAGATTTAACGAAAAATTATTGTGTAATTTCAGCGAAACATGCGAATTTCGAGATGGATACTTAGGAATCGTAAAATCTTCATAGAAAGCTGCGTCACAAATCCAAGAATGTTGCCTATCCTTTTATCATACTGCATTACATAAGATGGAACTATTCTTTTAAACCAATTCGTGATGTTTAATAGTATTTATATATATTATTAGAATTTTCAAGTATATACCGTCGGAAAATAATAAGTTGAAATTTCTATCGATTCCTCAGAAATCGGATTCTGTTTACGCGGAATAAAGAAACCAACATGTTCATAACGTGTTTACGAAGATTAAATAAGAAATTTAAAGAGAAATTTTTGTATAATATCAGCTAAATATGCAAATTTCCACACCAATATGTAATAATCATAAAATTTTCGACGGGACTAGTGCCACAGTTGGGAGAACGTTACTAAACGATTCAACACACTGCATAACATAAGACCAAATTTCCGTGTTGAATGGTATCGTTGCTTTTAATAGTATTTTGTTACGATATACAACTTTTAATACGTATACGATTGTCGTTGGAATATGAATACTTGAAATCTTCCGATTCTTTATAAACTGAATCCTAGCGATCCAGAATAAAAGATATAACAAAAATGTAACGTATTTACACAGATTAAATACAAGGATTGATGAAATTTTTTTGTATAATATCAGTGAAATAAGCGAAATCTTAGAACGATAAGTAGGAATCATAAAATATTCGTAGCAACTTGTACCATAGTTCAGAAAGTTTCACCTAACTGAAAAGTAAACTACATTTAATAAGATCAGATTACCGCTTTAAACAAAATTGAGATTTTAGTACTTTTTCGTTAATTTATAGAACATTTCGTGCGTACATCGATATCGCCGAAGTACAAAAAGTTGAAACCTCTTCCAATTCCTTATTTATCGAATTATATCTACGCAGAGTGGAGAATATAACAATAATATAATGTGTTTACGAAGATTAAATACGAGGATTAACCAACAATTGTTGTATAATTTTAGAGAAACATGAGAATTTCAACATGGATAAGTAAGAATCGCAAAATTTTTGAAGGACCTTGCGTTAAAGTTCGGAGAATGTTAACAAACAATTCAGCACACTGCATTACATATAATCATTATATTGTTTTAAACGGAACTGTGGTTTTTAAAAATTTTTTACGCTAAGTGAAATTTTGTGCGTATAGGGATATGATCGAAATACGACAAGTTTAAATCTTTTCCCATTCATTCGATATCGATTTCTATCGAAGCAAAATAAAGAATTCAACAAGTATATAACGTTTTTATAAGGATCAAATACTAGGATTACCGATAAATTGTTATATAATGTTAGCGAAACATGCAAATTTCGATCCGGTTAAGTAATAATCGTAAAATCTTCGAAGGAACTTCCTCCACAATTCGGAGAATGTTACCAAATGATTCAGCACACTTCATTATACAAGATCAAATCACTGTTTTATACGGAATCGAGGTTTTTAACATATTTCATTACGTTATTCGAATTTTCGCGCGTATACAGGTATTGACGAAGAACGAAAAGTTGTATTTTCTTCCGATTCCTTACAAATCGTATTTTATTGACGCAAAACAAAGAATATAACAGGAGTACAACATTTTTGAGAAGATTAAATACGAGGATTATCGAAAAATTGTTGTATAATATTGGGGAATATTCGAATTTCGAATTGGATAAGTTTTTTTTTATAACTCTCATTAATTCCCCACAATTTGTCATGTGAGACAGTCGGCAAGTTGTTTTACTGAATTGAGGGTAGCACGTGAGTGCTGTTCCCAGTGGAATAGCATTATTACAATATTCTGTTCTTTCAGACTTGCGTTACTCGATTTTGAAGCCTTTTTTTTTAATTTTTCTTATATTGTATTATTGTTGTAGAGAGTGTTGGCCAGCGGATTAGAGTGATTTAGAGTCCTTGATTTATATTTGTTAGACATCCGTTATATCTCCTTTGATACTGCTGGGATTTATAAATCTTTACGTAAGTCCTCGTTTTTGACATACCATGGCACAATTATGCGGATTATTATTGATTGCATAGCTTTCATTTTGGAGATACGGCTTTTAGCTGTCGTGCCCCATAACTGGATATCGTACATCCAAATAGGCTTTATTATTGTTTTGTATATTAGTAACTTTCTATACTTAGTTTAAATTTTCGGCCTGTTAACCAGTGAATGTCTTTTCTTTTAAGTTTAATTGGTAGTATTTTTTTATGAATGTGTTGTTTCCAGTTTAGTTTAGAGTTAAGGTGCAAATCCAAATATTTGATTAATTTTGTTTGCGGTATTTTATTATTATGTATAGTGATTACTGGTACTTTGTTTTTGCGAAAAATGAATGTAATGTGATTGCATTTATTGTAGTTGACTTTAATTTTTAGATCTATCATCCATTTTTCAAGCAATTTTATGTGAATTTGCAAGATTATAGCTGCTTCTTGTGGATCTTCGTATGTGGCTAAGTTTGCAGTATCGTCGGCGAATGTGTTTAATATAGTGTCTTGTGTTGTTGGGATATTCGCAGTGTAGAGCGTATAGAAATTCGAGTCCAGTACACTTCCTGTGGTACACCGGCAAATATTACGTGTACATCTGAGTCCGAGTCTTTAACTTTTACGTTAAGGGTTCTATTGTTTAGGTATGATTTTAGTAATAGATAAATTGATACTGGGAAGTGTTATTTTATACTTTTCAATAAGCTTTCATGCCATACCTTGTCAAAGGCTTTTTATAAGAATAGACATGTACAGTATTTCTTGTTTTCCATAGCAGTTGTTATTATTTGGTTAATTAATCTGTGGACCTGTTCAATTGTAGCATGTTTCTCCCTAAAGCCAAATTGGTGATCTGGTATTAATCGTTTTTTATTAATTATTTTTTTAACTCTAACTAATATTACTTTTTCTAAAAGTTCGGACAGAATCGGTAATAAGGAAATAGGTCTGTAAGAGGATGGTTTATGAATATCTTTATTCGGCTTAGGCAGCATTATTATTACTACCAGTTTCCATGAGTCAGGGAAGTAATGAAGTCTAAGTACGGCGTTAAATATTATGATAATCATTCTGATGGTTTTTTCTCGGAGTTCTTTAATTACTTTCCCACTAATGAGATAAAAGCCTGGAGATTTTTTAGTTTTTATTATATTTATCAATTGCTTTATTTCTTTTTTTGTAGTCTTGTATATCAAGTTGTTTTGATCTTTGCTTTCAGTACTATCGCATACAGTTGTAGCATTTACTATCGTAGCCATTCTATTTGGCTCATAAGTTTACATAAAAGCAGTTAGCAAATGTCTTGGCCTGTTCCATGGACATCTTTGCTCAAGATCTGTCGGGTTTTCGCAATGCTGGAGTCTGGATTATTTTTATTTTTTTTTTTTTGGTCTTTTTAATTTTTTTTTTGCCTTCCAGAGTGAATAGTTTGTATCTTCATTTGGCGTAAAGTTTAAGAGATATTTACTAAACCCGGAATTACAGTATTCTTTTATCATTATTTTAACCTCTACTTTTTTTAAAAACTACTTTTTATTTTCTTCTTTTTTATGCCTTTGCCATTTGTATTTAGCTTTTCTTTTTTGTTTAATTTTCTGCAAAATATAGACTGGGTATGAATAGTGCGTTTTATTTTCTTGTATATTAGGAATAGATAACCATGCTGACTTTTGAATTATTTTTGTTATGTAGTCCACGGCATTCTCGATGTGTTCTGGTGTTTTTAGAGTGATTTTGCAATTTAATTTTTCGTCAATAGTTGACCTAAATTTATCCCAGCTCGTATGTCTATTGTATAATTTGGGTGTAGGTTCTATGTGGATTGGTTTATCAGAGTTCAGTTCTGTGCTTAAGATTAATTTGAAGTGCGTCTTGTTCTGTCCTATAGTTATGGCGAAATCTAGAAAATCTGGTGATTTGTTTGATGCTGCTGGCCAATAGATAGGCTCCCCGGTTGACAGTGGTATTAATGATAATTTCTGTGTGATTTCGAGCAGTGTTTTACCCCTAGGTGAAGTTCTTTTGATCCCCAATATTTGTGCTTAGCATTGTAGTCCCCTACTGCTATAAATTTGTTTCCTAGATTTTTAAAGAAATTTGAATATTGCCCTTGAGTAATTTTATGTTTTGACGGTGAATATATAATCGATATTTGTGTTTTTCCAGTTATAGTTTCTAATGTAATTGTTGTTGCTCGTAAATAGTCAAGTGAAGTATTGGCATATAGATGGTGTTTAATATTATTTTTAATGATAATCGCAGAATGCCCGTGTGCTTTTCCCGATGGATGCTTGGGTATCATATATGCTGTAGTGTGATATTTTTATATAATTTTTAACTGTAAAGCGAGTTTCTGAAATTGCCATAATATCGATGTTATGTGTACAAATGAAAATTTTGAATTCTTAAAGTGTTTGTTGTAACCCGTTGCTGTTCTAAACAGTTATTCTGATTGATCCATCTATTATTTGTAGATATTCAAGAATTTTGTTAAGAGGTCTAACATGACGGTTATTTGATGTGTTTATTGCTGTAACAGTGATGTTTGTGTTGAAAGCATGTCTGTTATGAGTTCTGTATTTTTAGCAGATTGGATTAAAAGTTGTTTAAGTTCTGTATATTTGTTTCCAGGAGAATTTTTTGAGAAAGTAGGAAGTGCTAGATTTTTTGTTGCGAGGTCTGTTTGGCTGTTACTTGTGCATAGGTTCTGTCATTTTTGTAAAAGTGTTTAGTATAGTTTTGGAAAGTGTCTATTTTTGGATTGTATTCTGTGGTATAAGGAATATGGTTATTGTAAGTTTCAGATAATGTTCTTCGTCTTAGTGGAGGAAATGTTTTGTGTTATAGTTGTTTAGGTACTAAACAGCCTTTATAACTTGCTGAATGATTATCTTGGCAATTAAAACATTTTACGTTTACTAGTTTACCCTGTTGTGGGCAAAATGTAGTTAAGTAATTGCTTGCATATTTAACATAAGCAGGTAACCTATCGCAGTAATTCTTCGTATGGTCATAGGTTTGGCAGCGATGGTATTGAGATATGTCACGTTTCGGTCTGGGCGGGCCGAATTTAATTAATGTGTTGAGTTTTTCTATGCTGTATATGTCCTTGTTATTATTATTTGGTTCAAGTTCAATAGCAAATAGAGGTAGTGACTGTTTAGTATAATAATTGACTATATTATTAATCGACTAACAACGTGTTTGTGTTGCTTGAGTTCGTCAATGATTTTCTATAAATTTGTTTTTGAATAAATTACGAATAGAATTACCTCGTAACTTTTTTCAGCTTTAAGTTGATAGGTGTGAAAATTTACGATTTTGCTTTTTAACTCAATTATTACTTTCCTATAGTGATCCGAGGATGATAACTGGATTTTTGTTTGATTATCTTTGAGTTGGTTTAAAGTAAAATTGTTGTTAACTACTTGTTGCACAAGTAATTCTATCAGCAGTTCAATGACTTGGGCTTGAATGTAAATAGGAGGAGGTTTATTTTCTTCATTTGTTTTGGTATCTTCATTTGTTTTCGTGTTACGTGTTGGTATAGCATTGGTTTCAAAGAGAATATCATGAGTTGTGTATAGGTATATCTTGTGGCCTCATTTCTGATTGATGGAACGTACGTGAATTTCTCATATCTGCGTTTGTATTAAATTTCTTCTTCTCTTTTTGTTAGTAGATAGAGACACAGCTCGGTAGTTTGAAGCGTTAGTGAACACGTCGATATCCTCTACTTCGCTATTTGATGTGTTCCGTATGGAACAGGTGTCACTTAATTTTGAGATTTTTAGCATTATTGATGGCATATTTGAGCCAACAGCTATACGAAGTACGCTTTATGTCTCAACGCGCCAAGAAAATACAAGAGGTCGTTAATGTACACTATAAAGAACTGTAAACAAATCGCGAACGATAGGAAATGCTTTTATCCCGTACCAAGTTAACGAGCAGACACCGATAAGTTAGAATCGTAAAATCTTCAAAGAATCTTGCCCGACAGCTCGGAGAATATTACAGAACGATTCAGTATACGGCATTACATTAGATCAAACTACAGTTTTGAACGTAATTGTTGTTTCCAACTTAATTTCATTACGATAAACGAATTTACGTACAGAAACGGATATCGTTGAGATTCCAAAAGTTAAAATCTCTTTCGATTCCTTAGATATTATATTCTCTCGACGCAGAATAAAGAATATTACAATAATATAACGTTTTTCGAAGATTAAATATGGGCATTAACGATAAATTGTTTGTATAATATTAAGGATTTTTTGCTCAGATATTTTCGCGTAATCGATTCATGCAGATTTTTTGATCATTGCATTTGGAAACTATCTCAACAACGAATGTAAATATAAAGATAAGTACACATAAAATTGACACATATCTTGAATTCCCCAATAAAAAATTTATGGAGCATTTCATACCCGAGAGAAGCCTAAGTGTTGATGAATCTACAGTCGAATTCAAGGGAAGAATTTCTTTCCTTTCATATATTCCGAAAAAGCAAAGAAAGTGGGGCATTTGAATATATATGCCTGCAGATTCTCGAACGAGTTATTTGTTAGTTTTGTCCTTAATACAAGGAAATCACAACGTTGATTCTTATCAGACCAGATCTAAGTTTTGCAAGCAGGATATTTCTTCATTTATTCAATTACAATGATAACATGAGAGGTGTTGATATCCAAGTTCAATATGCTGTTTCATATTGTTTCATTCGCAGAACGTTGAAATGGTGACGAAAACTATTCTTCTGGGATTTGAAAACCTCTATTGTCAATTCATTTATATTATATAAAAATTGCGCAAAAAAAACTAATGAAAAACTAATGAATCAGTAGCAATTTTGACAGCAACTCTTGATGGGACTAACTTTCGGGCATTACAGCTAAAGCCCGATCGGACATCAAGTAGCGATATAGAGCAGCAGTTGGATAAGAAGCCTTATTTCATTTTTTAACTACCTAATAGGAAAACCAGAGTTTGCATAGTGTGAGTTGCTTGAAAAGCGCTGAACTTCCTGGCAGACGAAATGAAACAAGTTACTTCTGTAAGACTTATATAAGGAACCCTGGGCTCCATCCGGGGAATTGTTTTAAATGATACTATACTTTACATAACTACAAAATTTGAAATCATAAATAAAATACCCATAATTATATAACAAAATTGTATTATATAATTAGTATATTGAATCAGTTAATTACATAACAAAATTATAAATGAAATACACATAATTATATAACAAAATTGTGTTTCTAATTGACGAATGCTTGGGACGAAATGTTAAATAAATCGTCGCCCGCAAAGGGTTAAGAATCATAAAATCTTCGAGACACTTGTATCACACTACGAAGAATGTTACCGAACGATTCAACATACTGCTTTAAAAAAGATCAAACTACTTTTTTAAACGGTATCATGGTTTTTAATAGTATTTCTTTACGCTATACGAATTTTCGTGTGTGTACCGATATCGTCGGATTATAAAAAGTCGAAACCTTCTCTGATTACTTAGAAATCGGATTCTGTCGATTCTGAAGAAAGAATATAAAAAGACTATAACGTGTTTGCGTAGAATAAATATGAGGATTAACAAAAAAATTGTTGTATAATCTTAGCAAAACATGCGAATTTCGTGACCGATAATTAAGATTCATAAATTCTCGTTGGAATTTGTTCCACAGTTCAAAGAATTTTACCAAACGTTTTAGTACACTGCATTATATAACATCACATTACTGTTTTAAAAGAAACCGTGGATTTTAAATATATTTCCTAACGCTGTACGTATTTTCATGCATATACCAAAATCGTCGCATTATGAAATCTTGAAATCTCTTCCGATTCTTTAAAAATCGCAGAGATAATTTATCCACCCAGAATAAAATAATATAACAAGAATATAACGTGTACGTGGACTAAATATGAGAATTGACGAAAGAGTGTTGCATAATGTTATTGAAGTAAGCCTATTTGGACACCGATAAGTAAGAATCGCATTAAATTCGAAGGAATTTGAACCATACTTCGGAGGATCTTACCGAAGGATTCAGCACACTGCATTACATAAAATGAAATTACTGTTTTTAATAGTATTTCGTTACGCTATACGAATTTTCGTGCATATACCGATATGGTCAAATTTGAAAAGTTGATATTTCTTCCGATTCCATAAATATTAGATTCCATCGACGCAGAATAATGAATGTAACAAGAATATAACGTGTTTATGAAAATTAAAAAGGAGGATTTACAAAAAATTGTTTTATAATGCAATTGTATCATGCAAATTTCGATACCGAAAATTAAGAATCGTGAAATTTTCAATTCAAATTGTACCACACTTCGGAAGATGTTATCGAACGATTCTGCACACTGCATTACATGAAGTCAAACTACTGTTTCAAACGGAATCGTAGTTTTTAATAGTATTTCGTTAAACTATACGAATTTTCATGCTTATGCCATTATCGTCGGATGACGAATGATGAAATCTCCTCCGATACTCTAGAAATCGAATTATATGGACGCAAATTAAAGAATATAACAAGAACATAACATGCTTAAGAATATTAAATTTGAGGATTAATGAAAAATTGTTGTATTATATCAGAGAAACGGAATCGTTGTTTTTAATATTATTTCGTTACATTATACGAATTTTCGTGCGGATACCGATATCGTCGGAATATGAAATTTTTTTCCAATTCATTACATATTGGTCAAATTTTCATAATTATACCACAAATTCATTTCGATATATATTTTTTCTTATCAATCAATGTCGAGCATTACCCCTTTCTCTATTATTATACGCAATTTTTCCGTTGTTGTCCGTTCTGTAACCTTGTACGTACACTATTTCCTTGTTTCTCTCTCTATCTTACGTTGACAGAAATTTTTCGAACGAACCTAAGGAGATTACAACTTTTCATGATACGACAGTGGCCGTAAACGGGCGAGTAATATGAAAAGAAGTGGCATAAGAAACTACGATTCTTATTAAAACGTGTATTTATTCTTATGTAACGCTGTCTGATGAACCATTTAGTAACATTTTCACACATGCGGTACAACTTCTTTTCGAATTATTTGATTTTATATTTATCTGTAACGAGAATACCTCGTTTCTATAATATTTGATGATAATTCTAAATTGCAGTTCGTTTTTTATTTCCGCTCTCATTTTATTTATTGTTGCATTTTCTTAGCGTCTATATTATCCGTCTTCAAGTTAATAGGAAGAAAATTCAACTTCTCTTGATAAAATGTTTAGTGTATAAAAACGAAGAAAAAATTAAAGGTGCATTGTCATACTCGTCGTTTCTGTTTATAACAAAATATGATTCTTATATAAAGCAGCCTACTGAATCGTTTGCAAACATTGTCTCAACTGTGGCACAAACTCATTTTTATATATATGGTTTTTATCAATCAGTGTGGAGCATCTCGCCTTTCTCTGTTATTGTACGCAACTTCTTCGTTATTTTTCGTTCTATATATTCGAACACACACTATTTTCTTGTTACTCTTTCTATCCTGCGATGATAGAATGTGTTTTCAAAGTTATCGGAGAAGATTACAATTCTTCACAAAATGGCGATGGACGTATACAAGCGAATAATAAGAAAAACATAAAGAAACTAAGATACCGATTAAAACGAGAATTAATTCTTATGTAACGCTATTTGATGAAGCATTTTGTTAGATATTTTAAATCATAATACAATTTCTTTTCCAATGGTTTTATGTATAACTGTAACGGGAATCCCACGCTTCTCTGATATTTCATGCTAATTCTACTTTGCGGTTAGTATTGAATCCTCTCTTGCACTATATTTCTTGTTGAACTCTTTATTCTGAGTCTACATTTTCCATGCTTTTCTAATAGGAAGGTTTTTCAACTTTTCTTGTTAAAATGTTTAGCGTATAAAAACGAAGAGACAATAAAATTAAAGGTATGTTGTCATTTTCTTCGTTTTCCTTTTTTAGAAAATATGATTCTTATTTAAACAGTCTTTTGAATCGTTTGGAAGCATTTTCTTAACTGTGACACATATTTATTTCGAGTTATTAGGTTTCCTATTTATCTGTGTCGGGCATCTCGCCTTTCTCTGTTATACGCAATTTCTCCGTGTTGTTCTTTCTCTATACACGCACGCTGATTATTTCCTTGTTTAATTCCTATTACATTGTTAAATTCCTATTAAAACGACTATTAATTCTTATGTTACACTGTCCGAAAAAACATTGTCTTACATTTTCTGAATTGTGTTTCAACTTCCTTTCAAGTTATTTGGTTTTATATGAATCTGTAACGAAAATCGCGGATTTTTTTGATATTCCATTCTTATTCTATCTTATTGTTCGTATTTTATACGTTGAAATTTATTTATTGTTATTCTCTTTACTTTGTATCTATATTATCTGTTTTCAAGTTAGTAGGAAGAGATTTCAACTTTTATTTTTAAAATGTTTAGGATATAAATACGAAGAGACGATAAAATTAAAAGTATGTTGTCATACTCGTCATTTCCGTTATTAATATGTGTCGTCGAAGATTGGGATTCGATCAAAAGTAAAATTACCACAGTAACTAAGTTTTCTCTCGATTTACACCGATCTACTCACGTGCCTCAGTTTAATAAATTCTACAACTTTACTCGATGATATCCTTCTCTTTCAACTACGGACGAACTATCTAACTACCTCAAAGAGGATATTTACTATCGATCCTTCCTTGGTAAAGATGATGATAGATGTGTTCCTGCCAAATGCTGCCCCTCAAAACTAATTACTATTGTGTCTATGAAAGCCCAAGGAGATCCTGGATTTTGGTCCCTCAGCTATTCTTTGCTTATTAAATGTGATTGGAATTGGAATTAATATGATCCGAAGGGTATGTTTAATTATTTAAAACATTTCACTTTTTAACAACTAACAATTTATTTAAACAAACACACGAAGGGAAAAAGAAAAACAAAATAGAATTGAAATACACGTTTAATAGACTTATCAAATAATTAAAGAAATAATGGATTTATAAAGAATATTAATCTTACGTAAAACCTTGGATCTATTTGTTGATTGTTGACGAGAGCGTTTCTGAACATGCGCGGAGGACCTTGTGATGAAGGAGGAGAACGGCTGGGCAAGTTAAGAAAACTTCCGGAATATAAAGATTTAATGCTGGGGTGTGCACGCGTGACCAATTTAGGAAATAAAAAATTAATATCTCTACCGATTAAAGAAATGGATAATATTGTATTAGACAGTGAAATACTAGATTCCGTTCTCGAATCACTCTTGTCGGTAATACAGACGCTATATCTCCGTACAGTTAGTATCTGGCAAACGGCAGAAATCGATAATATAACCTGGTAATACATTGAACGAAGACTGAAGTTATGCAAAGAAGAAACTTGTGAAATTCACATATGTAAAAATGTAATAAGAACACCTCAGGAGTATGAAAAAGAGGACTTAATACGCGAAAATCTTCCGTCATCACTGTGCGGTCATAAGAGTGTCACTAAACCATACAATAGGTTATGGCAAATGTACTATTGGAAGAATATGAAAGAGCATATTTAAATGTTTATTCAAAATTACCTGGATTGCCAGCTAAAAAAATTAATCAGGATGAAAAATGAACAACCAATGTTTATTCACGAAGATACTAGGAGCTGCGTTCGAGAAACGTAAATGCATTTCACGTTGCAATGGACATAATAGGTCCTCTCCCTCAAACTCAGAAGGGAAACAAATACATTTTTACGATCCAAGATCATCTTACCAAGTTCTTCATCGCCATACCCCTCAACAATACCACATAGATATAGCAAATGCATTGATCAACGGTTTAATGCGTAAATACGGGGCACCGCGCGCCATTTTCGCAGATCATGCCGCTAATTTCTTGAGTTCGCTGATAGAGCGATAGCGCGGAAGTTCCGAATCAGATAATACAAAACAATAGCATTCTATCTGCAGTCTGATGGGTCGATCGAGAGATCATATCACGTGATTGTGGAGTATTTAAAGCAGTTCACTAATAAGGAAAAGATTGGGATGAATGACTAGATACTACGCTTTCGTATAACACTAACGTGAGGAAACATACTTCTCGCCTGATGAACTTGTTTTTGGGAAGATAGCTCGAATACCGGAAACAGACCCGCCTTTAGACGAGAGTACGGATCAGATGTACTTAGAATATTACGTCAAATAAGTAAATAAGATTAATCATAGGCAAGACGCAGAACGACGGAATTTTATGAGGGCCAAAGAAGTATTATAACCGCTAAATAAATCCGCAAATATTGGAAGTGGGAGATTAAGTATTTTTGTTAAAGAAATCTACATCGAAATTGGGAAATCAATACTCTGACCCCTATAAAATTCTAGAATTGCAACTTCAAAATAACGTTAAGTTGCAGTTGGATGAGAAAATAAAAGTAGTAAACTATAATAAGATAAGGAAATCAAAAATTAAATCGAGTAGACAGTAGATATTAGATTGTTTCAGAACTATGAGGCGGATGTTAATGAAAGCAACAATAACCACATTTTCGCTCTAATTCTGCGTCACCCTCCTCGGATACGATTGCGGAGGAGCGACTACGAATATCACAACATTATCATTATTGGACCCGCGGAAACTTCAAATTCCACGAAGGTTTACATTCAATTTCTCCAGGTAGCAGATCATGAGCGTACATAAGTGTATCAGTGCCGTGTGTAACTGGACCTCACAATATATCATTGCGGGATGGCATCATATGTGATTGTCATTCATAATGACAGAAGAATATATCTGGTGAACATGATCTCGATAACTTGCAAGGCCGCGTTCATCATCGGAATTTTATTAACTCCTACGCTTCAGATGTCGGGTTTAAAAGCCAGTATTACCGAATATCGAAACGTCACATTAGCTGAATCAATATCAACAGACAGATGTTGCACTGGAACACAATATGCCGACTCGTACGGCACATGAAACGACGTAGTAGTAAAGGCGTCAGTGAAGGTCAACCTCGAGGAATACTCTACCACGGTGAAAATGAAGGACAATAGTGTGATTTCCCTTAAGAGAACTAGATGTGCTTTTACGAACGGCACTTGTATTACGGACGAGGAAGGTAACACCTATTGGACGACACATTCTGATACAACCTGTAATTTCGAGCATTATAACGTACTATATAAGAAATAGGCAATTAATTAATAGTTTCATGTCAGGCGGAGACATTCCCTAATATACATATGCTCACAACTTTTGACGTCACCTTTGCTTTGGAAAGAAGAACGGAATATCATCTATGCGGATATACCTTATTAAAGAGCGAATATCCAAAATTATTCATTTTAGTAACACGTGAGGGCAGAATTTTTGTTTCCAAAACAAAATTTTCGGTTGAAGGCCTTGATTTGTTTGCTCATGTAAATTCAAAATTCGTCTATTTCGAAAAATACATGAGAAATCAAATGACCGCATTATATAGTGACATCATCAAGCAAAAGTGTGAGCTGGGGAAGCAGGTATTAAAAAACGCCCTGCAATTGACTATACTTTGCCCTGATGAGTTCACATACACAGTAATGAAGTCAGCTAATTATATGGCTGTGACGGCGGGAGAAGTAATGCACATCGTTAAATGCACCCTTGCAGCGGTAAAAATAAGATCATCGGAGGAATCCTATCACGATCTCTCGGTATACAAAAAAAGGCCAGCCTAATTTTCACATTTAAGTCAAGAGTGTTAGTAAAAACGGGAACCACCAGAGAATCCAAAACATTATTGTCGTCAATGTTTTTTATGCAGGGGAGTTGATTTCGGCTCGCACCTAAGCCGGTGAAAATCCTCCCTCCACAAATCCTTCGTCCGATGATCAAGCCCATTTGGAAGTATACGGATACGCAACACTTGATGACGTGTGCCATTTATTTTCAACATAATTTAGAAAATCTACGTGACCAAAACATGTTCTCAGCTGAGAGACCGAATGTCCTGAATACGATAGCGAGAGAGTTACCGGACATCATATTCCACCATATTCCTAACACCATATCGCCATACAACTTGTTGGAGGAATCTGATCTCGATAAGATTACGGAGAACACTACCTCGAAACTGTGGCAGGCATTTCTAGTATTCGGATCAGCAAATTCTAGAGTAATTAGACTATTTATTGTGATGAAGGGAATAAAATTTTGTGTTGATGTGATAATTACGTGCTCCACAAGGTATATGGTTGCAGTTTACATCTGTTAAGGGCCATTTGGAGCTCGTTGACGCATCTCTTTTTATACATGGGTCACCAACAGTCATCGGAAAACAGTAAGTACGATGCTGCGGACCAGGTGTAAATGTGGAAAACGAACAACCAGTGCTAGCAGAAGGAAGTGATGTGACCTCAACCCCTGCATTAAGATACTTGGTAAACTACCCAATACTAGAAAGTATAATTACAGAGTGTGTTACTAAGTCACCGGAGAACGCAATCTCCGGACGAGTTACTTAAGGATGGAGGTGTCACGTCCATGTGACTCATATCAGGATAATATACATTTCTTACTCTAATTCAAAAAGCGTATATATATATGTAAAGAAAGTATACTTCCTTAAGTTAGATTTGCTGCGCTTCTCATGTCCCGCCCTTCTATTGTTTTTGTTATCTACAAGTCGAGCCGTTAAGATTTGGAAGAGAAACGGGCATTAGGAAATAGAACTTAGACGAGAGAAATAGGACGAGAGATTACTAAGAAACTTTATAAAGAAGATAGTAAATAAAATTTAAATAGTGAATAATAAGCGTAAATTGTCGTTTCTTTGTTCATAGAGAAACATGTTTTCGTTTATCACCTCACCTAATAAATCCGACATATTATATATATATATGTGTGTGTGTAACCTTACGTTCGATATCGAAATTTTCTTCTTTCTAAATAAGATAATTAATTTATCTTGTTCATAAAGAAGAAAATTTAATGTTGGGAAAACTTAATGTTGGGAATAACAGTTATAGTTATGACTAACTTTTTCTTTTTCATATATATATCGCATTAGTTATGTTAACCTATTAAATAACTTTATCTTCTTTATTTAGTCATTAACTTTACTGTCAGTAATCATCTACCATCGATAGAAGTCTAACAACCGATATCTTTACTGTCGGTAACCTCCCATCGTCTGTAAAACTTTTGACAAACTGTCGGTAAATTTATCGATCGGTAACTAAAAATTAGCAACTTAAAATATAACTAATTATTATTTTATAATATATTTTCTAGTAATACACATGGCGTTATTAAATAATAAAAAGATAACTAATTATTATTTTACACTAGCAACTATATATATAATAATTATTAACAGTACTCATATATAATAATTAATTAACTATATATATAAATCATTATCAACAGCACTGATATAATAATTAATTAACTCTATAAAATGATTAATTTTCAATCACATTGTATTCTTATTCTGTAAAACTTAATAATAATAAGTAGTGTTACTATTTCAAGACACTCTTATCGCAAATGTCTAACTACATCCAGCGATAAGTACATATCAACTCCGATCTCCCAGCGAACAAGCCGATGAATTATGCACAAGTTTCGTCTGGACTTCATCTGGTAATAAGCGCATATTTTACCTTAGAACATATCTTAGAATTCAGCGAAGTAAGAAGGCTGCTACGAACAGTCTAATTTTATACTCTGATCGGTACGGTCGCGACGCGCTCTTCTTATCAATTGCAAATATTATATACTTATTCAATAGTTATAAAATTTAACTGCTTCAAATAAGTGCGAAATTCTGCGTATGATTAATATCTTTTATGAAAGTCATTATATCTATGATTGTTTAGCAAATATGTTAAAAATGTATGTAAATTTTATTATTTTTTTTGTTTGTTTGTTTAAATAAATTGTTATCTTGTTAAAAAGATGATGTTTAAGAACAATTAAATATTTCCTCCGTATCACATAAATTCTATTTCCAATCCTATCCAAGGTAAGGATAGCTAAGGGGCGACAATCCAGGAGCTGATCCTTCGTAGGAACAACGAGAATTATTTCCGAGGGGCAGCATCTGGCAGCAATATATGAACCATCATATCTAAAAAGATAAGATCTGCAATAGGTAAATGCTTTGAGGGAGCTAGATTGTTCGTCCTAAAGGAAAATAAAAGATTCTCATACCGAGTAAAGTCTTAGAACTGACCAAAACGTGTCTAAATCGGTGTAAGTCGAGGAAAAAATTAAGTAACTGAAGTAAATTTTACTTTTGATCGAGACCCGATCCTCGATGTTATAGATTAAAATTTATCACGTTACGATGATGGCTGTATATGGGCGAAAAGTGTAAAACGAAATGAAATAAAATAGAAAAACGCGATACGGTTTAGAACGAGTCTGTATTCTTATATAACGCAATCTGCTGAAACGTTTGGTTTCATTTTCTGAACTGTGGTACAACTTGTTTTCGAGATATTTGGTTTCTTATATATCTGAATCGAGAATTGCACGTCTTTCTGATATAACGTGATAATTATCCAATGCCATACGTATTGTATTCTCGCATATATCTTATTTTCTCGTTGCTTTCTTTACTCTACGTCGATAGTATCCGTTTTCTAGTTAATTTGAAGAGATTTCAACTTTCTTTGTTAAAATGATTCCCATATATGGGAGGAGGCGATAAACTTAACGAAATGTTATAAAAATCCCTCGAATCCGTTTAAAACATCCGTTGATTCTAATAAAAAAACAGTATTCTGAATCGCCTGGAAACATTTTCTTAACTGTGGTACAACTTCATTTTGAGTTATTTGGTTTTATATTTATCTGTGACGAAAATCGTACGTTTATCTGATATTACACGATTAGTCTCCGCTGCTGTTCGTATTATATCCTCGTACGCACTTTAATTTCTTGTTGCTCTATTTATTTTGCATAGTTAAAAACGTTTCCAATGGAATCGGACTATATTTCAACTTTCAATATTACGATGATGGGCCTATACGGGCGAAGAGGCATAAAACATCAAAATGATTTCAAAATCCTTGAATCCATTTGAAACGATGATTTATTCTTATGTAATGCAAACTGCTGTATCGATTAATAATATTTTCTGAATTGTCGCACAAATTCTATGAGATTCATATCGTTTTTACTCATCTTGTTACTCTTTTTATTCTGTGTCAATAGAATCCGTTTTCAAACGAATCGGACTAGATTTCAAATTTTCATGTTCTGACGATGGCCGTATACGTGCGAAAGATTGTAAAGCGTAACGTAATATCAGATACATTAAATCAATTTAAACGAGGCTTAATTCTTATATAACGCAGTCTGGTGAATAGTTTGGTAACATTATCAGAACGGTGGCGCAACTTTTATAGGATTTATATTGTTTCTTACCTATCTATATCGAATGTCACACATTTCTCAGATATTACGGGTTAATTCTACGTTGCTGTCCGTATACTATTTTCGCAAGCACGGCTTATTCTTATTACTCTCTTTATTTCTCGTCGATAAAATCCTTTTTCAATAGAATCGGAAAGGAATTCAACTTTTCTTGTTACTTTGATTGGCCTATACGGGCGAGAAGGCGTAAAGCGAAAAGAATTAAGTTTAAAATCCTTGAAACAGTTTAAAACGAGAACCAATTCTTATGTAATGCAGTCTGCTGAATCGGTTTTCTGAACTGTGGCACATCTTCCTGTGGCTCCATAGAGGAATTTCGTTCCTAAGTTATCTGAGTCGAAATTCGCTAATTCTACTGATATTACACGTCAATTCTCCGTCCCTATACGGATTGTATCTTAGCATGCATTTTATTTTCTTGTTACTCTCTTTATTCTGCATCGACAGAAACTATTCTCAAACGAATCTTACGAAATTTAAACTTGTTATGTTCCGACGATGTTCACATACTTGTGAAGAAACATGAAACGTAACGAAATGATTTCAAAAACGTCTAATCTGCCTGTAACGAGATTTGAGTCCTATGATCGCAGTCTGCTGAATCGTTTGATAACATTTTCTGAACTGTGGCATAGCTTGTATAGGATTTATATCGTTCTCAGCTACCTGTGTAAAGAATCGCACATTTTTCTGATATTATACGATAATTCTCCGTTGCTGTTCGTATTGTATCCTTGCATACATTTTATTTTCTTGTTAATCTCTTATTCTGAGCCAACGTAATACGTTTTCAAAAGAAACGCAAGAGATTATAATTTTTCACGTTACGACGATAGCCGTATACGGACGAAGAGGCGATAAATTTAACGAAATATTATCCAACACCTCGAATCCATACAAAACAAAACTTGGTTCTTATGTAAAACAGTCTACTGAATAATTCAGAAACATTTACTTCATTATTTTAGTTATTTGGTTTCATATTATTCTGTGTCGAGCTTCTTGCTTTTCTTTGATATTTTAAGCTATTTCTCCGTTGTTGTTCATTTTGGATATTCGCAAGCATACTATTTTCTTGTTACTCTCTCTATTTTGCGTTGATCGAAAACGGTTTCAAAGGAATCGTAGTAGATTACAACTTTTCACGATCCGATGACAGTCGTATACGGACTAAGAAGGCGTAAAACGGAACAAAGACGGAACAAAGTAACTTCGATTACGAGTTTGTATTCTTATGTAGCGCTATCTGCTAAAACATTTTGTAACATTTTTTGAACCGTGGTACAATTTCATTTCAATTTATTTGGTTTCACGTATATCTGAGTCGAGAATCGCATATTTTTCTAATATAACGTGATAACTCTCCAATACTGTTCGTATAGTAATTACGTATGCAACTTATTTTCTTTTTACTCTCTTTATTCTGCGTGGATAGTATCCGTTTTCAAGCTAATCGGAAGAAATTTCAATTTTTTTTGTTGTTGTTAAAATGATTTGTGCATACGAACTAATAAGCGATAAACTTAACGAAATGTTATCAAACACCTCGAATCCGTTCAAAATGAAACTTGATTCTTATGTAAAACAGTCTACTGAATCGATGGGAAATATTTTCTTAACTGTGACACAACTTCATTTCGAGTTATTTGGTTTCTTATCTACTTGCGTCGAGAATTACACGTTTAATTAATATTACGTGAATATATTCCGATGCTGTTCGTATTGTATCCTCGAATGCACTTTGTTTTCTGGTTAATCTCTCTATTCGAATTCGATAGGAACCGTTTTCAATAGAATCGGACGTTATTACTTCTTTTCACGTTCCGACCATTGCCGACATACGGTCGAAGAGGCGTTAAACGAAACGAAATAATTCATAAAACATCTATTTAAATGAGACTTGATTCTAATATAATCCAGTTTGATGAACCGTTTGATAACATATTCTTAAATGTATAGGTTGTTCGGAAAGTAAATTCGTTTTTTCCCGACAGAGGATTTAATTGTATTTTTTTGCACTCAACTTCACGCTTAAGCCGCATAATCATTATGTTTTGAGAGCTGATATAGCAAGGCTTGTGTGTGAAAAAGTTTTATTGATTCTACGCAGTAGTTTTTGGTTGGTGTCCTTTTAAATATGGAGAGCAATCAGCAGCATTTTCGTCATATTTTACTTTTTTACTATAGAAAAGGTAAAACTGCTGTTTAAGACAGAAAGAAATTAACCGATGGGTTGACAGTACACCAGTGCCAGAACTGGTTTGCAAAATTTCGAAACCGGTAATTTTGATGTCGAAGATGCACCAAGTTCTGGAAGGCCGGTTGAAGTTGGTAAAGACACGATAAAGGCATTAGTTGATGCAAACAGGCGAATAACAACACGTGAGATCGGTGAGAGGTTAAATTTATTAAATTCAATTGTTTATGACTACTTGATAGGCCTGGGTTTAATCTCGAAGCTCGATAAATGGGTTCCCTATGTTTTCACGGAGAGAAATTTGTGTCGTCGCGTTGACGTCTGTGGTTCGTTTCTCAAACGTTACGAAAATGATCCATTTTGGAAGCGCATCATTATTGGGGACGAAAAATGAGTTGTATATAACAATGTCAAACGCAAGAGATCATGGAGCAAAAAAGATGAACCGGCTGAAAGCATTTCCAAATATCCATCAAAAAAAGATGATGCTATCTGTTTGGTTGGATTTTAAAGGAATCGTTTTTTTTTAGATTTTACCGGATAAAACAATAATTAATTCGGAAGTCTACAGAATTAATTAACAGAAAAGGTGTAGTGTTCCACCAAGATAATGCGAGATCTCATACAAGTTTGGTCTCTCGTCAAAAGCTTTTACAGCTTGAATGGGATACATTACAATACAATGCCACACCCACCATATTCTCCAGATCTGGTACCTTCGGGTTATTATTTGTTCCGGTCACTGCAGAATTTTTTAAACGCTAAAACCTTAACTTCAAATGAGGAGGTCAAAAACCACCTCGATCAGTTTTTTGCCAGCAAAGACCAAAAATTTTATGAACGTGGAATCATGCTACTACCAGAATGATGACAAAAGGTATTGGACCAGAATGGCCAATATATAATTTAATAAAATATTTGTTCATTATACGAAAATTGTCTTTCATTTTCACAAAAAAATACGAAATTACTTTCCGAACAATCCATTATATGATCTTTTGTTTGCTTATTTTTTTGCTTATTGTTTGCTTATTTTGTTTCTCTAGTTCCACGTCGTGGGATCGTGGAATCGGAAAGGAATAATTAATAAGTATGATCATTTTACTGACATTTAAACAATGTATCATATATGTAGTATAATTATTCAATATTTAAACATTAGGATGTTCTAAGCAGCGTCATGAATGTTATATATATGTAATATAATATGCAATCGATTTAAAATTGAAACGCAGAGAAAACTTTTCTATCATATTTATATTCGCTGTCGTTCATATTTTTATTCTTATATACTTTTATTAATTACTATTTCCAAATCTTGGGTGGGACCTACAGGATGGACCCATAGTTGTGGGATTTTATGTGAGCTGTTGTCTCAGCATCGTGTAGAACTGCGTCTCTTTCTTTTATTCTTTTATTCCTCTGGCTCTCTTTTTCTTTTCTTTCTCCGATTCTCTTTTCTATATCATATTTTCTCTCTTTCTCTTCTTTATCTTCTCTTCTTCTTTTCCAAAATTCAACGTCGGATCATTGTGGGATCATCGTGGGCTCGTCGAGGGATTATCGAGCGATATTCAATATATCCACCTCAAGTTCCGAGTTTTATCATTGGCACCTACTCGCACGTCTCGTCTATCTTTTCTTCTCTTTCTCTTATTTTCTCCTTATTTTCCTCTTCCACATTATTGATTATTGAAGGATATATTTAACTGGATTCGTATAAGCTCAATGTATTGTCGTATGGCTGATTTATCGTAGATTTTTACGCGAGAATACGGGAAATATATGGAGAACACTAGCGGGCATGTCGGTGAGCATATGCGTGTGTGATCACGGGCGCGATTTAACGATTTTTCGAACATTCCTGGATTATAGAATAGAATCATTGTTATTCTAACATTCGGGTGGGCATTCGGCAGCGTTTGAAGAAACTATCGTGGACTTCGTTTTATTTGCTCAAAATTTCGATTAGATTATCTCGCGAACGCGGATTTTAGAAAAAATCAGCCTTATTTTAACACATACGTGAGTATCATGGACGCGATTAAAAATCCTAACGAGGATTACGCTTTTATTGTTCGAAATTCGAAAACCATGAACGATCGTGCTTCATAATTCGTTATGTCTGACGCTGAGGGTATTGGACAGTGGAGTTATTTATAAGAGCTGTCCAATCCATTTCCTGTTAGTAGACAAAACTGAAAGCACCCGAATTAGAAAGTCATAGCGCACGGTATTGCGGAAGATGGATTTTAGAGTAAAGTAGATTCAGCGTTAGCACGTGGGATTCCATATGGAGCAACTTGCACGTAATAAGACTTGGATCGATATTTCTTGCGAAGTCTAATTGTAAATTATGTAATGCAAGTACTATCGTGCGAATGGTTTCATGTCTTTATGCGTTTTCATAAGTTTTCCTTCTGATATCTTATTAGACATTAAAGTATTTTTATTTTACAAAGCTAATCATATTACAGTAGATAAAGATAAGATTAGACGTAAAAGAATTCCAAAATTATTTCTTAGATAATGTTCTGAAAATTTCCGATATCTTATTACTTTTATTCATTTTAGTGTGCTCTTAATTATCTTAATTTGTATATCTTGATCGATCGAAAAATTATACCGTTTAATAACCACGCATGCAGTAATTAAAACAAAATGTGGCTTGTCTTGAATGAATTAAGTCTTTCTTTGTCACAGTCCGACCATCACTTTTTCATAAAATATAAGATAATGAAAATTTCAGAATAGGATTAAGAGAAAAAAGGACGAAGTTAAGATAAACAAAAGATGAAGACGAGACGGCAGGAGGCTCGCGTTGTTGCTCCATGGTAGGGATATGCATTTCCATTGTTTACAGTTGTGCCCGGTATTCGATCATGTGAACAGTTATTCTTAATATCCACCTTTCGAATTTTTGTCGATAATTATAGATAATTTAACTTTTCATTTACGTTACGTTTCTTGTTATCTGATAGTGTTCAGCTTAATCATTTATATTTTATTAATCGTATGTTCTGCTATTATTTTCGTGATAATTTGTTCGTTTTTACGTGGTTTTAGTCATTAACCGTACATTAAATAGCCTTAATTTCAGGTTATATTAGATTTTTACATACATTCAAATATTGACGCGAATTTTATTGAAGATTATTCCAAGAGTATGCGAGGTAAATAATACTTCAAATGTTTTTGCGGTGAACGATGGATGGGCAAGCAACGGCAATTATTCATGCTATGGATACCAGCTCGATAAGTCCTCGTACCGTCCTCGTTGATTTCACCTAATTGGTAGATTGTTCCATTATACACACTTCTCATATATAACAATTAGTAATTAAAAACGCGACATATAAGGGATCGCGATCGCAAATTTAGGCATTGTCGCTTTAAAAGATATTCAATAAAATGAAATCAATTTGCTGAGCAGTTTTCCACTTGAGAAGAAATTCACGTAGATTTTGTAATAGTAATGCAGTACTTAGTACATGTTTTATTCTTGTTTAATGCCAGTAATACGAAAGATACTAAGAAACGAACGGAGAGTGTACTAAAAACAATACGTGGCAACACGCTTTTCATGTGGGAAATAAAATACCTTTCGTTTGGGCCGATCGTCATTTCTCTGACAGAGGTATGACAGTGAATCTTCCAGAATTGCGTTAAGAATAAAAAGAAAAAATATAAACAAAAGAACCGGACCACACGACAAGACGCTACTTCACAGATAAATAGATAGGAATTAGTATTATGCTAAAATAATTTTTTAATAAAACTTTTCTGTCGCACTCATTTCATTGTCATTTCTATTTATATTTATTTACTCTCCTATTAAATATTATTTATGTTTCGGTACGACCTTTGTGAATAGGGTTGCATCTCTTTAACCCTCTATGGACTCGTGTAACTTTCAGATCACATTTTAATTTATCGAGATTTTACCAAATAATTATAGCTTTTTTCATGAGATGGCGCATAAATGTTAATTCTATAACGTTGTCAAGACAACCAATATAATATTTATGACCGTTGCTAGGCTCATCAACTTGAAATAACAAAGTAAATGTTGTACATGCTGCCCGCAGTAAATATAAGCAAAATCATTTGATCGAATTGATATTATTTATGCATCTGTCAGTGATTACGAAACTAAAAATAGTGCACATAATAGCTCTGGGTTTGTATATCAATAACAACCTATTTGTTTGCATTTCAATTTTCAATTTGTTACTGTTTTTTATGATACAGTTTTGTAACTTTAAGGTCACAGTGGGCTATTATGGCAGATTTCGGTACATTTAGAATAAGCTTGTGCTTTCTCCTGTTTTCAAATTTATCCATTATATACCCAAAATAAGAATACAAAATCACATAGAAATAACAGAGGAATTACAATTAGACGCATTAGCGGTAATAGGTCCCATGATTCATTATTAGATTCCGAGTCCGATGAGGATGTAATAGTATTTCCCTGACGATGAATAAATGTTATTGATAGTGATGAAGAATTTAGTACTCAATCCTTGTCAGATGAGGAAGATGCAGGGCCACAAAAAATTGTTTGGCAACCACTATCCCAGACGAATAATAATAGTTGTTATCGCCCTTGGAAAGGAGATTGCCCTAACGTCCCTGAAGCACCCCATTCTTCTATGACCTATTTTTGACAACTATTTGAGAAGGAAATTATAAGCAATATAGTTGACTATATCAACATGTATGCACTGCAATGTGATCCAGCAAAACCCATTGCTATTTCAGTGAATGAAATCGAACAATTCTTTGGTTGCTGTTTTTTTATGTCCATTTACGGATTACCGAGAACTGAAATGTATTGGAATTTAAAGACAAGAGTGTCTGCTGTTGCCGATACTATGAGTCGTACGCGATGGAGAGAAATAAAATCAAAAATACATTTTAGTAGAAATTTACAGGCCAATGCAACAAACAATGCAGAAGTGACCGATAGTTTACAAAAAATAAGACACATTCTGGATAAATTGGTGAAAAATTTTAATTTCGGGGTTTCATTCCGATGTCTGAACACGAATGTGTTGACGAGCAGATTATACCGTTCAAAGGAAGATATAGGCTAAAAAACTATATGCCCAAAAAACCTAAAAAATGGGGCTACAAAGCTTTTTTACTGTGCGACTCATCAGGACTCATTTATAATTTTGAAATTTACACCGGCAAAGTGATACGTGATCCCGAATTACCTAATGTCGGAAGTAGTGATAATGTGGTATTACGTTTAGCAAAAATTATACCCAAACAATTGTTTTACAAAATTTGTTTCGACAATTGGTTTTTAACGTTGCCTTTAGTAACTGAATTAGAAAAATTAGGAATTCAGAGTGTTGCAACTGTGCGGTCAAACCGACTAAAAAACTGTGAGTTTTCGTCCGATAAAGTCATGAAAACTAAGGGTCGAGGAAGTTATGAGATACTTTCTACGTCTATTGACAGGGTCACCATAAATGCGATAAAGTGGTACGACAATAAGGCCGTTCATTTGATGAGCACGTTTTGCGAAGTTGAACCAGTAGACATAGTGAAAAGGTGGGACAAAAAAATAAACAGAATGATCGATGTACAACGACCAAATATAGTGAAAATATATAACCAACACATGGGTGGAGTAGATTTGGTTAATTCGTTGATAGCGTTGTATCCAATAAAAATTCGATCAAAGAAATGGTACCACCGCATTGAAAGAGTTCCGAAAATTAAATGTTCCAAATGTAATGTTCATTTATGTTTAACGCCAAGTGCAAATTGTTTTGTGGAATTTCACGCTTAAGTTTCCAAACACAGAAGTGCGAACATTATAGGCCGTTGTGACCTGAAAGTCACATAATGAATATACTGCAATAAAATTGTTTAAACGGAAATTTTTTCTTCATTTGCATATATAGGTTTATAATTACTGATTTTTCGTTCCTCCAATTTTTTTGGATTTAAAACAAAAATTCGGCCCATAGTGCGTTAACATTAGATTTGCGTCAGACTGACGTCTAGTTTCGGTCTGGTATGCGTTTTCTTGCTTTAGTTGTGTCTGCATGCGTTTTAGTTGTCTGTCAGTTACCTCATATTACATCTTAGTTGCTTCTGCAAGCGTTACATTAGTAATTTACATTTAAATGATCGTATCAGTATTGTGTCAGTGTTGCATTAATTTAAAAATATCTCTTAAATCTGATTTCAACTCGAATGTTTTTAAGTACGTACATTTTACATTGCTAATCATACTTTAACAGATATGTAGGGTGGGTAGTATTATTCAAAAATAATTTCACAGAAAACCTTTCTATCGCACTTTTTAATTGATATTCCTATTTATTCTTATTTAACCTCCTATTAATATTATTTATATGTCTCGAGCAGGAACTTTAAGAATATGATTGCGTTTGATAAGATTCTTCGGATTTTTGTGCATTTTACTTTGAAGATTTTACGCTTCCTACTTATGGGTGGCGAAATTCGCATTTTTCGCTAACATTATTCGAAAATTTATCGTTACTCTTCGTATTTAGTCTTGGTAAAAACATTAAATTCTTGTAAAATTCTTTATTCTGCGTCGTTAGAACACGAGATCTAAGGAGTCGAAATAGATTTCCTCTTTTCGTTTATCGACGATATCCGTACACACATGAAAAATGGTATAACGTAATTAAATAAGGTTAGGAACCACGTTATCATTCAAAACTGTAGATTGATCTTATGTAATGCAGTGTGCTGTATCGTTTAGTAAGATTTTCCAAATTGTGTAGTACGTTAGTATTATGTATAATTGTTGGGAAGAATCTGTGAGAACAAGGTTTGGTGACGTTTTGTGTCTTGTATGCTCTATATTGGGTGCGCCATTATTATTTGTGTCTGCATGCGTATCAGTTGTCTTTTAGTTACCTCTTAGTTGATTCTCAGTTGTGTCTGGATGTGTCATAGTTGCATTTTACATCCTATAGCTTGAGTCTCGATTAAGTCTGTGTTACATTATTTAAATAATATTTTTTGAATATCATTCCAACTCGAGTAAACATAAGTACGTACATTTAGCATTGGTAATCATACTTGAACAGATAAATAGATAGGGTATTGTTGAATTATAAATTATATTCTTAGAAAACTTCATAAATTATTACATCCATCTTACGTACTTATTACGTCCATCGATATATTAGATTTAAATTTACATTCAAAATTAATACTTGAAATAACACAATGCAACTGATCTGATGAGGTATACAATTATGACGCTAGCAGACGCAATTAAGAAGAAACAAAGAAGTAAATAAAATGCAACTGAAACGCATGCAGACACAACTAATACTAGCAAATATACTCCAAACGTAATCCAGACACTAATTTTACGAATCTCTATTATCAAAGATACTACACGACACTTATAAATAATAATTAATAGGAAAGTAAATAAGAATAAATTGGAATTATAATGAAATACGAGCGACGGAAAAGTTCTCTAAGAAATTATTTTAGAATTCTACTATAACCAAACTATTTATCCATTCAAGTATAACTAGCAATGTAAAATGTACTTAACTCGACATTTTCGGACTGAAATCAGATTCAAGGTATATTCTTGATATAACGCAACGTAGATGCAACCAAAAGGTTGTAAAATGTAATTGTGATGCTTACAGACGCAACTAAAAAGAAACAGAAGTAACTAAAAGGCAACTGATACAAATGCAGATACAAATAATACAAGCAAACGAACGCAAAACGCAAACCAATCGAAACTAGACCCAAACGTGACTCAACTCTATTCTTAAAGATACTACCTGCTTTTTATAAATAATAATTAAAACTAGAGTAAATAAGTAAAAATATGAGTGACAATGTTATAAGTGCGATAGAAAAGTTTTCTAAGAATTTACTGTAGAATTCTACTATATCCAACTTTTTCACTTGTTGAAGCATGATTAGCAGGGTGAAGCACACGCATTGCGATATATTCGGGTTGGTATCTGATTCAAAATATGTACTTAAAGTTACGCAACATAGATGGATCTTAACAGATGCAAAATGCAACTGTTACGCCTATAGAGGTAACTATGAAGCAACTAAGAAGAAAAAGGCAACTGAAACTCTTACAGGCACAATTTTTACAAAAAAACGCTCAGCAGTGGTAAACCTGACGCAAACCATACGCAAACATGACTCAAAATTATTCTCAAAGTTCCTAGCCGGAACTTATATATAATAATTAATAGCAGATTCAATTAGAATAAGTAGGAATAACAATAAAATAAGTGCGATAGGAAAGTTTTCTAAGGTATTACTTTAGAATTCTACTATGCCCAATCTCTGTATTTGGTGAAGATTGATTAGCAATGTAATGTATTCGCACTGCGATATATTCAAATTGGAATCAGATTCGAAAGATATTCTTAAAATAATCCAACGCAGATGAAATCAAACGAAAGTAAAATGCAATTGTGACGCATACAAACGCAAATAATAAGCAACTAAGACATAACAAAAGGCAACTGAAACACATGCAGGCACAACTAAAGCAAGCGTTCGCACTATAGACGCAAACCAGTCGCATAACCGACGCAAACCAGACGCAATCTTGATGCAAACCTATTCTCAAACTCCCTCTCCGAGACATATATAATAATTAATAATAATTAATAGGAGAGAAAATTCTACTATATCCAATCTATTTATCTGTTGAAGTAAGATTAGCAAGGTAAAAGGTACGTACTTCGATATATTCGGGTTGGAAACCAATTCAAAATATTTACTTGAATTAGCACAACACTTACATAATCAATCGAATATGAAATATTTCTATGACGCTTACAGATGCAACTAAGACGCAACTAAGATGTAATTATAAGGCAACTGAAATTCATGCAGAAATACGAATAAAACAAACAAACGCACACCAGAGGCAAACCAGACGATATCCTGACGCAAATCTGGCGTAATCGATTGAGTACACTGCATTACATCAGATCAGACTACAGTTCTGAATGGAATCATAGTGTTTAACTATATTTTATTATGTTATATCATTTTTCGTACGTATACGGATATCGCCGAAATACGAAAAGAGGAAATCTATTCCGACTCCTTAGATCTTGTGTTCTAACCACGCAGAATAAAGAATTTTACAAGAATAAAACGTTTTTATCAAATTTAAATACGAAAATTAACGATAAATTGTTGCGTAATTTTAGCGAAACTTGCGAATTTCCACAAAGATAAGTGAGAATCGTAAAATCATCGAAGGAACATGCACAACACTTTGGAGAATGTTACCAATCGATTCAGCACACTACATTACTTCAGATCAAACTACTATTTGAAACGGAATACTGGTTTTTAACATTATGTCTTTACGTTATACGATTTTTTTGTGCGTATATACCAAGCGTAGTAATACGGAAAGTTGTAAATTTATTCAATTCCTTAGATATCGTTTTCTATCGACGCAGAATAAAGGATATAACAAGATTATAACGTTTTTACGAAGATTAAATGTGTGTATTAACATGAAAATTGTCGTATAATATAACTGAAAAATGCTAATTTTGCTATTGATATGTAAAAAGCGTAAAATCTTCGAAAGTACTTGAACCACAGATTGAAGAATAGTACCAATCGATTCATCACACTGCATTTTTTATGATCAATCTACTACTTTTATGGAAATCGTGATTTTTAACATTATTTCATTAGGATATACGAGTTTTCGTGCGTATATGCAAATCGTCGTTAAAGGCAAAGTTGAAATCTCTTTCACCTTCTTGGTTATTATATTCTATCGACGGAGAATAAAGAATATAACAAGTATATAACATTTTTACGAAGAATAAATACGTGTATTTATCTGAAAATTGTCATATAATATATGTGAAACATGCGAATTTTGCTATCGATAGGTAAAAAGCGTAAAATATTCGAAAGTACTTGTACCACAGATCGGAGAATGTTATCAATCGATTCAGTACATTGCATTTCCTATCAAACTACTACTTTTATGGGACTCATGGTTTTTATCATTATTTCATTTCGTTATACGAGTTTTCGTGCATATACGCAAATCATTGAGAATCGAAGAGTTGAAATCTCTTTCAAATTCTTATATATTATATTCTATCGACGTAGAAAAAAGAATATAAAAGAATATGACGTTTTTACGAAGATTATATACGTCTATTAACATGAAAATTGTCGATAATGTATGTGAAACATGCGAATATTGTCAACGACATCGTCAACGACAAAAATCGTAAAACCATCAAAAATACTTGTACCATAGATTGGAAAATCTTACCAATCGATTCAGCTGCATTTCCTCAGATCAGACTACTACTTTTATGGGAATCGTGGTTTTTAACATTATTTCATACCGATATACGATTTTCGTGCGTATACGCATATCATCCAAAAACGAAAAGTTGAAATTTCTTTCTATTTCTTCGATATTATATCCTATCGATGCAGAATAAAGATTACAACAAGTATATATCGTTTTTACTAAGTTTAAATACGTGTATTAAAATGAAAATTGTCGTATAATGTAAGCGAAACATGAGAAATTCACTACAGACAAGTAAAAATCGTAAAATCATCGAAAGTACCTGTAACACACGTTGGAGAATGTCACCAATCGATTCGGCATGCTGCATTTCCTGTGATCAAACTACTACTTATATGGGAATCGTGGTTTTTAACATTATTTCATTACGATAAACAATTTTTCGTACATAAACGCGTATCGTCGAAAAACGAAAAGTTGATTTCTCTTTCAATTTTTTAGATATTATATTCTATCGACGCAGAATAAGAAATATAACAAGAATATAACGCTTCTATTAAGATTAAATATGTGTATTAACAAGAAAATTGTCGTATAATGTAATCGATACGGTCGAATTTCGCTACAGATAAATAAAAATCGCAAAGAATCTTTGAAAGTACCTATACCACGGATTGGAGAATGTGACCAAATAAATCAGCACACTGCATTTCCTAAGATCAAACTACTCCTTTTATTGGCATCGAGTTTTTTAACATTATTTTATTACGATATACGATTTTTCGTGCGTATAAGCGTATCGTCGAAATACAAAAAGGTGCGATCATTTTCAATATCTTAGATATTATATCCTATTGTCGCAGACTTACAAATATAGCAAGAATATAATGTTTTTACAAAGATTAAATTCTTGTACTAACAGGAAAATTGTCGTATAATGTAATCGAAACTTGCGAATTTCGCTACCGATATGTATAAATAGTAAAATCTTCGGAAGTACTTGTACTACGGTTTGGTAAATGTTACCAACCGATTCAGTACATTGCATTTCCTAAGATCAAACTACTACTTTTATTGGAATCGAGTTTTTTAAACATTATTTTACTACGATATACGATTTTTTGTTCATATACGCGAATATTCGTAATACGAGAAGTTGAAATCTCTTTGAATTACTTAGATATTATATTTTATCAACGCAGAATAAAGAATAGAACAAGAATATAACGTTTTTTACAGTGCCGCATGCATTCGTACAGTTATCGTGTAAAAAGTTAAATAATGCTAGACTTGAATAAAAATTGTCAGTGTATAGTGTGTGACCTTGTCCTAAGTATGGTTGCAAGAGTGATAAAACAATTGCACCTGATCTTCCAATTCCGCTGATGTCACTTTCTGTAATAGTTGACTTTTCTTCGTAAACTATAAGGTCTTGGACATAGCTTATTTTGCAATCACAGAGTATGTATGATTTTATTCCAAATCGATTCCTTTTCGAGGGAATGTACTGCTTGAAGGATAGGTGACCTTTGTATAGCATCAAGCTTTTATCAATGCAAAGTTTTTCATACGGATAAAATGTGTCGCAGAACGATTTTCTTAGCATGTTTATTATGTCACTTATTTTATATAGACGATTATCAGCGGGCCCTTGTTGATGGCTAAAATGTATCATTTGTAGTATCCAAAGATACCGATCTCTGGTTATTACTTTACTAAAAATACTACTGCGTAAATATTTATCAATACTCCAATACTCGAGTAACGCTAGTTTTTTATTACGTGTCATGATTAGTGACAACGCAAAGAAACAGGACATTTCCTCTAGTGTCGTGTTTTTTTGAGTGTCCATGTCGTTATTGCTCTTTTGAGCCGAGTAATAATTGGTCTCATCTACAATATATTCTACGAGTTCTTGATAAAAAAACAGTTCAAAGTAATCGATAATTTTTAACGATCTTCCTATTTTCTTCTTCAGTCCTGAATTTTCTGAGGAAAATTTATGAATACTTGGTGCGAAATTTTTCGATGTCCATGTTCTATTGCACTGGGGATCCTTTGTATTATCGTCAATTTACTCTGCTTCTGATTTTGAAGTACTGCATATATTATTTCTCCGTTGTCTTTTACACCGGTGGACATTATTTTCATTATCAGAATCGTTTACTTCAGTTTCAAACATAATACTATTTTTATGCTTTGTACTCATTCTGACAGAGCCTGAACTATTTTTGTAAATACATTTTCAAACAAAACCATAACCTGAACATTCTAATTTTTAAGAGTTAAGAATTATATCTTAAGCCGATTTATTCCTAATTCCTGTAAAAACCAAATATGTAAAATCGTTTACTGCGGAATGGATTCGATAGAATATCTGGTATAAAACAGTAAACGATCGCCTTGATGTTTGTAGTTTATTGCGTAATACGTTTGGATGTGGTTTCAACAAAGAGCAGTTTTGAAAAGTTTTAAGAAATTATTAATCTAATATGTCAATAAAATCAACGGAAAATGCTCTGCCAATAACAAAAAATGTTGCCATCGATTATAGATGGCACTTGTATAGATCATTTCAATGCCGCATATATGCGGCGCTCGTACCCAGAAGTCGTGGCGTGGATGCCGCGTATATGCGGCGCCCGTACCCACAGGTCGTCGAGTGGATACTGCATATATGCGGCGCTCGGCGTGAAAGGGTTAAATACATGTATTAGCAGGAAAACCGTCTTATAAGGTAATCGAAACATGCGAATTTCGTTACCGATAATTATAAATCGTAAAATCTTCGAAAGTAATTGTACCACAGTTTCGAGAATGTTACCAATCGATTCAGCACACTGCATTTCCTAAGATCAAACTACAACTTTTATTGGTTTTGACGTTTTCAATATTATTTCATTACGATATACGATTTTTCGTGCGTTTACGCCTATCGTCGAAATAGGAAGAGTTGAAATCTCTTTCAATTTCCTAGATAATATATTCTATCGAAGCAGAATAAAGGATATAACAAGAATATAACTTATTTACGAAGTTTAAATATATGTATTAACGGGAAAATAGACGCATAGTATAAGAGAAACATTCGAATATAGCTACCGATATGTAAAAATCGTAAAATCTTCCAAAGTACTTGTAACACAGTTTGGAGAATGTTACCAATCAACTCAAAACATTACGTTCAACAAATTACAAGTATTTTGATCTGAGGAAACGCAGATTTCCTACTTTTATGGGAAATATGGTTTTTATACATTATTTCATTATGGTATACGATTTTTCGTCCGTATACATACATCGTCGAAATACGAAAAGTTCCAATCTCTTTCAATATCTTAGATATTTTATTCTATCGATGCAGAATAAAAAATATAACAAGAATATTCTAAAGTTCAATTTAATTCTTAATTTTTTATTAATAAAATTGAGTTCTTTATTAAAGTTATATATCAGCGAAACGTGTACGATACGGCAATTGTGGAAAACACTAAAAATACTCCGAATATAGATGCACATCCAGCTGAAACAACCAGAACGGAATGTGTGCTAATTTCTCCAAGTTTTGCTACGCGTTACAAATGTAATATTTCATTCAGTGAAAATAATATTTCTTTATATCAGTATCCAGAATTTTTTATTTTCTTTTACTTTTTTTAAGTTAAATGAAATTAATCTCAGAATTTTATTTTTCACACAAGTAACACACATTTATATAATAGCACAGTTTCCTTTCGTGTTATTTCCTTTCTTAGTTATCCTTGTCGAGAATCAAACATTTTTTCGAATATTACACGCTAATGCTCCGTCACTTTTCAGATTGTATTCTCGCATGCAAATTATTCTTTTGTTACTCTCTATATTTTGCATAGAAAATATCCGTTTGCAAAGGAATCGGACTTTATTTCAAATTTTCATGTTCCAACAATAGCCGTATATGGGCGAAGGAACGTAAAACTATACGAAACAAGTTCAAAATCTTCGAAACAGTTTAAAACTTGACTTGATTCTTATGTAATGCACTCTGTGGTGTCACGTCGCCGTATAATTCATACTAGGACAATATACACTTCTTACTTAAATTCAAAAGCGTATATATATAGGCTTACATCCAATATCGAAATTTTCTTCTTTCTATATAAGATAATTAATAGTTATATGGTTGGGACAATGTCACCTATAATTACAATTCGATTAATATTTTCCTTTATTTATATATGTATATATATCACATTAGTTATGTTAGTCTATTAAATACCCTAATCTACCTTATTTAGTCGGTAAAATCTTAACTATTGATAACTTCACCGGTCGGTGAATAAAAAGCAATTTAAAACGACGGTTACTAATTATTATTTTACACTATATTTTCTAGTAATACACGTAGCGTTATTAAATAACAGAAGGGTAACTTAAGTAATTAAACTAGTAACAATATATAATAATTACTAACAGTACTTATAATTAATTAACTATATAAAATAATTAATCGCAATGTATTTTTCTTCTCTCTATAAAAACGTAGTTATAGCAAGCTGCATTACAGTTCAAAGACACTTTTATCACGTTGATTCTAGACTCCATCCAGCGATAAGTGCATATCAACTCCAAGCTCCCGTCAAATGAGCCGATGACTCATGCACATGTTGCGTCTAGACTGCATCCAGCGATAAGTGCACTAACTTATCTCAGGACGCACCGCCGTAAAAAGGTTGCTATGGGTATTCAGTATTAGTCTACACTCTCATCAATACAGTCGCAACGTGCTCTTCCTACCAACTGCAAATATTATATACTTATATATAATATTTGCTGTCGACTATAGTCGATAGTCATTAAATTTAACAGGTTTACTTAGACACGAGTATCTACGCAAGTCTAACAAGTCTCAATTTTATTTTTTTTGTGTTTAAGTAAATTGTTATCTCGTTAAAAAAGTGTGATGTTTAAGAGAAACTAATTATTCCCTTCGGATTACCCAAATTCCATTTCCGACCCAATTTAAGGCAAGGGATAGCTAAGAGACGACTATCCAATATCTTCGTGAATCTTCATAGACACAATAAGAATTGGTTCCGAAGGTCAACATCTCGCAGCAAAACACCAACTATCATATCTAATAAGATAAGATCTGAAATAGGTCAATTCCTTGAAGAAGTTAGATTGTGTGTCCGGAAGGAAGATAGAAGATTCTCATGCCGAGTAAAGTCTTAGAACTGACTAAAACGAGGCACGTGACTAAATCAGTGTAAGTCGAGGAAAAGATTAAGTAGGTAAACCTTAGTTATGATCGAAATCCGATCTGTGACGTCACAAAACAATATAAATTCTATAAAAGCTGCGCCACAATTCTGAAAATGTTACCAAACGATTCAGCAGACTGCGTTACATAAGAATTAAGCCTCGTTTTAAATTGATTCAATGTATCGGATATCATTACGTTACGCTTTACGCCTCTTTGCCCGTATAAACCCATCGTCGGAACATGAAAAGTTGAAATCTCATCCGAATCCATTGAAAATGTATTCTATGGACTTAAAATAAAGAGAATAGAAAGAAATAAAGTGCATGTGAGGTTACAATACTAATAGCATCATAGAATTATTGCGTAATATAAAAATCTCGACACAGATGAATAAGAAACCAAATAACTCGAAAAGAAGTTATGGCATAGTTCAAAAAATGTTACCAAACGATTCAGCAGACTACGTTACATAAAAATCAAGTCTCGTTTCAGACGGATTCGTGGTTTTTGGAATCATTTCTTTGGGTTTTACGCTTCTTCGCAAGTATAAGGCCATCGTCAAAATATGAAAAGTTGAAATCTTGACCATATTTTATCGGCGCAGAATAAAAAGAGTAATAAAAAAATAAAATAAATGCAAGTAAATAATAGGAACAGAATCGGAGAAATAGCGCGTAATATAACAGAAACACACAATCGTTTATATAGATAGCTAAAAATGATATAAATCATATATAAGTCGTGCCACAATTCTGATAATGTTACTATACTATTCAACAGACTGAATCCAAAAATACCCTTCAACAGAGAATTATCGCAAAATTTCAGACAAAAGTTCAATCCTCGACACAGATAGAGAAGAAACCAAATAATTCGAGAAATAATTGTGCTACAGTATAGAAAATGTTTCAAAACATTTCAACAGACTGCTTTGCATAATAATCAAGTTTTGTTTTAATCGAATTCAAGGTTTTTTAAAACATTTCGTAGTTCCTCGCCTTTTTGACCTTAGACGCCTTTCATCTGGACAAGGAAAATTGAAATTTCGTCCAATTCGTTTAAAAACTGATTCTATCGACGCACAATTAAGAAAGTAATAAAAAAATAAATTGCATGCAAAGGTACAATATGAACAACATCGAAGAGTTGGCGTGTAATTTTAGAAAAACATGCTATTCCCAACACAGATAAATAAAAAAACCAAATAACTTGAAAAAAAATGTTTGCAACAGTGCAAAAAAAGTTACCAACAAACTGTGTTACATAAGTATTTAACCTCGTTAATAAAGGCTTCAGTGTTTCTAATATTACTATTTGCGATTTAAGCTTTTATGGACGTATGCGGCAATGAGAAAATGAAAAATTTTAATCTATTTCAATTATTTTGTAAACGGAATCTATCTATCTAAGATAAAGAATGTATCAAGAAAGTAAGAGCATGCGAGAACGAACAGCATCAGAGAATTATCACGTAATGTTAGATTAATTTGAGATATACTTAAACACATATAGGTAAAAAACGATGAATCCTATAGAAGTTGTGCAACAGATCAGAAAATGTTACAAATTGTTTCAGCAAAATGTATTATAGAAGTATCAAGAAGTTGGTAATGATTCTTATTAGTTACGGAATAATGTTACATTTACTGGTTGCGATTATTACGATCGTTATTTACAATTACATAAAAAATCGAAGAATTCTCTAAGATCCTCTGCATGGGCCATTCATTTGAGACCCGCTGCTCATTGGCGTAACTGATTATTATTTATCAGAATCATTAGCGTAACTGATTATTATTTTAAAAAATACTTACATAATTTACCGTTTATTGTTAAATAAACGCTATGTTTATTACCAGAAAATATTGTGTAATAATAATAAAAATAATAAAAATAATAAAAATAATAAAAATAATAAAAATCAGTTATTGGTAAAGTCAGTGTATTTTTAACCGTCGTTTTAAGTTGTTAATCATTATAAATTATAAAGTATTAGTATCATTAATATTAGTGCCGTTGATTATCTAGAAGTATTTCATTGTTTATCATTAGTTACCGACAAATGAGGTTACCGATGGGTAGTTATTTCCGATGGTTAACTGTTGTCCACAGTCTACATTTATCCGTAGTGGCACTACCGACAGTAATATTATTGATTGTAGGTTACCGACAGTATGCTTACCGACGTGTTGAATAGTCCTAGTGGAGTTCAGACTTTTATTAACATAGTCTAAGAAAATATCAACATTACTGATGGTATTAGCTTTTAAAGTGGCTACATACTAGTCGATATACTGAGTAAATAAAGTAGATGAGGATATTAGGATATTTGATAAGCTAACGTAATTAATGTGATATAATAAAAAAGCTTACTTAAAATGTAGTTGTAGATGACATTGCTCAACACAATAATTATTAACCAGTATGATTAGGAAGAAAAATTTCATAATAACGAATGTAAGACTATATATACATGCTTTAGATAAAGTAAGAATTATACTGCCCACGGTCTAAAATATAAGATATGAAATTTACATTTGAAATTTACAAGGAAGATATTATGTGTATACTATCTATGATTAAAAGCATAAGATCCTGCGTAGTCCTATGGCTTAATGTAGAGTTTTATACTGCCCTGCGATAAGCCGCAACATAACATTATATCGACACAAAAGAGAGAGAGAAACAAGATAATAAAATGCACGCAAAGATACAATACAAACAGAGCCGAATTATCGCGTAATAAAAGATAAATATGAGATTCTCGTCACAGATAAATAAGAAACAAAATAACACAAAAAAGAGTTGTGCCACAGTTCAGAGAATGTTTCAAGACAATTCAGCAGACTGTTTTACATAAGAATCAAGCCTTGTTTTAAACAGATTTAAAGTTTCTGATATCATTTCGTAACGTTATACGCTTCTTTGCACGTATGCAGCCATCGTCGGAAAAGTAAAAATTGAAATCTCTTCCGATTTGTTTGAAAAAGGATTCTATCATCGTAGAATAAAGAGATCAATAAAAAAATAATATGAATGCGAGGATACAATACGAACAACATCGGAAAATTATTGAGGAATATCAGTTAAATTTGCGATTTTCAAAATAGATATATAAGACACCAAATAACTCGAAAAAGAGATGTACCATAGTTCAGAAAAAGTTATCATCCGATTCACCTGACTGCATTACATAAGAATCATGTCTTGATTTAATCGGAATTGAGGATTTATAAATTATTTCTTTTCGTTTTACGCATCTTCGCTATCGTCGTTAAGTGAAAAGTTAAAATCTCGTCCAATTCCTTTGAAAACGTATTCTATTGACGCAGAATAAAGAGAATAACAAGAATATAAAGTGCATACAACGATACAATTCTAAAAACAATGTGAATTAGCTCAAAATATCAGAGAAACGTGAGATTCTCAACACAGATAGGTAAAAAAAAATATAACTCGAAAGGTAGAAATGCCACAGTTCAGAAAAGATTAAAAACTGATTCATCACGCTGCATTACATAATAATCAAATCTCGTTTTATACTTAATCGAGGTTTTTTATACTGTTTCTTTTCATTTTACCTTTCTTCGCCCGTATACAGCCATTGTCGAAACGTTGATGACTTGTCCGATTGCTTTGAAAATGGATTCTATCGACACACAATTAAGAGGGTGAAAAGAAAATAAATTCCATGTAAGGATACAATACGTACAGCATCGGAGAATTAGTATGTAATACGAGAAATGTGCGATTATCGACACAGATAGATAAGAAATCAAATAACTCGAAAAGAAGTTTAAATTGCATACGAGGATAAAGTACAAACAGTATCTCAGGACATTATAAAACTCTACGTAATCCGTAACATTACGCAGGTTTCTATGCTTTTAATCATAGATAGTATACTCATAATACCTTCCTTATAAGTATCACATGAGGTGATATACAATAAAGTTTCACTTATATTTTGAACCGTTGGTAGTATACTTCTTACTTTAATCTAAAGCATATATATATATAGTCTTACATTCGTTATTATGAAATTTTTCTTCCTAATCATACTGGTTAATAATTATTGTGTTGAGCAATGTCATCTACAACTACATTTTAATTAAGCTTTTTTATTATATCACATTAATTACGTTAGCTTATCAAATATCTTAATAATCTCATCTACTTTATTTACTCAGTATACCAACTAGTATGTAGCCACTTTAAAAGCTAATACCATCAGTAATGTTAATATTTCCTTAGACTATATTAATAAAAGTCTGTTACGTTATATCGACGAAATATATTGACGGGGTGAATCCCGCCAAGAATATTCAATCCGTCGGTAACCATACCATTGATATCATACAAACAATGACATTACTATCGGTAATGTCACCACGGATAAACGTAGACTGTTAATAATAGTTAATCGTCAGAAATAACTACCCATCGGTAACTTCATTTGTCGGTAATTAATGATAAACAATGAAATACTTATAAATAATCAACGGCAATAATAATAATGATATTACATTATAATGTATAATGAATAACAATTTAAACCGACGGTTAACAACACACTAGATTTACCAATAATTAATTTTTATTATTATTCTTATTATTACACTATATTTTCCAGTAATAAACATAGCATTTATTATATAATAAACGATTACTTAAATAAGTGTTTCATAAAATGATAATCAACTACATACATTAATTCTAATAAATAATATCCAATTAGGCCAATGAGCAGCGACTCTCAAGTGAGTAGCGTAAGCAGTGGCTCTCAGACAATTCTTCGATTTTTTATGTAATTGTAAATAACGATCGTAATAATCGCAACCAGTAATTGTAGCATTATCCAGTTACCAATAACAATTTACTTTAAAAACCAACTGTACCTTTTTCTTATACAACAACAATAGTTATACCCAATGCCCTTTGTAATAATTAATGGCAAATCTTATAATTCGCAATTAATAAATAATAGATAAACACCGCATAAATATCTTTACAAATAATAAAATAAATTCATGGTCATATAAAAATTAATTAACAAAGTTTCGTATAAACGCCATTAATTTCAAATTATATTTTATATTTTTTCTTTAATAATTACTATATAATCATAATCTTTGTTCATAATCAAACAGCGTGCAAGAGGCTCGCCTGTGCATTGAATAATCTCGGGACTCATCGCCATTAGAAAGCGGCAAAGCTAGTCACTCTTCGTCTACATTCTCATCGGCACGGTTATGACTCACTATTCTTCCGAATTTTAAAAATCTAATTTTACATAGTCAATCAATTGCAAGCATTTTATCATTCTTATTCGATAATTATAAAAACAAATAGTTTCGACTGTATTCTATGCAAAAAAAAGTTACACATTTTTTGAGAAGGAAAATTATCGCATAAGGTCAGAAAAATTTGCGATTTTGGACGTAGATGAATAAGACACCAAATAACTCGAAAAAGAATTGTCACAGATCAGAAAAAGTTTCCAAACGTTTCAGTAGAAACCTTTACATAAGAATCGAACATCGTTCTAAATGGATTCGAAGGTTCTGATATCATTTCGTTACATTTTACAACTCTTCGAATGTATGCGAGCATCGTCGGAACATTAAAAGTTGAAATCTCATCCAATTCGTTTGAAAACAGATTCCGTTGACGCAGAATAAAGAGAGTAACGAGAAAATAAAGTGCATGCGAGGAATAGGAATAGCAACAGAGAATTAGCATGTAATATCAGAATAACGAGTGATTATCGACACAGATAGATTAAAAACGTTATAACTCGTAAGGAAGTTATGTCACATATCAGCAAATATTAACAAACGATCATATTTCATAAAATTCAAGTCTTATTCTAAATAGATTCGAATTTATGAAATTATTTCGTTTCGTTTTACGCCTATTCGACCATATACACCATCCGATCGTGAAAAGTTGATAACTGTTCCGATTCCTTTGAATACGGTACTTATCGACATATGATAAAGAGAGTTATGAAAAGATAAAGTGCATGCGAGTATACAATGCGAACAAAAGTGGAAAAGTGGAGTGTCATAACAGAAAAACTTGCAATTCTCAAACTTTATAGATAAAAAACGATATAAATTCTATAGAAGTAATGCCACCGCTCAAAAAATCTTATGAAACTATTCATCAGACTGCGTTACACAAGGAAGTAGTCTTGCTTTAAATGGATTAAAGATCTTTGAAATCATTTTGATACATTTTACGTCCCTTCATCTGTGTACGTCCACCATCGAAAAATAAAAAGTTGAAATCTCGTCCGATTGAAAATGTTTTCTATCTACGTAGAATAAAAAGAATAACAAGAAAATAAAGTGCATGAATAGATGCAATACGAATAATGTCGGATAATTATCGCATATCTGATAAAATTGCAATTCTTGGCACAGATAGATAGGAAATCATATGGCTTGAAAAGAAATTGTATTACAATTCATATAATGATACCAAATATTTTAGCAGACAGCATTACATAAATATCAAACCTCGCTTTGAGCGGATTCTAGGTTACTGATATCGTTTATTTACGTTTTACGCTTCTTCGGACGAATACAGCCATCGGCGAAACAAGAAAATTTGAAATCTCTTCTGATTTGTTTTGAAACGGATTCTATCGAATATGCGAGGACACGAACACCAACGGAGAATTAGCACGTAATATCAGATAAACGTGCGATTCTCGACACAAATAGATAAGAAACCAAATAACTGAAAAAGATAAGGTGTCACAGTTCAGAAAATATCACCAAACTTTTTCAGAAGACTGATTTACATAAGAATCCAATATCGTTTTAAAGAGAATCGAGACTTTTTAAATTATTTCCTTTCGTTTTACGCCTTTTCAGTCGTATACAGCCATCGTCGGTTATGAAATTTGAAATCTTGTCCAATTCCTTTAAAATTAGATTTTATCGACGAAGAATAAAGCGAACAAGAAAATAAAGTGCATGCGTGAATACAACACAAAAAGCATCGGAAAATTGTCGCATAATGTCGAATAAACTTGTGATTTTCGACACAGATAGGTAAAAAGATATAAATCCTATGAAAGATGCGCTATAATTTTAGAAAATGTTACAAAACGTTTCAACAGACTTCATTACATAAGAATCAAAATTCATTTTAAATGGAAGTGAGGTTTCTTAAGCGACTTCGTTTCGTTTTACGCCTCTTCATCCATATACTGCCATTGCCGGAACTTAAAAATTTATATTCTCGTCAAATTCCTTTGAATACACGATTCTATCGACGCAGATTAAAGAGCGCAACAAGAAAGTGCATACAAGGATACTATAAGAACAGCACTATAGAATTATCGTGTAATATCAGGTAAACGTGCGATTTTCATCACAAATGGATAAGAAATCAAATAATTTGAAAAGAAGTTGTGCCATATTTCAGAAAATGAATCAAAAATATTCAACAGATTGCTTTACATAAAAATCATGTTTTGTTTTAAATCGATTCGAGATTTTCGAGAACATTTCCTTAAGTTTTCCGCCTCTTCAACCGTATTCGCAATCATTTAAAAAAAAAATTGTTGAAATCTGTTACGATTCTTTTGAAAATAAAATCTGTTAACACAAAATAAAAAGAGTAACAAGAAAATAAATTTCATACAAGAATAAAGTACAAACAGCATAGAAGAAATAGCGCGCAATATTAGAAAAATGTACGTTTTCAGACGTAGATAGATAAAAAACAGATAGAAGTTGTGCCTCCGTTCCGAACAGAAAATGTTACCAAACGTGTCAACAGACCGCGTTACATATGAATCAAATCTTGTTTTAAACGGATCTTAGTATTTTAGACACATTTCATTATTTTTTACGCTTCTTAGGCAGTATACGTCCATCATTAAAGAAAGAAAAGTTGAAACCTCGTCCGATTCCTTTGATAACGAATTCTATCGATGCAGAATGAAGAGAATAACAAGAAAATAAGTACATGCGAGAATACAATACGAACAGCACTAAATATCAGAAAAACGAACAGTTCTCGATAAAAATAGATAAAAAATGAAATAACTCTTAAAGAAATAGTGCCACAGTTCAAAAAAAGTTTCCGAAGATTTCAGCAAGTTTCGATACGTAAGAGTCAAGATTAGTTTAAAACACATTCGAGGTTTTTGAAATTTCTTCCTTAAATTTATTGCCCGTATACGTCCTTCGTTAAAACATGAAAAGTTGAAATCTCGTCCAATTCGTTTGAAAATAGGTTTGTCGACACAGAATAAAAAGAATAACAAAAAAATAAAGTGCATGCGAGAAGATAATACAAATAGCATCAAATGATAAATGTAGGTAGAAAACGATATAAATCCTATAGAAGTTCTGGCACCGTTCAGGAAATTTTTTCAAACGTCTCTCCAAACTGCGCTACATAAGTATCAAGCCTTGTTTTGAAAAGATTTAAGGTTTTTGAAACATTTCGTTACGTTTCTCATATCTTTAATCTTATATGCTCACTATTGTAACAAGAAATTTTTTGAAATAACAAAAAAAACATTTTCATTGAAAAAGGATTTTATAGGATAAAAAGAGCAACAAGAAAATAATATGCATGCATGAATACAATAATAACAGTATCAGAAAATTATCACATAATATCAGATAAATTTGCGATTTTAGACACAGAAAAATAAGAAACCAAATAACTCGAAAAAGAGTTACAGTAAACGTTACAGTAAACTAGTTACATAAGAATCAAGACTCGTTTTAATCAGAATCGAGATTTTTTATGCGATCTCGTTTTACGGCTCTTCGTCCATTTACGGCAATCGTCGAAACGTGAAAAGTTGTAATCTCGTCCAATTCCTTTGAAACCTTATTATATCGACGCTGAATAAAAACAGTTATAAGAATAAAGTACATACAACGATACAATTCGAAATGTAAGGTAGAATAAGCACATAATATCAAAGAAACGTAAATTCTTGACACAGATAGGTAAGAAACGATGTAACTTGAAATGTAGAAGAGCCATAATTCAGATAAAGTTAACAACTGATCCTTCAGACTGTATTACAAAAAAATCAAGTTTCGCTTTAAACGGATTCAAGGTTTCTAACATCATTTCGTAATATTATACATTTCTTCGGCCGTATGCGGCCATCGTTGAAGCATTAAAAGTTGAAATCTACTCCGATTTCATTGAAAACGTATTCTATCAACGCAGAATAAAAAAGGTAATAATAAAATAAATGGATGCAAAGATATAATACGAACAACATCGAAGAGTTAGCGCGTAATATCAAGAAAACGTACTATTCTCAACACAGATAGATAAGAAATTACATTACTCGAGAAGAAATTGTGCCACGGTGCAGAAAATGTTACCAATTGTTTCAGCAGATTGCCTTATATAAGTATCAAATAGATGGTAATTATGATATATTGTTATTAGTTAGGGAATAATGTTAAATTTGCTGGATGAGAATATTACGATCATTAGTTACTAATACATAAATAGTCCAAGAATTGTTTGAGGACTTCTGCATAAGCCACTCATTTGAGAGCCGCTGCTAATTCACGTAACTGGTAATAGTTTATCAGAATCATTGAAGTAATTCATCATTATTTAAAAAAAAATAGCTTATTTTATAATTAACTTAATATAACTTAAGTTATTGTTTATTATCTAATAAAAGCTATGTTTATTATTTGGAAATATGGTTTAATAATAATAAAAGTAATAAAAATTAATTATTGATAAATTCAATGTTTTTAACTATCGTTTTAAGTTGCTAATAATTATAAATCATAAAGTACTATTACCATTATTATTATTGCTGTTGATTATCTAGAAATATTTCATTGTTTATCATTAGTTACCGACAAAGTATCTACGGAGGTTACCCACAAGTAGTTATTACCAACGGTTAACTACTATTAACTATTATCAACTATTATCAACGTAGATCAAAGTCTACGTTTACCTGTGGTGGCATTACTGACAGTAATGTCATTGTCTGTATGATACCGACGGTATGGTTACCGACGGATTGAATATTCTTGGCGGAGTTCACCCCGTCAATATATTCCGTCAATATAATGTAACAAACTTTTATTAATATAGTCTAAGGAAATGACAACGTTACTGATGATATTAGCTTTTAAAGTGACTACATACTTATCGATATACTGAGTAAATAAAGTAGATGAGGGTATTAGGATATTTGATAAGCTAACGTAACTAATGTGATGTAATAGAAAAGGTTAATTAAAATGTAAATGATGTTGCCCGACACAATAATTATTAACTACCATGATTAGGAAGAAAAATTTCATAATACCGAACGTAAGAATATATATATATATATACTTATATATGCTTTAGATTAATATAAGAGGTATATTACCCACGGTCTGAAATATAAGACACTCATGTGAAACTTACAAGGAAGCTATCATGTATGTATTATCTATGATCAGAAGCATGAGATCCTGCATACTTCTCTGGCTCAACGTAGAATTTTATACTCACCTGGGATGAGTCATACAGCGACATGACACGTTCCCCCAAGAAAGTCACTAGGACATTGCGTTCCCAGATGACTTAGTACTGCTCGCAACTATTATTTTCTTTGATATAGGATATTTTGAAGTTGGGTGTGGGGGTTGGATGTAGGAGTTGGTATCACATCACTTTCCTCTGTCATCACTGGTTAGTCATTATTCATGCTCGCACTAAAGGAGATGCATTAACGAGCTCTAAACAGCCTTTAGCAGGTGTAGACTCCAACTATATACTGTATGAACACCAACTATATACTGTATGTTGTATAGCTACAACATGCTACAACATATTGTGTTAGATAGGACATGATGTCCTGTAGTTCCTCTCGCTATTGCATTTAGGAGACTCGGTTTTTGGGTGACAACATAATGTAGTCGCGTTAAATTTTCTAAATTTTGCTGTAGATAGATGCCACTTGTCATTAGGTGTTGCGTGTCTGTATATTTCCAGATAGTATTTATCATTGAACGAAGGACTTGGGGAGGTGGGGATAGGACTTCAACCGGTTTAAACGTGAATCGATACCAACTCCCCCCTATAGAGAATATTGATGGCAATGAAGTATTACATTCCCTACTGATTCCCGTTTTTACTAATACTCTCTATTTGGATGTCAAATATAGACTTCTATTGGTACACCGGGAATTCATCGTAACATTCTTCCGACTGTCTTACTTTCGCTGCGACGTGCGTGCATTTGATTATTTGTATTACTTCTCCCGCCGTCACAACTATGTAACCTACCCTACCATTATCACATTACCATATATACGAATTCATCAGGGCGGAGCATAGCCAGTGTTAAAGCGTTCTTTATAACCTACTTCTTGAACTCATACTTCTGTTTGATGACGTCATTGTACAACGCAGTCTTTGGTTTGGTATATGGTTCTCCAGGTAGACAAATTTATAGTTGATGTAGATGAACAGATCAAGGCCTTCGACCGATAGTTTCGTTTTAGTAGCGAATTTCCCGCACTTGGGAGTATCTGGTATGAATACCTTCGAGTGCTCGCTTTTCAACATCGTGTATCCACACAGATGATATTCTGTTCTTTTATCCAAAGCGAAAGTAACGTCATCAGTAGGGAACATGTAAATGTTAGGAAATATCCCCATCTGACTGGAGGTTTATTTGGTTGCCGAACATTCATACAATATATTGTAGTGTATAAAATTGCAACCTGAATCAGGATGAATCCACCAGTAGATATTACCCTCCTCGTCCGTGATGCAATTACCATCCGTAAATACGCATATGGTTCCATTTTGGAAAATCACCCTATTGTCTTTAATTTTTACTGTAGCAGAGTATTCCTCAAGGTCGACATTCACTGAGTATGTCACTGTGCTGTACAGATCAACACACTGTCTTCCAGCGTAACATCTGTCAATTGAAATCGATATAGCCAGTGTGACTATTCGGTATAGAATGACTTTGACTTTCACACCTGATATCTGTAGTAAACTATCGCTAGTAATTCTCTAAAATTTTCTCTAACAATATGTGACGTCGTGGATATCGATCAAAAATAAAGTAGACTTTGGTAACTTACATTCTTTCTTAATTTACTCCGATCAAGGCACATGCCTCGTTTTGGTTAGTATAGAACTTTACTCGAGATGAGGCCCTTTTATTTCCCTCCTGACGTACAATCTAACTCCCTCAAAAAATTTGCCTCTTTTAGATCTTACATTATAGCAAGAATGTTTTAATACTTGGTGTGTTCACTACCAGATATTGACCCATAGAACTAATTCCTGTTTGTGTCTGAGACTTTTCACAATAATCCTGAATAGTCATCTCCTAGGATATCTCTTTCCTTGAGTCTGCCTCTGTTGATGACGGCTGGTAAGTATGATCGGAAGCGGAATGAGGATAATCCGGAGAAAATGTTTAGATCTTCATAAAACACCATACTTAATTAACAAGAACAACAATTTATTTAAACACTAGAATAAAGTTAGAATACACCTTTAGTACACACCGTTAATAACCAGAGATTCTAGTTGGTTTCGCAAAGAATGTGTAACTTAGTTTCGCATAGAATACATATCCAGACGAAGCCGTTAGTATTTATAATTCTCAAATAAAAATGATAAAATGGTTGCAATTGATTGACTAGTAAAATTAGATTGGTAAAATTCGGAAGAAGAGTGATTCGCGACCATACCGATGAGACTAAACGAAGACTGATTATGGCATCGCCGCCATATCGCGGTGGTGAGTCCCCAGATAAGTCAGTACGCAGACACGGCGCTTGTACGCGCCATTCTGCAGGCGCGGCTCGCGCGCGCACTTCCTTATCAAGGGCAAAGTATCGCAACATAGGTGTATTCCTCCACGCGTGCCTCAACACGCGCGCTTGCACTTTCTTTATGCACATGTGCATAAGTCATCGGCTCGTTCGTCAGGAGCTCGGAGTTGGCATGTGCTTATTGTCGGATGCAGTCTAGAGACTTGTGATAGAAAAGTCTTGAAATTATAATGCAACTTGTTATAACAAAAAAAAATATATAATGCAATTTGAAATTAATGGTCCTTATACGGAACATTGTTAATTAATTGTCATATTACCATAGGTTATAATGTACCATAGGTTGTAATAAAAAAAAGATACAGCTAGTAATTATGAAAAATTATTATTGTCACGTCTCCATATGTAGGTCAACCAACTAATAAAAGACACTTTTAAAAAAAAACCCATATAGGCACTAATACGTATACATGTAGAGCAACATCATTTTTCAATTGTTTCTAAATAAGTATAACCATTTGCAGCTTGTAATTGATAAATAATTTAGAACTACCTACAAAACACGTAGTAAAGTAATACGAAAAGGCAAAAGAAGACAAGAAGTACGTGCAAGAATGCAGAAGCATCATGCCTCTTCCACCCTTGCCAGCGACGCGCGTCCAAGAGACACGCATACAGAGATAAAGCTGACCAAGGAAGTACATGCAGGAACAGCGTAACGCAATGGCTTATCGTCCTCGACGACAGGAAAACGCGCGAGAACGGCTCGTGCAAGGAGGCGCGTACGGGCTAGGCGCATGCACAATACGCACCTAAGCGACAGAACACTGCAGGTGAACCCGCAGCAGAAAACACTTCATCGTCAGCACTTCATCGTTAGGACTTCATCATCCGCAGTCGTCTAGATAAAATCATCGCAGTTAGCCGTCAAAGTCAGTTCGTTCCAGCCAATCGTTGAGACCATCACAAAACTGGTCCCCAGAGCTACACTGGAGATACGGGACTGCGATTGCAACACATCAGTGATAGAACTCGAGGAGGCCCTAAAGTGGACCCTGCCAGATTACGCGGGGAAACTCGAAGTTAGAATGACGAACCCCAAAGCGAGACAGCAACGCCTGGCCCTTGTCAAAATAGAAGAGGAAGCAGCTGGAAACCTTTTGAAGATCGACCGAGTGCTGGTCGGCTGTGTCAGGAGAGGATGAGAAGTAAGGCGATGCTATTGCTGCCTCGACTATGGCCACCATAGTGCCTCGTGCAAGGGCCCTGATCGCAGTAAGCTTTGCTATTCCTGCGGCGGCACGGGGCACAATATCAAAGACTGTGAGGTCAGCGAACCCACTTGGTTCTTGTGCTCCAAAAGCGTTGTTGAACCCAAGAAGCACTTGGCCGGATCAAGGGCGTGCAAAGCCTTCCAGGAAGCCCTTGCAACAGCCAACAAAAAAAAGGATGAGAGTACTGCGGGGTAACCTCTATAAGAGCAGAACGGCGCACCACCTCATAACCCTCAGATCTTTGCAATCTGTTGTTAACTTCACTTCGTTGCAGTCAGTCGCTAAGCACAGTTTTGTACAATTAGCATTTACAATAATTAGGACAAATAATCTCCTTATATCCTTGTAAATTTCCATCACCAATTTTACACTTAATAAATCAGATCGTAAGAGAGAAGAAAAGGGTGTCGAATACCTAGCATAACTTCGTCTTACTACTCCTCAGCTATTATTAACAAGAAGGAACCAATTCAAGAGTCAGTAGCAGAATCGGAAATACACGAAAGAAATATAGATGCGAGGAACGAGTGTCTCTCATCATTTCATCGAGTAAATAAGTTAAAGTAAATCTTTCCTGGCGCAGTTTGACTGCCATATTGTAAAGGAAATAGAAGAAAAAGAGCCTCACTCCCGTGTAAGATTCCAAAAGGATTGAACGAAAAAGAGGCGCATGATTAGGTTGGTATAATTGGGAGGCTGCAGGCACTTCGGTTACTCTACAGCTATTCAAGACCCAACTGTTAACGTCACGATTAGTTAAGAAATAACGTTAAAATTTCTGGTTACGCATATTACGATCGTTATTTACTATTACTTAAATAGTCAAAGAATTGCATGAGAAACTCTGCACATTGGCGTAACTGATTATTATTTATCAGAATCATTGGCATAACTGAATATTATTTTATGAAATCTTTTCTTAAGTTATCGTTTATTATCTAATAAAGCTATATTTATTACTTGAAAATATGATTTAATAATAATAATAATAAAAATTAGTTATTAGTAAATTCAGTGTATTATTAACCGTCGTTTCAAGTTGTTATTCATTGTAAATTATAAAGTATTATTATCATTATTATTATTGCCGTTGATTATCTAGAAGTATTTCATTGTTTACCAGTTACCGACAAATGAGGTTACTAACAGGTAGTTATTACCGATAGTTAATTATTATCAACAGTCTACTTTTACCTGTGGTGGCATTACCGACAGTAATATTACTGATTATAGATTACCGACGGGTTGAATAGTTCTGATGGAATTCATCCCAACAATATATCCAGTCGATATAACGTAACATGCTTTTATTAATATAATCTAGGGAAATAACAACATTACTGATGATATTAGCTTTTAAAGTGACTACATTCTAAACGATATACTGAGTAAATAAAGTAAATGAAGGTATTAGGATATTTGATAAATGAACATTACATAAATGAAAATTACATAAATAATGTAATATAATAAAAAAGATTAATTAAAATGTAGTTGTAGGTGACATTACTCAACACTGTAATTATTAACTAACTAATAATTAGCAAGAAATATTTCATAATGCCGATCGTAAGACTATATATATATATATGATTTAGATTAAAGTAAGAGGTATACTGCCAACGGTCCGAAATATAAGACCCTCATGTGAAACTTACAAAGAAGATATTATATATACTATATATGATAAAAAAAACAAGTTCCTGCGTAATCCTATGACTCAACGTAAAGTTTTATACTGTCCTGAGATAAATCGCACGATGCGTAACATCATATCGACGCCAAAGAAAGAAACAAGATATTGAAGTGCATGCAAGGATACAATACAAACAGTGTCGTATAATTATCGCGTAATAACAGATAAACGTGCAATTCTCGTCATACATGGATAAGAAACAAAATAATACAAAAAAATGTTTTGCCACAGTTCAAAAAATGTTATTAATCGTTACAGCAGACAACATTAAATAAGAATCAAGACTAGTTTTACATAGTTTCAAAGTTTCTGATATCATTTACTTACGTTTTACGCTTCTTCACACATAATCGGTAATCGTCAGAACATAAAAACTTGAAATCTATACCGATCCATTTGAAAACAGATCTGTTTCTATCGATTTCGAATCTATCGATTTTGAATAAGGAGATCAACAAGAAAATAAAGTGCATACAAGGATACAATACGAACAGCGTCGGAGAATTACCGTGTAAATTCAGCTAAACTTGCGAACCTCGTAGATAAGAAAACAAATAACTCGATAAAAGTTGTACCACAGTTCAGAAAATGTTTCAAAACGTTTCAATATATTGGTTACATCAAGAATCAAGTCTAGTTTTAAACGGAGTCAAAGTTTCTGATATCATCAAGTAACGGCATACGCTTCTTTGTACGTATACGGTCATCGTTAGTACATGTAAAGTTAGAATCTCTTCAGATTCGTTTGAAAACCGATTCTATTGACGCAGAATAAGGAGAGTTACAGAAAAATAAAGTTCATGCGATAATACAATACGAACAGCAATGGAGAATTATTAATAACATATATTAGAGAAACCTAAGATAATCTACACAGTTATGTAAGAATAAAAATAATTCGAAAGAAAGATTAGCCATAATTCAAAAAAGGTTACCAACTGACTCAATAGACTGCATTACATAAGAACCAAGTTTCGATTTAATCGAAATCGAAGTTTTCCAAATTATTTCTTCTAGTTCTACGGATTTTCGCTAGGATACGTTAATTATAGGAATGTGAAAAATTGAAATTTTGTTTGGGAAATGAATGCGTGGCACAGGACGACCCATTCATTTCCCTCCGGAACATCAAGATATACAATCGGAGTCTTACAATGGAAATATACAATTGGATATTAAGATAAGACCAAATTAGAAAGGAACTTCCGATTTCGTACTGCTCGAGGTTACTGAATCAAGCAGAACGGAATTATTCTACGATTGAGAGAAAATTACTAGCGATAGTTTACGCGGTACTCTACTTCCTCCCATACCTATACAGGTGAAAATTTAACCTAGTTAAGGACCATAAGCTTTTGGCGTAGCTAAAATCGGTCAAACACCGAGCCTTCCACCTAACTAAGCGGGCTCTTAAACTAGCTAAGTTTAATTGAGTACAATTACAAAATAATGTAGAAATCTGGAACAGTTAACGCGAACGCTGGCGCCTTATCCAAAAATCCCGGAATGAAGCAGATATTGTCCATTCATCAACCTAACAAATTTTCCTCCATTATACTTGAGCCGGTCAATTGTAGCTGGTCAATTGTAGTCAATTGTAGAGGAAATCATCTCGACGAACTGGTTTAACACATTCACGCCGGGGCCAATTTTCGTTTGTTTTCCTATGAGGCGGCGCTCGAATTAATATCGCGCTTCATCTGGCGGCGCGTGATTATTGCCTGTTCACCCTGGCATTGCAAAGGTCAGCCAAAACTTTGCTTGAAATGTTTTAACAAATTACACAAAAAACAATAAATAATGAAGTTATAAATAAAACAGTATCAGATTTTATGTTATTTTTACCGTATTTGTGTTTTTTTTATAATACTGTATTATTATGTTTATGTTATTGAACAAAACTTATGTTTCTGATACATTATTAATTATAATTATTATTAAAATTAAATGTTTTTAATGAATAGACGTTAAATTTTCATTATTTTAATTTTCAGTATATAATAGTCTAATACTTCAGAACATAATGGAATGCGTTCCGCCGGTGACCCGCGCCATCCGATGAGACAATCTAGTGCGGGTCACCGGTGGCCCGCGCCGCCCGATGAAACAGTTTAGTGTGGGCCACCAGTGACCCGCGCCGGAGTGAACGTGTTAAATAAACAAATAACAGAACTAAGAGAAGAGCCACCAGCAGAAAGCTCGACATGTGTGTTAGACACACACATTAACAAAACATATTATGACCGTCCGGAATCGGGTAAGGTATTGTATGAAGTGTCAAGAAGTGACTCGAGTACCTCTCTCTACCCCGATCAAAGCAAATACGATTCAGAAACCTGCTCAGATGGCATGTTCGATCTGGCTTCGTGCCCGTATACTCAATCCGAAGAGATATAAAGAGATTCGCGAAATCTAATAGAGTCACGCGATTGGATTTCGATGAAAATGGATAACTTATCAATCGTCATCACCATGCGTGGGGCGCCGTGCGATGAAGGAGCGAGACAGTTAGCCGAATTAGGAGAGCTCCTGAAATATAAGGACATGATGCTGGGACGGGCATGTGTGACTATCTTAGGGACAAAGAAGTTAATATCTTTAACTGTCAAAGAAACGGATAACGTCATATTAGAAAGTGAGATACTAGATTCCGCTCTAAAATAACTTCTGTCGGTAACACGGGAGCTGGATCTCCATTCGATCTGTATATCGTAAACAACGGTGATTGATTACGTACCCTGGCCGTACATTCAACGGAGGCTGAGAGAGTTATTCGATCAAGAGATTTGTACAATATGTGTGTGCAAAAACATGATAAGAAAACCTGAGGAGCACGAGAAAAAGAACCTGATACACGAAAATCATTCGTCGGAGCTGGATGGTTATAAGAAGGTCACAAAAACATTCAATAGAATGCGGCAAAGATATCATCGGGAACACATGAAGAAGTAAATTCAGACATTCATTCAGAACTGTTTAGATTGCCAATTAAAAAAGTTAGTGATGGTCAATGGTAAACAAAGATGCAAAACTCATACGCTCAGAGCTGCGTTCAATAAGGTTCCGATAAATGTAGTGTGTTCTCTCCCTCAAACTACGAAGGTAAATACATTCTGACAATATAGGATCATTTTATCAAGTTCTCCATCGTCGTACCTTTCCCCTACAATACCTCTCTATAGACATTGCAAATGCAATGATTACTCACCTAATATGCAAATTCGGGGCATTGTGCTCTATTATTACGGACTAAGCCGTCAACTTTCTAAGTTCATTAATGAAAGCGATAGCACGGAAATTCCGAATTAAGCAATACAAGACAAGAGCATTCTATCCGCAGTGTAACGGGTCGATCGAAAGATCACATCACGTGCTATTGGAATATCTGAAACAGTTCACAAGAAAGGAAAAAGATTGGGACGAATGGCTAGATACTGCCATGTTTTCGTATAATATCAGCACTCATGAGGAAACACATTTTTCAGCCCATTAACTTGTTTTCGGGAGGATAACTCGGCTACTGGTGATAGACTCACACTTTGACGAAAGCATGAATCAGAAATATCTGAATTATTACGTAAAATTTGTTAATAGAATTAATTATATGTAAAAGGTAGCACGACGAAATCTTAGAAGTGTCAAAGAATTGTCAAAGAAATATTATGATCGCAAGATAAATCCTTAAACATTGAATGAGGGAGACAAGGTATTTTTACTGAAAAAACCTATATTAAAATTGGGAAATCAACACACTAGCCCCCATAAGATTCTAGATCTGCTATCTCAAAACAACGTTAGGTTGCAGATGCACGGGAGAACAAAGATAGTGAACTGTAACAAATTAAAAAAATTTAAGCCTAAGTCGAATAGGTAATACTATGTTTCAGAACAATGACGCAGGCGTTATCAATAACGGCAATAATCGTATGTTCGGCAAAAATCTACCCGCTTTTTTAAAATATGATAGCGGAGAAGGGATTATGAACATCACGACTCTATCACTGTTGGACACGGGATCTGTGACACCATTATGCAAACACCGAATTTCACGCAAATCTATATCCAGGTCCTCCACCTAGAAGATTACGAACAGACACATATACACCAGTGCCGTGTAGAACTGGATCGCCTAATATATCACTGCTGAATGGCATAGCACGAGTCTGTCGTTCATAAGGGCAGAAAGATATACCTAATGGGCACAACCTCAAAAGCCTGCAAGCCGCGTTCAATACTGAAATTCTATCGATAACTCCTACGCTGCAGATATCAGGTCTGAAAGCCAATGTCATTGCGTACCGAATAGTCACACTGTCTATATCAATTTCAACTGACGGATGTTGCGTTGGAACGTAGTATGCTCACACGTACGACACAATTTATCCTGCTTCCTAAAAATGTGTTTTCAAAGAAATCGAAAGATTTCAACTTTTTATATAACGGAGATTTCACTTTTCTTTATACATGATTGGCGTATAAGTTCAAAGAAGCAAAAAACTTAACGAAATGTTTTCAAAAACTTCGAAAGCGTTTGAAACAAAAATTTGATTCTGACGTAAAACAGTCTGTTGAATTCTTTTGAAACAAAAAAAAGTGTGACACAACTTTTATCTTTACGCTTATGTATGCGTCCATCATCGGAACGTGAAAAGTTGTAATCTCGTCCGATTCATTTAAAAGCGGATTCTATCGACCCAGAATAGAGAGAGTAACAAAAAATTAACTGCACGCGAATATATAATACAAACAGCAACGGAGAATAAGCGCGTAATATCTGAGAAACGCGCAATTATCTACAAAGATAAGAGAAAACAATATAAATCCCATAGAATTTGACCCATAATTAAAAAAATGTTACCAAACGATTCAGTAGACTGAGTTACTTAGGATTCGGGGCTCGTTTTAAATGGATTCGAGGTTTTTGAATTCATTTCGACATACTTTTCCCCTCTTCGCACGAATATAGCCATCGTCGAAAAATGAAAATTTGAAATCTTGTTCGATTCCTTTGCAAACGGATTCTATCAAATCAGAATAAACAGAGTATAAGAAAATAAAGTGTATGAAAGGATACAATATGTACAGTATCGGAGAATTAGTGCCAAATATCAGAGAAATTAGCGATTCTCGATAAAGATAAATAAAAAAACGAAATAACTCAAAAGGAAGATGTGCAACAGTTCAGACGATTCAGCAGTCTTCATTATATAAGATTCAAATCTAGTTTTAAAAGGCTTCAAGAATTTTAATATCTTTTTATTACGTTTTAAGTCTCCTCGTCAATATACGGGCATCGTCGGAGAATGAAAAGTTGAAATCTAGTCCAATACATTTGGAGACATTCTTTCAACGCAGAATAAAGAAAGTAACCAGAATATAATTTGCTTACAAGAATACAGTACGTACAGCAACGGAATATTAGTGTGCGATATCAAAGATACCTGCGATTCTCGACAAAGATAGGAAGATTCGAAATAATTCGGAAAGAAATTATGCCACAGTTTATACTATGTTACCAAGCAATATAATAAATTATGTCACATAAAAATGAAGTCTCATTTTAAACGGATTCAAGGTTTTTGATATCATATTGCTACGTTTTACGCCTCTCCACCCGTATATGGTAATGATCGGAACACGGAAAGTTGAAATTTCGTCTGATTCCTTTGAAAACAAATTCTATCGATTTAGTTTAAAGAGAAAAACGAGACTGATTCATGCTGTCGAAGATATTATTTGAACTTCAACGCAGAGTTGACGTAATATTGGAGAAACCTTAAATTCTTTCCTCACATAGGTATGACTAAAAATAACTGCGACAGAGAATGTACTATACTTCTGGAAATGTTACCAATGGAATCAACAGACTAAATAACATAAGAAATATGTCGTGATTGAGACGGATTCGAGGTTTTTGATAATTTTTCGTTACGTTTTGCTTCTATTATCATGTATATTGTCACCGTCGGAACATGAAATCTCATTCAATTCCTCCAAAAACGGATTCTGTCTGTGTTGCGACACTCATCGTATCGCTATTGATTCGATCCGATATCTCATATAATGATACGTAAACTTTACGCTAATGATACATTCTACCCACGGGTCGTATCTTCGGCATACGTGAGTTTGGAAAAAACTGGAAAGATATCATCTATGCAAGTTTTCTCACCTATAGTTATCGCCCGTGTATTTCGTCCTCACCGATAGCTATAGGAATATTAGGTAGGATTTATAGGTTATTAGGAATGGAAGTAATTTTATATATTCGAATTTTATGACTGCGTTACAAATGGTGCAATCTAGGATCGCGATGATTGCTTTCGATTCTGGAGTTGTAGATTTGAAAGAACGTAGCAGTTCGAAATTAAGACGAACTCGGAATGATTTAAGAACCTATCGCGATACGAGAATACTTTTCCTTTTTATTAACGCAACTAGGTTTATAGAATGAACGCGAAGTATAATAAAACTTAGATTTATTAATCTTAAAAAAGGGAAAGAAATTATAAGTTTCACAATAGTCGCTTCCTGTCGAAAGATCGGAATAAATTTAATTCGTCGAAGAATGAAGTGCAATATTAGTGGAGGAGCTTCGTGGAATGCTTATATTGCGTTCGTTGTCCAATCAGTGTGAAGCAGTTGGATGCTGCGTTGCTATTGGTCCGCACCCTTCTTCATCTTACGCGAAGAGAGAACAGCCAATGAGGTTACGTTGACCATAATTTTGCACTGCCATTGGTCTGGAGCGTCGTGCGTAGGCTCCAGCGTAAGTGAAGGGTAAAGCCGTTGCCTTGGCGTTGAGGAGGGAAGTTCGAAAAATCTTATGACGTCGTGGAGGAGAGCCTATTTAATGTAGGGCATGAAGAAAGTAATAGTGCGGTCTTAAGAATTAACGAAGAAAACACGTAGTGACGTATTTTTGTTAATGGTCTTCTGTTACTTGTTCTTCGGCGGACTAAACACATGTTCCCGCGCCTTGTTTGTATTCCTCAGTTATCTGTTTTTGGCGATGCGAACACTTGGAGACGCGTCACGTTGTTTTCCTGCTGCTTATTTTTTAGACGTAAGCAGCTGATCGAGATGTATTGTTATAAGTCAGCTGTTTTAACGCTATTGTACTTTCGTAATAAAAAAGTAGAAATTCGTATAATACACATGATGTTTAAGAAGTAGGGATTTATACAGTATAGCGTTGGATAAGTAAAAGATTATATTTTATATTAAGAGAATATATCATGCGTAAAGGATTATTACAATAGTATATATATACTATATATACTATACTATATATACTATATATACCAGTTCCAGAAATGTCGCACAATTCGTCGGAATTATTTCAATTGTCACCCATCTGAATCCAGAATCGCACGTTTATTCGATATTACGACAATTCTCCGTTTCAATTCGAATAGTATCCCCGCAAGAACGTTATATTCTTGTTACTCTCATAAAACCGCTAAATTGTTCGAACAGATTTAATAATAAGACAGATTTAAAGATTTAACATCACCGTCACTGTTGCGTCGTGTGGGCGCAACTACGAAAGCGATTTTAGATACACGTCTCGCAACGGACTAGCGATGACAGTCGATTTGCACGGAGAAATATCCCCCGTCTCGTCCTTGTTGTCCGAGCTATAGATCCACTGGTCGCGATGAATAAAGATGACGACACTAGGCTAGGATACCGTTGTAGGTCGTCAGCAAAATACCGCTCGCCGCGTTCTCGTAAATTAATGAAAACGCGCGTTCTTTTAAAGGATTCCGTGAGATTCGAGAAGTAAATGTGCGATATTAAATGTTGCGCGCGTTGAAATTATCACCGTATATTTGATGAAATAACTTACAATTGTTTATGTGTTTCGTGTAATGATGTGTTTAGTGGTAGAGGTGATTAGTTGTACTGGCTGTATCTGAAGGAGATTTGAGAGCTTAGATGTTGTAAGTCTGAAAAATATAACTTAACTGCTTTTTTAGTGTCTAGAACTATCCACGCAGATTGTAATGAAATTGGGAAAGGGAATAAAAAGGGCGGAGTTGAAGTATGGAAAGGGAAAGAATAAATGCCTACTGATCGGTTATAGTTCATTGGAATTAAACATTCCATGTATGTCTCCTTTGTTCTAATGATGGTGTGGTTAGAGGATGCTAATGAATATTTCAAAGCTAGAAACCAGATAACCCTTGGCTTATCGCGCCTACGCGTCTACTTTCACTGTTTACTTATTGGCCGGAATGACATATTATCAAAACCCAGATACTTTACTAAGAATACCTAAACCCAGACAATGTGTTTTTTATCTATGCGTTTTGTTAGTTAATATCCAATAGGTTCCCAAGGATAAATATTTTCGATGGTGATATATGACCCTTAAGAGAAAGTATCATGAACAATAGAGAAACGTACATGTGCGTCAACAGTCACTGTTGCCCGTCTATACGACTGAGATTCGGATCTTTCATCCATCGACATGTTGGGTACACCTAGGAGCAGTTAAATATGTACTCATGTATCTTCTATATGCTCGCAGATACTTATTGATTGACTGCAGGGATGAGTATGCGAGACACGTTGTTTCCTATTTCCATGACTCTTAGCATAAAAAATAGACATCGTGTGTTAGTCCACACACAATCGTGTGTGTGTCACAATTATAATCATTTGATATATGTATATACATATATCAAATGTATATATATATATATGTATATATATATATATATATATATATATATATATATATATATATATATATATATAGTTTATATGGATTTCTATAAATACATAATTACTTACATATATAGTCTGGCTCTGATGTTACTGAAGTTTGATACTTATTGACTATAAACTGTTTTACTGACTCTAAATAACGCGAATTTTCAATAAAATTGTGATAATCACGTAATTGTAAAATAATAATTCTACATGTTGCGCGCGCGCGTAAAATAATGTTGTAATTATGATTTTAAATTAATGAACAATGTCAAGCGTTCGACAAAGACGTATCTACAATTTATTATGACCATTACTTTACTTCTAACAAATTGCAAAGATATAAGAACAAAAGAAAAAAAAGAGAAAAAGAATGAAAAAATAATGATAACTCTTTCAGAAATTAGATCAAAAGTTCCTACAAAAATGTATATATTTTTTTCTGCAACATTAACGATTATTCTCATATGTCAAGGTGTTGCGTTTAATCTGAAAAAAATTTAAATGAACCTTATTATAAATATTATACTTATACAAATGGAATGTAAAAATGTTTATAAAGTACTTAAAGTGTAAGCAGAACTAATGACAAAATTTGATACTTGAAAATATAATCAGTTTTAAATTCTTACCTTCTGTTAAGGATGATAACAACAAAAAAATACTGCTATATTACATCCAAGATTAGGATTACATTAACTATTTTTCCTTTAAATTCGTTTTCTTGCTGCTCTTGTATTTGTAAGTTTATGCATATTCCATAAACAATTCTATTTTTTCATCCATTTATGAGTAGTAAAATAATACATTATCAATATTTTATACATATAACCTGAAAAATTTTTAAATCAATTAGTAAACATACAAAACCAATAACTTAATCGCTTTCTGTCTTATTCACCGAGTTTATTAATCTTTTAAAGCTTTATTAAATAACATTTCTAGACACAGAATATATTTATTCTTTCCATTAATTAAAAAAAATTATATTCAAACGAATTATCACTTTAATGAATTATTCGTTAACAAAAAAAAAGATAAATAAATAAATAAAATAAAATAAAAATAAAAAAAGAAATTAATCCACCACAAGTATTTTTTTGCATATTATCGAATTTTAAATCTTTAATTATTTTATTCTTTGTATCGTGCGTATCTATATATATACAAGTCCCATATAAAAAAATATCAATTAATATTATTCAATAATAAGAAAATACAAGTGTATTAACGAAATGAAAATATATTGTGCCAAAAAATGATATGTCCATATTAACTATTTGTAGGTCACACCAAAAGCTATATGCGTACCAAAATGCATAATGTACTAATGGTTTCATTTGTGACGTCATTACATGTAAAAAGAATTTATAAAATTCATAAACAAAGCAAAAAAATATGAGAAAAATTCTTCTTACCTTCAATCAAAAGTATCAATATATTCGTTATGATCTCGAAAAAAAGGCTCCAATGTTGGCTGATACTGTTTTCTCTCATATATGCTGTTAGAAGATGTATCAGTAAAACAAGTCGAAAATTTTCTAATTCAAAAGACAAAAAGGAACAATAATATTATAACCTTTATATAAAACAAATATATATATATATATATATATATATATATATATATATATATATATATATATATATATAGATGATAGAACAATAGACAAGGAAAGAAGATAATGGAAATTTCTTTTTATTTATTTTCGACAGCTATCCAATTAGACTTCTTTTCTCTATCGGATACTGCATATAGAAATATGACAAAAAAGAAATCATGCTCTTGTTAAACATCGTTTTAAAGATGTCAAAAAAAATGTTTCTTATAAAAATATTAAAGATACAAAATGCTATCGTATATAAGTAAACGTTTCCATCAAAAATGATCTCTTTTTATAGAAAAAATGAGAGAGAGAGAATGAGAGGGAAATAAAATGTTTTTTGATTTTATTTATTTATGGAGATTTTAACTATTATTTTTCTCATAGAAAAATTCCATATAAAGAAAGAGAGAGAAAGAGAAAGAAAGAGAGAGAGAAAGTGAGAGAGAAAAGGAGAGAGAAAGGATGAGATAGGGAGAGAGAGGGAGGGAAATAACTTGTGTTTCTTCATTTTATCTATTGAAGAGTGAGGTAATGAGAAATAGAGAAAGCGAGATGTAGACAGGAGACAAAAAAAAAGAAAGAGATAGAAAAAAGAGAGTGAAACGTGATGGAGGGAAATAATTTGTGATGTTTGTTTTTGTTTATGATTTTGTTTATGTTATTGATTTTGTTTTGTTTTTTAATATTTTAACTATTATTTTTCCCAATGAATAATTCCATATAGAAAAGTGAAATGTGGATAGAGAGAGTGACAAAAGAGAGACAGATAGAGACAGAGAGACAAAAACAAAGAAAGATGACGATAGATAGAAAGAGGAAGAAAGTCTAAGAGAGAGTGAGAGAGATTGTTTTTTTATTTTAGAAAATTTTAACTACTAATTTTCCCAATGAATATTTCCATATATGAACAAAGAGATAGAGAGCAATAGAGAAACAGAGATATAGAGTGAGAGAGAAATATGGAGATAAAGAATGAGTGAGAGAGGAAAATGATCTGTATTTTTTGATTTTATTTATTTTTTGAGATTTTAAGTCTTAATTTTCTCAATGGTTTATTTCATGAAAAGAAAAGAGAGTTAGTGGGAGAGAGAAAGAGGGAAAGAAACAGATAGATTGATTAAACTTCCTCAACAATTACATTAAAAGTTAAAATATATATAATCTTCTACCATTCCTTTAAACGAGTATAATCTCTTATTATTTTATTTCGGCTAGTAAGGCGTTGTATATTTTCACTCTTTCAAAAAATATACTATTTTGCGCACTTCTTGTTTTACGAAATTGTATAACATCTCCGCCTTATCATGTATGTCTTCCGTTTTCATTACCTACTATCTCCAATCTATTACTTAATTTTCTAGATAGTAAATTTATTATAGTCTTAAAAATAAATATATTTACATTATAACATGATCTCTGCCCGAACTCTTGCAACATATGTTCCATTGTGGTATATTTGTTGCATTACAACATAACTCTCATTGCCCAATTTTGCGATATTTGCAACTCATTCAGTTTTGTCTCTCCCATATCCATTAGCAATGTTGGACAATATTCGAAATGTACCATTATGTTGGATTTGTATATAGTATATCTTGCATATGCTGTTATATAATTGCCTATTCTATTTAAAAAGTTAATTTTCTTACCTATCTTTTTTAATATATAAGAAAAAAAGGTTCTTAAATTTAAGTTTATCATCTATAATTACTACGTATTTTATTTTCTTTACACGTTCTATCTCGATTCCATCTAAAGTTTTCAAAACAGTGTTTCCTTTCAATTCTTTTCTTACACTTTTAACTATCATATATTTTGTCCTTTTTAAGTTCATTTTTAATTTATTCATATTCATCCATTCTTCTACTGTATTAAATACCTTATTCATTTCTGACTTTAATTGCACGCTACTTTCTCCGATGACATAACTAATGTATCGTCCGCAAACATTTTTATACAACATTCTTTGAGGCATATTGTAATTATATCGTTCACAAATAGAATAAACAATAAACATCTCAATAATGATCCTTGCGGCACTTCGTGTTCAGTGATAATTAATTCAGATCATTTATAAAATGAACCTGTTGCGTTCTATTATTTATATATAATCTAAACCATTCTAGAACAGTTCTTCTATTTCCATATTGATACTGTTTTTCTATTAACCTTTTTCTGTCCACTGTTTCAAAAGCTCGCTTAATATTCTTAAATATCACTCCCACCAGTTTTCTCTCGCTAATTACTAATTTTCATTCGTCAACAACTTTTTATATTGCCGTTTTGCACGAATTCTATTTTTTAAAACCTGATTGGTGTTCTGTAATAATATCGTTAAGTTCCAAAGACCTTTCAACTTTTTTACTATTAATTCTAGCACTTTCTCATAGATTGGTAGCATATTAATTGAGCTGTATTCAGTTGCTTCTTTTGCTTATGCTATCTTTGAAATTGGTATTTTCGTAGATGTTTTCCAACTCTCTGAATAGCAACCTTCTTTCAACGAGTTATTTATTTTCTCCATAAACTCCTTCTTTATTTTATAAAACACCAACTTTAATATATCAGTCGTTATTCTCTCTTCAGTTCCTTTCTTTTTTCGGCAACCTCATAATAATTTCCTTTAAGTTGTTTATAATAATTATTCTAAAATTCTCTTTACTAACCCCTTTATTTTCAGTAATATACGTAATTTTTTTACCCATGCCTTTTGTTTTGTCATTATCTACAGATTTGACTATATTATTAATACTTTTCATGTAATATTCATTAAATTTATCAGCTAAGTTATATACATTATTAAGGTATATAACTATATATAATAGTTATATAATATATATAACTAAGAATCCAAAATTTATGTTATCTATATTTTTCATATCTTTTGATTTTCTATTAATAATTTCTTTTAGAGTTCTCCATATTTTGGTAGGATGTTCTCTATTATTATCTATCATTTTTTCATAGTGTCTTTTTTCTTTTTCTTATTAACTTAACTACTGCATTTCTTTCAATTTTGACCTGCAGCCAATTCTGTTCCCCTTCCTTGTATATTATCTTCTTATACGCTTCATCTCTCTTATTTGCCGCCACTCTTATATCCTCCAAAAACCATCTTTTCTCTTCCCATACTTTTGGGATTTAAAATTTTTTTTCGGTGGTACAGTGTCCAATACCTCCACTATATCATCCAAAAATTTATTAGGTCTTCTATTTATTTCAATGTTCTGACCTTGTCCAGTTCTATTTTTTACTAACCTAACAAATTGATCTATATTAAATATTCTATAGTCTCTAGCAATAAATTCTGTACACCTATTTCTAATTTTCTTTATGTATAAATCAGATTGTAGTCACGCATGATCTGTTATTTTAGGTTTAAGAAGTACTTGAACTTGTACATTTTTATTAGCAAACAATAGATTTGTG
>NC_140810.1:9600000-9602500 GCF_050613455.1 Vespa mandarinia | reverse complement strand
TCTAGTCCATCCACAGAGTCTGAACTATTGTTTATCTAATCCAGTTGGGTCGTTACGATTGTTAGTCGAAATCATACGAATCGAATTGTAAAGAAAATGGGAAAACATTAACAATTATTTATTATTAATTAATTATTTTACAAGTTGCATTTGAAATATTTTTAAGATTTCTCATGCGACATTTCGATAAATATGTATCTAATATTTATAAAAAAAAAATTATTATATGTATATATTGTTTTATAAAATTTGTTTGATTTTACAGCGAATGCGTTAAATATATTTTAATGCTCGATTTTACAGACTTGATTTTTAAAATATCTTTATTTGAAAAAAGAGAGAGAGAGAAGACTAAAAATATATTTCCGAATATCATTTAAATCCAATGTAAAAAAGAAAATTATACGAATAAATATTCCAATATATTATTTATCCATGAAAGATTATGATAGTTATTAACACGAATAATACATCAATTATTAAAAAGTCTGTTTAAAAAATTGAACGTTATAGGACGAAGAAAAATTAATCGAAATCAAAAAACTTGTATACCTTGCTGATAATCAGCTTAAAGTGATAGAAATATCCTTTGATTCGGTAATTACACCTTAAATCACTTTCGCTATCAACGCGCGTGAATACTCGAAAACGAATATAGCTTCGAGCAAACCGTTCCTTTCGATGGTATTAGTGGTATGATATCAAAGAGTGTTATGGTTCTTTCTTGATGTTATTGCATAAGCAATCTGCTTATTTCCCTTTCACGCAATGCCCAGACATACGGTATGATTCGACGCACGTTACAAAAATTACAAGAGAGGCAAAAGAAAGTAAAGTACGTAAAGTGTTAACAATCTTTGCATATATATGTATGTGTATAAGTGTGCGCATGCGCGTGCAGTGTTTGCAGATTTAATAGTCAAATTTTGTCAGTGTATTTTATGATTCTAAATAAGAAAAAAATGTTATACAAACATAAGTAATTTAAAGCATTATTAAAATTTTATGAAAAGAATATATATATTATAAAATATATATATATATATATATATATATATATATATATATAGGATAAGAATAAAACTTTGAATATCTCCATTCTTTTTAAAAATATGCAGCAACTTCATTTAAAATAGTCGTACAGTACAAAGGGATCCGTAATATCACAGCGACAATTTTGTTATGGGAGAAAGCGTAAAGGATATACAAAAATCAATAGGTGAGTCTTTTTTCTTTTTTTTCCTTCTTTTTAATGCAATTATACTTTTTTCAATAGCATCGATTGATTGGACAATTCTCTTTTAATTGCACTATTAGCGATATTTAAATTAAAATATATCTCTTGAATTAATAATATTATATCTGCACATATACGTATGCGTATGAGATTAATATTTTTTTTATTTATTAATTTTTTTTTCTTTTTTACAGAAAATGCCGAACTAGACGAACCAATCAGAAACAGAAATTATCTCAGATGTAATATGATTCCGTTGAAAAGAAAAAAACAAAAAAATGAAAGAAAGACAATACAGTTAACTTTCATATCTCATTTATCAAATACACCTGTAAAGAAAATTATTACTTATTTCCAAAACGAAGTTTCCTAAATCGAAATTCTCTAAATATTTCTAAGAAAGAACGGAGATATTCGAAATAGATCAAAGTTTTTGCTTCATCATCAATATCTGTTTTATATTGGTGTATGTACATATGTTAAGAGAGAAAGAGAGAGAGAGAGAGAGAAAAAATGAGAGAGAAAGATAAGATGAGAAATCTATTACACATGCTGCAATTACCAGTCTATCTTCTCTGTTCAAATCGTTTTAAGAAGATCAATTTGGAAAATGCAATCAAAGAGATCTGCCAATGATATTAAATTCATTTTATTTAAATTCCATGATAGTCCATTAATAATAAAATTATGATTAATAAAACCGCAATAAAAATCACGTATATTGACTTTTATTATTCCTATTAAGAATTGATTTTTATCAGGGCATGTTGTTAATTATAAAGAAAAAAAACATTTCGACGTTTCTGTTCAACTTAATCAAATAAGACTTTCTATTTATTTATTTCTGATATACCGAAGGAAAAATTATGTCTTTTTGAATTTAACAAAATTTGTTCCGAAATAATAGAAGAATAATTTGTTTCAATAAATTCTTTATTAAATATTACTTTATGAACATTAAATCAAATGAACGATCCGTATTCAAAAATGAGACTTCATTTCGCATTGAATAAAAAATTATTTCAATTGTTTAAATCTATTATTACTCTTTTATTAGAATAGGAGAATTTATTAAATCTACTAGATTTTATTAAAATTTCAACATACGTCTAAACGAATATTTTTTTAAAACTGTTTTATAGAAGAATCTTCAGTATTATTTTCATGTTATTCACTCACATATAACCACACTCATTAAACTCTTTTATAGTATTTAAAATATTTTAATCCGATTTTGATAAATAATTATCCTTCGTGTCTCGC
>NC_140810.1:9385000-9595000 GCF_050613455.1 Vespa mandarinia | reverse complement strand
AGAAGATAAAAATAATGTTAAATGCAATGAAAATAAAATTTCTAAAACTCTTATAATACACGAAAATTGATATATTATTTATGTTTATAATACCTACATAGTATATATATAGTAATAAAGACATTTCATATATGTACAGTATAAAAATGTATATTATTCACGTCAATATAATATAGGACAACTAAATTAGAGTTTATTATATACTCAGTTTTCATATCAATAAATTTAGACACAATTTCTTCAATTAAAAAGAATCTTAATATAAATAAATAAAATAATACTTACGTCATGAAAACTTCCCAGGAAAAACATACTAAATGAAAAATAAGTGGACTGCATATGGATTTTTCCTGGAAAACATTATTAATTTTTCGAGTTTGTTATATCATTAAAAAAATTAAATTTATAGTATTTTATACCATTTTATTAATATCAAACATAATTCAATTCGAATTTGTGATGTCGAATTGTTCTCGATGAGGATTTTCGTTTTTCATCAAGTTCGACATCCTTGGTTTTTTCTTCTACATAAGATCTTTCAGAACGACTCAGTACTTTTTCATGAAAAATATTAATTATGTTTATAATCCGTCATTTTCTGTGAAACACATTACTTCATAAACTATATTAAAATAATATTATTATATAAAATTATTAAATTAAAATTATATTATTATATAAAATTAACAAAATTTTCCTTTTGATTAGAATTATAAACAATAAAATACACACATATATAAGTGTGTGTTGTGTGCAATACAAATTGTTTTTAAAAGAGAATGTAGATATAAATAATGTTTAAAAGATTAATATCAAATACAATAAAAATAACTTTTCTGATACTTCCATTTATTTAGTCAGTATTTCTATTTATCAGTTAAGTGTCTTTGAAAAAATAGTCAATGTATTAGGTGGACCGGAAAGTAATGTCGTTTCTGCGCATGTCGATATTTGATTGTGATTAAAAATAAAAATTTGTTAAAAATTTATTCCTTTGAATTTAATTTAAGAAAGCGACATTATTTTCCGGTCTCCCTAATATATGAACATTTTGGTCAGTATAAATAATTAAGCAAGACGACGTCATTTATATTATGTACTGATATTTTATTATATGCATTTATGAATTCGTTAAATGTTTAAAATTAATGAACCAATAAATTGCAGTCCTCTCATATTCTTATGATTTATAAAAACAAGCGTGTATGTATGTGTTATGTATACCTACAATATATATAATATATATATATTATTCAAAAGAATATTATTATTTAATATAAAAATACGTACATCTACTAATATAGGTATATTATTGTCATTACTGAATACATAAATAAACTATATTATATTTTAGTATATACTTAATTTGGCTTAAATAATAAGTAAAAATCAAGTTAAAGATCAACTAATGAAAAATAAATAAAAAATAAATAAAATACATACAGTACATGCAAACCTCGCAAACATTATGAAATATTTCCTAATAAATATTAAATATTTTTAGTTTCGTTTAAAATTTTATTTTATTATAAAATTAGATTTTACAATTAATATTATTTACTAATAATTAAGATATTAATTAATTATTTTAAAATAAAATAGAATAACATTAAAATGGTTATAATACGAAAAAATTATTACTTACCGATTCGATAGGATAACATAGTATGTCGTAAGCAGTACTTAACGTGTTATTTTGAAAGAACACACTTTCATCATGATTTCCGTAAGCTGAACTTGACTCTGAAGGCGGCTCTGTCTTTCATACATTCTCGCACGAAAATAAGTTTCCTGAAACATATTATCTAAACTAGAACAATAGAAAGAACATCCGTCTTATAATATGTTCTAATACCAGAATGACCTTAAAATATTTTAATAATAGACTTTATTTGCTTCACTTATTATTGTGCAAAGATAGAAAGAAAACCAACCGAATGGCATAAAAACTATGCAAACAGTTTGATGTTCAATTCGTGACTCAAATTACGAATTTTTAGATTTTTTAGAATTTTAGAATTTTTAGAAAACATAAGAAGCATATACTTCGCGGAAATAAGAGAAGAAAATTAAAGAAAAAATATAATGTAATGGCCTCCAGTGAACACAATTATGCATGAATTTTATTGTCACGCAATCATTTGAACGCAAAATTCTTTCGACTTATGAACATTATACCTTAGAAAGCGCATATTCAAATATCGATTGGTATATTGAAAGAATCTCCAATTTAAATAAAAAAATGTCATAGATACCTGTGATTATAAAAATGACGAAGCTTTGATAAAAATTATTTTAGAATATTCGAATACAAAGGCCTTGCCGACATCAGCAACGAGAGATAAACTAAAATACATTGCACAAATTTGCGTATATCTCTCACCAATAAATAAATAAATAATTACTACTGAGACAGTCAATAATTTGTTAATTGCGTCTAGAAATCGTCCCTTCCATCAACCATCCTCATCTTTCTACTTACGAAAACTGACGGCAATTGTTGATCGTACTGCCCAAAAATCCTTCTTGATTCTTGGAACTCTACATATAGACAAACAATGAAAAGAAACAAAGCATAATTTGATCGGTTGCATTGCACCGAACAAATCGAGACATAGATGTAGTATTCGTTGGATGCGTACCTAACTTCAAATAAATTTATACATCGTAATGTTATATTTCCGAATACTTTTCAATCAATCTATAGTGTATCCTCAAAATATTCGTTCTGTTACGTCAATGGGCTTAAAATTCTAAGAACTTCTTTTAAACAAGAGAATTTCATTATTGTCACAGAAGATCGATAATCATATTTAAAATAAAGAAAGTAGAAAAAAAAAGATAATTATTACGATAAAAAAAAATATGCACATATTTATAAAATATTACGATTCGTAGAGAATTTCAAATGTAATTAAAAAATTTCTATAACTAAACAACGCGTTGTCTAGTCTTATAAGACACGCAGCAGTAGTGCTTTCTGCAAGGAAACAAAACAACAAGATGGCAGTGAAAAATAAAAGGTAGACATTACATAGACCGATTCTTTCAAAGTTATTCTTTAATATTCCGTTAAATTACAAAATATTATACGAAAAATTTTGCAAGGGAGATACCGAAAGTTCGGCCAGCTTTTATCTCTCATAATCAATCTAATCGCCCAGAGATATATATGTAGATATATATGTAGATATAACACGGATGTCGCACATCTTATCGTTTGCATAAATCAACGATCTCGAAAACTTCTTCATCTTCTTCGTCTTTCTATATTACTTTCGCTTCCTTAAAATATGTTGCTCTTTTATCTTCGTCTAACATTTTTGGTTATCCTTTTCATGCACAATCTTTTCCTTTCGTGAACGAAGAAACACACGATAATGGAAGTTTCTTAAAAATGACTACCATTCATTTGATACATCTTCGAACGATTTTTTTCCTCTTGTTCTTTTATCTCTAACTCTTATTTTTGCTCGAAGATATACCAAACTTTCATTAACTATTGATTTGACCGAAGAATAAATTGTTTTTGTGCAGTTAAAAATAATAAAGAAATTATTATATTTGAACATTTTCTTTTATTTCTCGACGACGTATTACTTTGCACAAAGTTATTCTATTAACATCATTTTTGAATTCCAAAATAAATAAATATATATATGATTGTATATATATTATTATATATATAGTAAATATTGATAATATTCTTAAAATTCGTTTAATAATATTGACTACTGAATCCAAAACATTTCTACATTCTATAAAATCTCAACAATTCATATATTTTTATATTCTTCACTACATTATTTATCTTAGTAAACATAAAATACGAGCACACAAACGTTGGAGAAAAAAACATTCGTATTCCTAGATAAGACGACAAAGTCATCGACAAAGCATAAAGGAAAGTAATGGATGATAAATGAGAGACGACAAAGAGGAATAATTCAACTCAGTTTACAAAGAACAGCTGTAAGACACATATATTTCTATTCGGTTATTTAAAGATGATCTTTCAAACAATCGACCAAACCATGTTCTCTCGTAAAATTGACTCACATCTATACATTTCCCTTCGTCTCTTTTATTTTTTTTCTAATTCTCTTTAATGCCTTTTTCATCGTGATAATCGATCATGTTCAGAAAGTGAGGAAATATAAATTTTTAATGTGCTCTCCTTTCATTTTTAATTCGTTCTTTCGCTTTTATTATGATCAATAATACTGTCTGTACTTGAAATTCATGGAAATAACGTCATTGAAAAAAGTTCGAGTTTACAGCAACATATATTGTTTTCATTTCATGTATGTATGTATTTACATTTAACGTAGCATCGCATTATTGGGTATAAGATTAATTTAATTTATGTTCATTACATAAAAATAGATAGTTTCAATATTTATTAATTTGCATTTTCATTGATCTGAATTAATACTTACCATTATTACTATCACTATTACTATTGTCACGATTATTCAAACGATTTTTTATGAGATTTATCGTAAATGTTGGAAAAAATTTGCGAAAATTTATAGGACATTTTTTAATGAAGGGAAAATAGGAACAATAATATTATAATCTTTATATAGAACAGAAACATATATATATATTGGGTTGGCAACTAAGTGATTGCAGATTTTATCAATAGATGGTCTTAACACATTCTTTTGTTTGTCAATGTGTTTAAAGCACCTAACTTATATTGTTTTCTTATTGTTTGGACTTCCGCCTTTAATTTAGTCAAAAAATTGTATTGATTAGTTTGATTTTTATCCCAATTTAAAAATGGAAGAACAAGACGCGCATTTCAGACATATTTTATTGTATTATTTCCGAAAAGGCAAGAACGCATCGCAAGCACACAAGAAGTTATGTGCTGTATATGGGAATGAAGCCTTGAAAGAAAAGCAGTGTCAAAATTGGTTTGCCAAATTTCGTTCTGGTGGTTTTTCACTGAAAAATGCGCAACGATCTGGCCGTCCAGTTGAAGTTGATGAGACCCATATCAAGGCCATTATCGATTCAAATTGTCATAGCACAACAGAGTCATAGCACAAACAGTGAGATTGCAGAGAAGCTCAATGTATCGCATATATGCATTCAAAAAAAATTAAAACAACTTGGCTATGTCAAGAAACTCAATTTATGGATCATTAGCTTAAGGAAATTCATTTGATGCAACGCATTAGCATTTGCGATTTGCTTCTGAAACACAATGAAATTAATTCATTTCTGTAACGACTGATAACTGGCGACGAAAAGTAGATAGTTTATAATAACGTTAATCAGAAAAGATCATAAGTGATGCAAGATAAACCAGCCCAGATGATACCAAAAGCTGAAATTCACTAAAAAAAGATTATGCTGTCAGTTTCGTGAGATTATAAAGGAATTCTGCATTTTGAACTTTTACCAAAAAACCAAACGATTAATTCAAACGTTCAATAACTCGCCAAACTGAGCGATGCAATTCAAGAAAAGCGGCCGGAATTGACAAATCGTAAGGGTGTTGTTTTCCAGCATGATAATGCAAAACCCCACACATCTTTAAAAATTATTTTTAACACTCGCTAAAAATTATTGGAACTTGGGATGTGTTGTCACATCCATCATATAGCCCTGACCTTGCGCCTTCAAATTACCATTTATTTCGTTCCATGCAGAACTCCTTAAACGGTAAAATTTTTAATGACGCTGGTGGTGTAACATTTAATTCAGTTTATTGCTGGCAAAAATCAGAAGTTTTATGAACATGGAATTATGACACTGCCTGAAAGATGGCAAAATGTCATCACAAAAACGGACAATACATAATTGAATAAAGTTATATATTTAAGCAAAAATTTTGCATTTTCCTACTTATTTAAAGTCCGCAATCACTTAGTTGCCAATCATTAGCTATATATATATATTTTTTTTTTAGGATTCGCGATCGCTATAAATAAAAAAAAAGATTTCGAAAGCCGGTATCGTTTATCCCTTACAATACTACTTGTAAAAATACATTGAACGAGAAATTCTTATCGAATGTATTCTCAGCATTTCTCTCTCTTTCTCTCTCTCTCTCTCTTTCTGTATAAATATTAATGAAATATTATATATTATATATGTATATTGTAATTGGAAGCTTCCAAAGCTTGCTAGTCGTGTGTGTGTGTGTAAGTATAAAATAAACCGATCGACAGTTAAACGGCAGAAATTGAATTGAAGAAATGGAAGTTTATAGGATTAATTAGTTGTGTACGTGTGTGTATGAGACAAATTGGTATACTAATTTGTCTTTTGCGAAGTGAGTATATTTATGGAAAGAAAAGTGGAGCTGAGATATTGGGAGAAAGATAGTGATAAAAAGCGGCAAAGAGTGTGTGAGAATCTGAATAAAATAAGCGAGTGAGTTAGTAATTTCTTGCTAAAGAAGAGTCGTAGTATTTTCGCGTTCGAAAAGACTAATGTTCTGTATATGTATTATATTATTATTCTTTTGTTATTTTCCATAATAAATATCTATTGTTTTATTTCTTTGTTAATCTCGTCTATCAATGAATAGAAACGCTCACAATCTATGTTTTTTTCATATCGTTATAATGTTGTTAATTAATATTATATATTAGTAGAATTAATTGTACATTATCATATTATATTAATAATTAAATACATACACATATAAATTCTATTTCATTGTTTAATAAAACTATATATAGAGAATTAATTGTACATTATCATATTATATTAATAATTAAATACATACACATATAAATTCTATTTCATTGTTTAATAAAACTATATATAGATCTACCTATATATACTATAAAGTAATATATTTACAAAAGTAATGTATATACGTTATATATTTTACATACATATACTCCTACACTATATATACATTATATAATATATGTATTTATTATATGTGCATTCTTGACTTCTTCTTGACTAACGTGTGTGTGTGTGTGTGTGTATATACATAATATATTACATAATATATATTCTTGTTAATTTAACAAAAAAACTTTGTTACCGACAGAGTTTTCAAAAATAAATAAGAGAAATATCATCAAAGTTAATGATACTAGTAAAAATTTTTCCATTCAATATTGTTTATTTTTTTTTATTATCTCTTTTTTTTTGTTTTCCTTTTTATTCGTCTTATTTCACTCTCTATTAAAAATAAATTTTATCTCTTTTTTTTTTCGATTAAATTTTTGTTCAACATTTGTATACGAACGAATGATAAACGAAAGTGAATTAATCCAAGCTAACGACCGACAACTTTAAACGTCAAAAATGCTATCATTTTAGTTCTTATATAGAGATACAATTTGCCCTGAAGGAATAGGAAATAACATTCCTTTATAATAAAGTATCCCTTTTGATAAGAGAGGGAGAGAAAGACAAAGAGAAAGAGAGAGAGAGAGAGAGAGAGAGAAAGAGAGAAAGAGAAAGAGAGAGACCTAACGAGATGGAACAGGATAATTTGATTTTCCTAAAGCATTCTCTCCCTCTTTCTCTCTCTCTTTCCCTCCCTCTCTCTCCTTTTCCCCCCTCTCCTCTTCTTCCCTCTCTCTCTCCTTCCCCCTCTCTTTCTTCCCTCTTTCTCCTTCCCTCTTTCTCCTTCTCACTCTTACCTTCTCTCTTTCTCTACCGTGTGACACTGCTGCTGTTGGCAACTTTTATGGTGATCAAGACGATAAGGCAGAAATTTATAAGGACAAATAAATTTCTTGAGGATTGAGAAGCATATATGTAGGCAGTGTAAAAAAGATAAAGTCTCAGCTGTTTAGTTATATAACCTGTGGGAAAATTTTTGAGTTGTTTTTATGCAACTGCACCTTGAATTAGAAGGTACTTGAATTCAACTTGAATTCAACTTGAATTCATCAACTTGAATTAGAAGGAGCAACAAGACTTTATATTAATAATTGTTATCTTTGTGATCCCTAAAATTTTGCAATAGATTCTGCATTAGCAAACAGATTGTGATATGTTTTTCATGATTTGATCATAAATGTTATAAAAAAAGATAAACTGTGGCAAAAATTAGCATTAAAATAATTTGATAAAGTATTCCATGATGAAATATATTTTTATTTTATTAATATATATTTTAAATGATTTAATATAAGGTTAAACATATTTTTATATTCATTAAGTATACAATATTTTAACTAGCATAACATTCTTTCTAATGTTCTACCTTTGGTTTGAAAATTGTTTTATCTACAAGACTTATAACCAACGTGTTTCAAGGTCATGAAATAACTGTCGTAAATTTTTATACTCTGTTAATATTTCTTAATCAGTTTTGGGAGTATACAACTATATGTTTAAGATAATATTAAACGTTCTAAAGAATTTTTTTTAGGGTCTGCCAAATATTCTCTTGACGCAGCATTTGAATAATATTCTAAACAATCTGCAGGTGGTAATAATCTGCGGGATATTATAGATATATAGATATATAAATCACACAAATATTTCATTAGTAAACATATTGTTAATAAAATAAATTATATTATTTATAAAATAATATAAATATAAAAATATTTGTTTGATTTTTATATTACCTATATAGCCAAAACATGATTAAATAATCAAAAATAAACATACCTCTTCGAAGACATTGTTTAGTATTATTTTAAGCATAATAAGCTATAGTAATAACATTTCTTTCAATTGCAGCAATTATAGGTTCACTTGTCCAATGTACTTCTATATTGATTTTTGCTTTGAATAAATCTGCAGCCTTAAAAGATGATTTTGAATATCCAATGATAATAATTCTACCTTAAATACCTTAAATACCTTAAATACAAGTTTAATTGGCTAATCTGTTAAATGAAATTTAGCATGTTTCCAATTAATATGAAAGTTATAAATTCTTTATTTATAATTGCAAGACCAATTCGTTTACTTGTATCTATGCTATTCGTACCTATAAACATTTCTAGCTGATGTCAAGAAAGTGATGGATACTGCCTTTTTAATCTGCAATGGACAAACGCATGATACAAACTGCTACAAATATATAATCAGAATAAAAATAATCTAAAATATTCCTATAATAAGAAATGTTATACTTACTGATGTCCTTTATAATACGGTTTATAAATCATATAATTTTGTCTTTGATTAGAATTTTTATTTTCTGCGTCATGCTTATCCTCTTCGTGTCGACCTCTACTTCTTCGTGACTAATTATAACATAAAAATGAAACTATCTTTCAATTCTATTAATTACATATAAAACTATTTTTAATGAATGTTTTCCAAAATTAATAAAATATAACAATTAAAGGTTATATATGTTTCTAATTAATTTTCAACATATATATAATTTCAATAATAACACAACAATATCCAGAATCGTAAAAATCTTAATTTGATTTAACTATATATTTAATGGATCTAATACATGCATAAATACTGAATTAAAAAAAATTTTCTTACACCCTTTTTGGATCAGAATTAGGTCGAAAATTTAACAATACTACTCAAGATAAACTTCTTAACATGGATAATGCTAAATCTCTATAATTTTTTGTTATTTTCGATTTAAAAAATTGTTTTCTTCGTAACAATTATTACTCAGAGTGTATTATTCACTTTGAAAAATACACTATCAGCACTACATTTTACATGCCTAAATATATGTTTGTATATTCCTTATGGTGGAGCTACCCTCTTCATTTTGTACTGATTAGCATATATTTAATGTAAATGTATATATATGTATGCATATATTACAGGATTTCTGTGTATAATATGAAAAGAATAGATATTGTTAATAGATGCAGTATATAAGTGCAAAGTTTAATCCTAGTTGTGCACATGGAGTGTAAGACATCCCAGACCAACTTTGAGCTCAATTTAAAACAAGTAAATGTTTGTAAGTAGGATTTGTATCACCATTTATCTATAGTTGAGATATGTATCTTTATATGCTAACTGTCAGAATAATCGGCGTTTTGTCAGTTGCTGAGTTGTGATCGAGTAAAGTTGAAGTTTGTAAAATCTGGCGTGTGCCACATTCCGTGTGCACAGGAAGTTATTTTTGTATTAATTTTTGATTCTTTATTATTGAAAATTTTTAATCTATTCATGTTTTAAATAATGTGATTTTATATACAAGTATAGTAAAAATTATTTTCTAATCATATCTTGTTTATACTCAAAATCAAATGCTATCAATTAGAATGGAAAACCAATTATTATACAGTACTATAATGAAAATAAAGGAGGAGTCGTCTCTTTCGATCAGTTATATTATTTATTCACTGTTAATAGAAAAACTAATCGGTGGCCTATAAAAATTTTTTTTGGGATGTTGGATATGGCTGGTATAAATGCCAGAATATTATAGAAATTTAAAAATGCTGGATAAAAAACCGCGATCTTATCTGAAAGAACTCTATAAGTATCTTTGTAAAGAACTCTATAAGTAAGAACTATTCTAGTGCATTTCAATATATCATTCCTTCGAAATGATTTAAAATTAAGAGCATAATCAGACTTGATGCTGAGCAAGATGTAGATAAATTATCTGAAGTTATAATATATAAAAAGCAACGCCTATATATGATTTGTTTACGTTTGAAAAATAGAAAAACTAAAATTGGATTTTCCTCATATAGACGTCCAATTTATGATAAGTACCGCGTTGACTTATACGTTCAGTGTTTCGGTCATGAGTAAATATTTAGTTATATTTTTATTATATTTTGTACTTTTATAAAAAACAGAAAATAATAGAAATTGATGGAATAATTGTGTACTTTTTCCTTCACAAAATAAGCTACATCTGTACTTCAAAATAACTATACTTTTTTATCTATCATTTCAATATTTTTTTCTGAAAGAAACTCGTCTCAAGATGATTATACTACTAGATTTTTTCGAAATATTGAAAATTAAAAAAGATATTCGGTTTTTAACAAAAAAAGTCAATTTTTGCACATTGAATGATTCAATTAAAATTGGAAATGCATTTCCAAACCTACTAATTATTATTTCCAATGCATTAAATAATATATAGAATTTTTTTGGTGTAAAAATTATTCATTTTGTATAATTGACAGCTGTTCAAAAAGCCTGGGGTATAGTATATCCTAAGTGCACAATTAGAAACTATTTTGTGGTGTGTACAACTAGGGTTTAACAATAAGGTTAGAAAAAATATTTTAAAAAGTATGAAAATATAACTTGCATATAAACATACACAATATTATGCTTTTATTTAATAAAATTAAATATTTTACTTTATAGATTCTCAGAACATTTCTTTAAAATAATTTATTCTTAAATTATATATACCAATATATACCAATGACTGTATTTCTCTGAGCAAAATTTGAATCATATGCTAAAAGTGCAAGAATTAATGATGAAAAAGCAAATAGAAAAGTATATGAAACTTAGTTATAAAGAAAAACCAATCAGGCTTTAAAAAACAGTACTTGTGTGAAACGGTAATTTAAACTGTTGTTGTCGAATGGAAATTATTAGTTAGCGAGGGAAAAATAGAGGGAGTAATCTTTATGGATCTTAAACGAGCATTTGAAATAGTAGATAGAAAAAGGCTAATAGAAAAACTGTATGAATATGGAATTAGAGGGACTGTTTTAGAATGGTTTAGATCATATCTAAATATGGAATACAGCAGATTCGTTTCAACGATTAAAGGTGGTTACAATTAATTAACATTGAGTATTGGACCACAAGAATCTAAAGTACTGGATATTGGGATTCTTATTATTTATTATATACATAAATGATATAATTGAAATATGTCCCAGAGGATGCAAAATAAAAATGTTTACAGATGATACATTAATTTATGTCACTGGAGAAATTAATGCGCAATTAAAGTTTGAAATAAATAAGACATTTAATATAGTAAAAGAATGGATGAATATGAATAAATTGAAAATGAATGCAAAAAAGGCGAAAAATGTGGTAGCTAGGAGCGTAAAAAAAGAGTTAAAAAGAAACACTGTATTGAAATGCTTAAATGGAATTAAGATAGAACGTGTAAAGATAATAAAATACTTAGGAGAACTTATAGAAGATAATCTCAGATTTAAAGATCATTATAATTATATGTTAAAAAAATAGGTAAGAAAATAAATTTTGTAATTAGAATAATAAATTATATTTATAAAATATAAATTATATATCTGCTATTTTTATTATAAATTATATATATACTAGATATATTATATATACAAAGAATATAGCACTGCATTTTAAGTATTGTGCAACATTGTTACTAGATATGGGAGAGACATAGCTCGACAAGTTGCAAGTAGGGCATAATCAGGCGAGTTGTATTGCGATGCAATAGGTACACTAATGTGGAACATATACTGCAAGCATTGCTATTTATGTCTATTAGACAGAAGCTATAATATAATGTGAGTATATTTATTTTTAAAGTTATAAGGAATTTACTAACTAGACAATTAAGTAAAGGGTTTGAAATAGTAGGTAATGAAAACAGAAGATAAACATAACAAACCAGAGATATTGTAATACAATTTTGTCAAACAAGGAGTGTGTAAGAGAGATTGTTTTACTAAGGAATAAAACTGTATAACGCCTTACCACACGAAATAAGATAGTGTGAGAGGATAGACACGTTCAAAAGAATAATATGAGATTAAAAACACTGTAATTTTTAATGTAATAACTGAAATAGCTAAAGAAGTTTGATTTCTTTCACCCTCCCATTCTCGCTCACTCTCTCTCTCTCTACTGTACATAGAATTATTCATTGAGAAAATTCATAGTTAAAATCTTTAAAACTGGATCGATGAAATAATGGATCGATGATTTGATGAATCGATGGATGGATAGATGGATTGATCGATAGATCGATGGATAGAACGATACATGGATAAATGGATGAATGGATAGAAAGATAGATCTATGGATAAACGGATGGATGGATGGGACTATGGATGGTTGGATAGATAAGTGGATGATTCGATGGATTTATCATTGGATGGATCGATATATGGATAAATGGATAGAACAATGGATGGTTTGATGGATGGATGGATAGATGGAAAGATCGATAAATAGATGGGTAGATCGATAGATAGTTAGATGTTTGTACCGGTGATAGATCGACGGATGTATCGAAGAACAAATTGATCTATATATTGATGGATAGATAGATCAATGGATGGATAGATAGATGGATGGATGGATGGATGGATCGATCGATGTATCGATGGATGAAAAGTTGAATTGATGTATGGATCGATGGAGAATGGTAGGATCGGTGGATGAAATGATCAATAAATGATCAGATGAATGAATGGATGATTCAATAGATGAATAAGTAGAAGAATGTATGAATGGATACATGAAAGGATGGATTGATGAATAGATGAATGAATGGATTTATCGATGGGTGAATCGATGGATGGATAGATGGTACGATAGGATCCATCGATGGATAGACGGATGAAAGAATGTATGGATGAATGGATAAATGGATGAATAGTTTATTCGATGGGTTGATCGATCAATGAATGAAAGGATGATGGATGGATGGAACGATTGATGGAAATTGTCGGATGAAGGATAAATCGATGAGTGAATGGATCCTTCGATAGATGAATAAATAGTTGTATTTGTACTTGATTCGATGAAAAGATAAATTACCAATGGATTGATCGATGGAGATATAGATTAGCGATGGATGGGTCGATGGATAGATTGATCAATGGATCGATGGATAGATAAATCTACAGATGGATGCTTTAATGGATAGATAAATTAATAGATCGATGGATGGATGGATCGATGAATTGTAGGATCATATAATGTATAAATGGAAGGATGGATGGATTAATCGATGGATAAATGGATAAATCGGTATATGAACAGAAGAATGAATTCATGAATTAATGGATAGATCGCTGTAACGATGGATGAAAAGAAATAGGAATAAATGTATCGAAGGATGGATGGACCAATGTATAGATGGATGGATGTTGGAATGAATGAAATACTCGATGGATTGTTGGATGGTAGGATGTATGGATGGATGGATTGAGAGATGGCTGGTTGCATGGATAAATCGATAAATGGATGGATCGATAAATCTATGAAGCGATGGATGGATGGTTTTATGGTTGGATAAAAAGATGGATGAATGATTGGATGAATGCAGTGAATGATGAATGGATGTGTCGATGAATGGAAGAATAGGTGGATGGTTCGATGTATGGATCGATCGACGAATGGTTAGATCTAAGAATGGAAAGATGGTTGGATGGATGGGTAGATAGTTGAATGTATGGATGGTTAGATGGATGGATGGATGGATAGTTGGTTTAATAGATAAATCAACAAAAGGTTGGATTAATGGATGGATGGAACGATGAATGTTTTGAAAGTTGGATGATTAGATGTATATACGATTGAATGAATAGATAGTTAATTTTATGGATAGATGGATGGAGGATGAATGTATTGATGGATAGATGGATGATTGGATTGATGGAAGAATCGATAGATGGATAAAAAATGAATGGATGGAACGATTGAAGAATCGATAGATGAATGGATAACTGGAAGGATGGATGGATAATTGGAAGGATGAATGGATGGATGGATAATTGGAAGGATGAATGTATCCATGAATGCATCCATGATTAAATTAATCGATAGATTGTTTGTCGGATTGAAGAATGAATTGATGGATAGTTGTATGGTTGGACGAATGATTGTCTGTATAGATCAGATAAGTAACAATGGAAATAACTGCTTCAAAAGTTGTGCAATAGTTGTAGAAATGTTACGAATCGATAGGACGAATTCAACTAGATAAGAAACGAGTCTTGGTTGAAACAAATTTAAGGTATTTCATAAGCTTTTTTAAATTTTACGTTGATTCTCGCTTAAATGGTCGTCGTCAAAGCATGAAAAATTGAAATCTCGTCAGATTCCTCCGAAAACCGATTCTATCAACGTTACTTAATCAGATCAACAAGAATATAATATGCATGCAAAAATACTATTCGACCTGCAATAAAGAATTTGCCAAATGTCCGAGAAAATTTCGATTTTTGTCTCAAATAGATAAAAATCGAAATAACTTCATTAGAAGTTATGCTACGGTTCTGTAAATATTATCAATCGATAGGGCGAACTCAATTATAAAAGAAACAAATCATGATTGAAACGAATTTGAAGTATTTCATATACTCTCGTCAAGTTTTACGTTGATTCTCGCTTAAGCGACGCCATCAAAATATGAAAAAATCTCGTTTGATTGAACTACACGGGATTCTTTGAAAGAATTTGCGTTCTCTTATTAATTTGTGGAAATATGGCGACCGGTACTTTCCTGATAGCCTTCAACAGAATCCTAGCCTTATGCCGCCCTTATACAGTATAAACAGTGGATCTTTAACTCTAACTATTAGGAAGAGACGAGGGAAGTTTCCCCGTGCAAATCGACTATCATTGCTGGTCCGTAAGCGTATTTGGAAACGCTTTCGTAGTTGCTCACCCACAACGCAACATAATTTTAGTTCTTCGAGCCGGATTCTGGCGATACTGATCCTGTAAATAGCTTAAGAAGAAGCCAATCATCTCTTAAGGGAACAAAGCAGCCGAACCACGGTATAGCGCATCCCATACTACCCAATACATCCCCAAAATACCAGGGAATCAACGAACCGTCGGAAGTTGCAGTGACAAAGCTTACAGGCACCAGACACTGTCAATTGCGCAAAGATTAATAAAACAAGCGAAACCGCAGACGGCAACATGTGTTCAATCGGAAACAGAATCTACAACGTGAGTATCACCCATTAATTTAAACGGTAATCAAACTACTGCAGATTACACTGCCTACCTTCAGTGGTCAACACGAAGATTGGTCTTTTTTCACAAATCAATTCAAATCGTCCATTCAAGACAATCAAACTCTAGAAGACCGTAGACAATTAAACTACCTAAAATGGCATACAGGACGAAGCCGCGTTACTCACCTTATCTACAGACATTACCGCGTTCAATTATGCTCTCACTTGGTCAATGTTGGATGAGTATTACAATTTGACATACCTAATAGTAGAGAAGCATTTAAAGACGATTTGCTACTTGCCAAAAATACAGAGCTTCATACTCTGAGGTAGCTCACTTCGTAAACACTGCAAAAACGAATTCTAGATCAGGTCATTAGAATAAGCGTTTTATGATACGCTACTTATTTATCTCTTAACTTTGCGTATTGACACAAACACACATGCAAAATAGTGTGATGATGCCCGATTAATTCCACTAAGGATTAATTCTTTAAATTCTTACATGAAAAGAGAAACTCATTCCTACAGACGCACTTAAGCTCACCACCGGTTAACGTATAAAAATAGGTCACTACGGTTACAAAAAATTTTCCGACGTTCAATAAGTGTCAAAAGCATAGACTATTCCGCTCTTTGAAAAACGCACTCGAGCTATCAACATCGCAGAAATGAGCGCGAAACTCGCGCATAACCTCAACAAGCCTCCATGTCCGTAAACGTAGTTTGCACCATTTGCAGGTCAACTCATCCTGCATACCGGTGCGCCGAGTTGATCAAAATAACAATCGAGCAACATCGCGAGATCGTCGAAAAGGTAAAACTTTGCCAAAATTGCCTTTACGCGAATCACGACGCGGGTAAATATAAGTTTGGTCTTGCCAGCGATATAAGTTCCCACATCACACGTTGCTCCATGACGAAGCCGCAACTAGAATCCCTATAGCATCTTGTACGAGTCTTCCTGCGTCCGCGCATTATTATGAACTGTTATTCACGACTGTAGTACAGCTTAGGAATGGAAAGCTTACCCACAATTGTTAGGATAATCTTATTGGATACCAGATCACACTTTATGTGAGAAGATGGCCAACCAATTAAATCTTCCATGTAAACTCGTTGTCATTTCGGTCAGCAGAATTCACAATGATAATAAGGCGATTCGCGAGTCAGTAAAGATACAGCTTAAATCATTGAGAACTAGATTCTTTGAGGAGTAAAAAAGGAGTGCTTGGTGTTGTCAACGTTGCAGCAAATTGTCAATTCCACAGACCATCAAATTACAAGACGAGGCGTTACATTTTCAGCCTGCCATTCAAGAATGATAAACCATATTTAGAGAATTCATACACTCTTGCGCTCAAAAGTTTCATTTTCTTGGAACGCGCCTGTAGAAAAAACAGCTCTGCGAGAACAATACTTTCATGAAGGAATATCGCGATTTAGGACACATATCCGAAGCCTCACAAACCAATAAGGATGAGGGTTATTATCTACCATATCATGGTGTAACAAAGCAGTCCAACCTTACGACGAAACTCATGATTTGTTGCTTCAGTCCATACCGCCATAGGGAACATATCAATGATAGCCCTATGGCTATCCCGTAAGTCCGATCATTCAGAACGACCTCTTTTCTGTATTAATTCAGTTCCACATGCGCGCGTACATATTTAACCGTGGCCAAAATGTATAAACAGATCATCTTGCAACAAGATGATCGCAAGTATCATAAGATACTAGATGTAAGAATCTTTCAGCACACATTAGAACTTTCGAATTAAACACTGTAACATACGGAACCTCATCGGCGTTATTCTTGGTAATCCGAGCGTTACAACAATTGGCTGTCGACGAAAATGTAATCTGTCCCGAAGCCGCCGATATTATTAAGCGCGATTTCTATTAGGTTATCCGCAAAGTTCGTGCCGACTTTGAAGGAAAATTGAAACGCAGATTTAAATTTTAGTATACTAAATTATATATATTTAGTATATTAAATTATACAAGTGCCATTCTGTTCTACAAACTTTCTCCATCTTTCAGGCAACTTGAAAATTTCATCCTTCTAGAATCTTTCAGATTTTTCAGCGAAGAACTTTTCTACGTGATTTTTTATCTTGACCAAAGAGTTGAAGTTTTTTTCATTAAGGGAATTTTGTAATGATCGAAATAGGTAGAAATCAGAGGACGCGAGATCTGGTGAATATAGTGGACGTTTCATTGTCCTGATGAAACACGACTTCCGATTTGCTATTTCTTGACATTTTTGTTCAATTACTGTCTTTAATTCGTCTAATTGAGAACAATACTTCTCTGAATTTATCGTCTCGTTGTTTGGTAAAATCTCATAATACAAGATCCCTTTCCAATCCCACCAGACACAGAGCATGACCTTCTTTGGATGAAAACCAGCTTTTGGGATGGCTAAAAGTGGTTTATTCCGCTTTCTCCAAGATCTTTTTCACTCAACATTATTATAAATGGTCCTTTTTTCATCTCCGATCACTACTTGTTTCAAAAATGGTGTCTCCTCGTTGTGTTTATAGAGCGAATCAGAAATGGAAATGTGATCCATCAGATTTTTCTCCGTTAAATCGTGGGGAACCCAAACATCAAAACGGTTTATGTAGCCAAGCTTCACAAAATGCTCGTGGATGGAGAATTTTTACATATTTAATATTTCTACTAATTTACATTTACTATTCAGTAGACAACAATCTAAAAGAATGCGTAACAAAGTGTACCATCCTTTCACGCATCGCAAAGCTATTTGACTCGCTCGATTTTCTTGATCCAGTCATCGTTATGGCCAAGATATTAATGCAATAACTGTGGCTGAATGGTATTGAATGAAACAACTCGGGTCCTATCGAAATCTACACGACATAGATCGCGTATTGGGATTAGATATCTCTATTGAATGAGCTACGCATTCCACGGAGAACCATGGCCGACTACACGAATCTTCAGCTCCATGGATTTTGCGATGCGAGCGGAAGAGTATACGACGTGTGCATTTAAATCCGTTCTTAACGGACGGCGGACGGAGGTGTACAAATATTCCTTTTATGGGCGAAATTGCAAATATGGTATATATACCATAAGGTATACTGGTAAAACGATCTTCTGGTCGGACTCGACCACCTGTCAAACCTGGATTGACAGGTGATCTCCTCACTTGCTCAAAACTTTCGTGCCAAACCGAGTCGCAGAAATTAGAGGCATAAAAGGCTCTTTGGATCCGGCAGATTTCATATCTCGCGGATTATCCCTCTCGAAAATCAAAATCAATGCCCTATGATATAACGGAGCTGCTTGACTACATGACCCTGAATAGCCCGTATCGTGAGTAAACCAAAAAGCCTTTAATAACGCTCGGCGTATCGATCGAAAGATGTTCTATATTAAGAAAATTTTCATCAATCACGAAATTAAAGCGGACAGTGTCATACTGTTTTTGCTTTATACATTAAGAGCAAACAAAATGGCAAACCACGACTGAGCGGAGTACTAACCATCCAGGAATTAGATCAAGCAATGAGCATTGTTATGAATGACATAAAGAGAAATCTTTGCCAATCTAAGCAATTGAAGGAATATCGAAGGCCAGGAGTCGATTGGCGAACAGAGCATGTGATGGCACTTCATTCCTTCAAGATCACACTTTCGGAGTCTTTGGAAAGGCGCTGTTAAGTCATTCAAGCGGCACTTTGTACGTATGATCGGCGAAACCCTTTTGACTTACGAGGCATTCCACACATACACAAAGAAGTTGAAGCTATCCTGAATTCACGCCCTCTTGCTCCTATTTCCATTGATCTTGACGATTACTACTGCCCACTTCTTAATTAGAAGATCATTGAGAAATACATTCAAAGCGGATTGAGCACAGATACCAGTATCGTGACTTTCAGTTTGGCAGCATTTCGAAAAACTGATATACTTTCGGTACGTGTTACGTTCGTTCAGGCGAAAGAGGTCGTTAAAACATGAAAAGTTGAAAACATGAAAGGTTGAAATCTCAGCTGATTTCTCCGAAACCGGATTCTATCGACGCGACTTAGCAAGAGTAAGTAGAGTGCTTACGAAGATACTATTTACAATGCAACTGAATTACATAAGAAACATGGCTATATCGAAAAGGATTCGAAGTTTTTTATATCCTTTCGTTTAATTTTACGTCGATTCTCGCATAAGGGTCGGTTGTCAAAACATGAAAAATTGAAATCTCTTCCGATTCCTCCGAAATCAGATTCAATCGATATGGCTTTATGAGATTAACAAGATTATAAGGTGCTTGCATAGATACCATTAGAATTATGCAAAATATTGACGTAATGTCGAAGAAACGTTCGATTCTGGATTCAGATAGATAAGAATCGAAATATATCTAACAGATGTTGTGCCACAATTCTGAAGATGTCACCAATTGAATGAGCTGACTAAATTACATAAGAAGCATGTCTTGGTTGAAACAGATTCGAAATTTTTTATATCCATTCGTTTTGATTTACTTCGTTTCTCGCGTAACCGGCCGTCGATAAAACATGAAAAGTTGAAATCTCGTCCGGTTCCGGGTTCACGAGAGTAACTGGACTGAAAACGTCTTAACGAGAGTAACTGGAATGAAATCTATTTGCGAAAATACTATTTTAACTGCAACAGAGAATCGGTGTAATTTGGAAAAACGTGCAATTCAGATAAGTAAGATACGAAATAAGTCCGATAGAAGTTGTGACATGCTGCTGGTAATATTATCAATCGATTGGTAGACTGAATTATATAAAAAAGAATTTTTGGTTGAAACGGTTTATTATATTCTTTCGTTTTATTTTACGTCGATTAACGCGTAAACGACCGTCGTCAAAATATGAAAAGTCGAAATCTCATCCGATTTCTCCGAGACCGGATTCTATCGACGCGTATTAAAGAGAGTAAGATAACTAGTGATTGCGAGGATATTATTCATATTGTAAAAGAAAATTGGCGATGTATCGGAGAAACGTTTCATTTTTAACTCAAATAGGTAAGATTCGAAATAACTCCAATAGAAGTTGTGCCACAGTTCTGGAAATAGTACGAATCAATCAGAATTATATTAGAAAAATGTTTTGCATGTAAATGATTCAAGGTTTTTTTTATATCCTTCGTGTCGTTTTACGTCTATTTACACGTATGCGGCCAACATGAAAAGTTGAAATCTAGTCCAACTCCTCCAAAATTGGATTCTATCGGCACGGCATGATGTGAGTAATAAAAATATGACGTGCTTGCGAGGATATTATTCACACTGCAACGAAGAATTAATGCAATGTCCAGAAAACGTTCCATTCTGGACTCAAATAGGTAAGATTCAAAATAACTCTGACATAAATTATGTCACAGTTCTGGAAATGTTACTAATCGATTGGTAGACTGAATCACATAAAAAAAAATTTTTGGTTCAAACAGATTTAAGGTTTATTATACCCTTTCATTTCGTTTTAAATCGATTAATGCGTAAGCGGCCGTTGTCAAAACATGAAAAGTTGAAATCACGTCCTATCGCTCCGAAACCGTATTCCATCAACGCTGTTTAACAAGTGTAATAAAAATATAACGTTCTTGCGAGAATATGTATTGAATTACAACGAATAATTGGTGTAATTTCGTAGGTATGAATAATTCTGGATTTAGCACTTAAAGATCGAAATAACTCCGACAGAAATTGTGCCATAGTTAATGATATGTTAATAGTCGATTTGGCGGACAAAATTACTGAAAAAAGTCTTTGTTGAAGCAGATTTGACTTGTTAAAAATCCTTTCATTTCGATTTACGTCGATTGTAGGATTCGCGGTCGTTCGTCTAAATATGAGAAGTTAAAATCACGTCCGATTGTTCCGAAACCTGATTTAATTGATTAACAATAATAACAGGAATATAACGTTCTTGCGAGGTTATTAACTGAATTGCAACGGATACTTGGTGTCAACTAGAAGGTACGAACGATTCTGGATTCCGCAATTAGAGATAGAAATAAATACTATTGTTAGGCCACAGTTCTGTAAATGTCATCTAACGATTCGGCAAACTGAATTACTTAAGAAATAATTCTTAGTTGAAAAAAATTTGACTTGTTAAAAATCTTTTCGTTTCGATTTACGTCGTTTCTAGCGTACACGGTCCTTCTTCAAAACCACGGTTGTTTCTTCATGAAAACTTGAATATTTGATTGTTCCGAATCCGGATTCTAACGCCGCGGCATATCAAATGTAATAAGAATATAATATTCTCTCGAGGATATAAACTGAATTGTAAAGGTTTATTGACATTCGCTTAGCGTTCACGAGAGATTCTGGATTCAACAAGTAAGAATTTAAATATCTCCGACATAAGTTGTATCACAGATCTGGAAATGTCACCAATTGATTCGGCAGAAGGAATTACTTAAAAAACAAATGTTGGTTAAGGTGGAAAATATTTTCGTTATGATTTACGTCAATTCTAGGGAACGCGGTTTTTCGTCTAAACATGAAAAAAAAATTGAATCACAACCAATCACTCCGAAACCGGAATCTATCGACGCGGTTCATCGAAAATTAGAGGAACATAACGTTATGTGAGGATATTAATTGAATCGTAACGCAGAATTGACGTCAATTCACAAATATTAATAATTATGGATTTTGCAGTTAAGAATCGAAATATCGCCGACAGCAATTGTGTCACCGTTCTGGCAATGTCACCAATCGATTCGTCGAACAGGTTTACATAAGAAACATATATTGGTTGAAATAAATTCGACTTATTGAGAATTCTCATATACGTGACATTCGTCAAAACATGAAAATTAAAATCACTACTGATCTCTCCAAAACCGGACTCTATCAATGCAGCTTAACGATAGTAAAAAGAATATAACATTCTTACGAGGATATTACTTGAATTATTTCTGTGAATTGGTGTTATTTCGCAGAAGAAGCGATTCTGCATCCAGCAAAAATAGATCGAAATAACTCCGACAAAAGTTGTGTCATAGTTCTGGAAATGTTACCAATCAATTCGACAGACTGAATCTCATAACAAGTCTATGTTGAAACAGATTCAAGATATTGAAAATTCTTTCGTTTCAAATTACATCGATTCTAGCAAACGCGATAGTTGGGCAAAAGATAAAACGTTGAATTATTATTATACGATCTCTCCTAACCGGATTTTATCGATGCAACTTAACGAGAATTACAATGATATGACGTCCTTGCGAAGATATTTGAATTTCTTCGGCAAATTGGAATCAATTTAGAGGCAGGAGCGATTCTGCATTCAGAAACAAAAGGTCGAAATAAATCTGAGATAACTTGTAACAAATGTCAAAATGTTACCAATCAAGTCGGCGGACTGAATTATATAAGAAACATGTCTTGGTCGAAACGGATTCGTGATGTTGAAAACTTTTTTAAATTGATTTATGTTGATTATTACGTACGCAGTCATTGAGCAAAACATGAAACGTTAACATATTGTCCGATCCCTCCGAAAGCGGATTCTATCGATGCGGCATTACGAGAATAAAATGAATATGACGTCCTTTTAAGGATATTATTTGAAATGCTTCGGAAAATTGGCCTCATTTCGCAAACAGCAACGATTCTGGATTCAGAAATTAAGGATCAAAATAACTTCGAGAGAAGTTGCATTACAGTCCTGGATATGTCACCAATTTACTCGGCAGGTTGAATTACATAAGAAATAAATCTTGGTTAAAATGAATCCGAAGTTTTGAGAATTCTTTCATTTCACTGCATGTCGATTTTCGTGTACGCGGCCAACAGTCAAATCGTGAAAAGATAAGACCTCTTCCGATTTCTTGGCAACCGGATTTTATCGATAAGTTTTATCAAAAATAACATAAATATAACGTTATTGTGAGAATAATCTTTAAATTACTTATCTTTAAATTATTATGAAGAATTAACGTCGTTTAGCATACTTGCGCGATTTTATTGCTAAAAATAACAATTACTCCGACAAGTTGTGGAAATGTTACCAATCAATTCAGAGGACCGAATGATATAAGAAACAAGTCTTGATTGAAGTTGATTCAAGGTTTTAAGAATTCTTTCATTTGGCTCTTCGTCCATTTTCGCACATGTGGCAAATGGTCAAAATGTAAAAAATTGAAACCTCGTCCGATTCCTTCGAAATCGGATTCGACCGACGTGGTTTATCGAAGTAAAATGAACATATCATTCTTGCGAGATTAGTTTTTTAATAGCGAAGTAAAACTAATATAATTTCGCAAATCATTGCAATTTTTGATTTAGTCGCTAAAAATCGCAATGATTCGGACAAAAGTTGTGCTGCGATTCTAGAAATGTTACTAAACGATTCAGCGTCCGTATTACATAAGAAAGTAGTCTTGGTTGAAACAGATTCGAAATACTGAGAATTCTTTTACTTCTCATTAAGACGATTTTCACATACGCTGCCTTCAGTCAAAACAAGAGAAAATGAAATTTCGTCTGATTCCGTCGAAACTGGGTTCTATTGACACGATCTAATGAAAGTAAGAAGAATATAACATTGATGCAAAGATATTATTTGTATTGCGCCAAAGAATTGGCGTCAATTCGCAGACAAGAGTTATTCTGGATTCAATAGATAATGATTAAAATAACTCCTACAAAAGTCATGGTACAATTCTAGTAATTATCAATCGATTCGTAGGACCGAAATACATAAAAAACAATTTTTTGAATAAAACAAATTCAAGGTTTTGAATGTTCTTTTGTTTCGCTTTACATCGATTTTCGTGTACGCGACCGTCGATTAATAAATGGAATGTCGAAAATTTATCCGATTTCTTGGAAACTGGCTTCCTATTAACGCCGTTTAACGAAATTAATAAAACTAGAACATTCTTGCGAAGATATGTTTTGAATTATAACGAAGAATTTGCGACGTTTGCAAATCCACAAGTTACTGCATCCAGTTGCTCATAATCAGTATAATGTCGTCAGAGATAGTGCTAATCTTCTGGAAATGTTACCATTCGATTCGGTAGATCGTATAACATATGAAAAAAATCTTGGCCAGAATATATTCGAGGTTCTGCAAATTCTTTCATTTCTATTTACCAGCCTCGCGTATGCTACCGGTGATACAATATTTTAAAGTTGAAAGCTCTTCCGATTCTATTAAAACCGTTTTTTATCAATGCGGTTTGACGAAGGAATATTACTTACTTCTAAGGATATTCTATGAATTACAACAAGAAACTAGCGGCCTTTCGCAGATCCATGAAACTCTGGATATTGTCGCTAAAGATCAGAATAACCCTATCAGAGATTGTGCTACTATTCCAAAAATGTTACTAATCAATTAAGCGAGTCAAATTACATAAGTATACAGTCTTGACTGAAACAGATTCGGAGTTTTGCAGATTCTTTTGTTTCACTTTACGACTTTCGCATATACTGCCAGCGATCGACCACATTAAAAGTTGAAATCACGTCTAATTCTATTGAAAACGTTCCCTACCAAACCATTTGAACAAGTGTAACTAGAATATAACGTTGTTGTAAGCATATTTTTTCAATTTTCAATTGCAACGGGAAATTGGTGTCGTTTCGCAGACTCACTCGAATCTGGATCCAGATTCCAGATTCCTCCCTGATCTCTAGACAACGCGGAATACAAAAATCGGTTGGCGGAAAAATGAAGGACGGCATCAACCTTTTAAATGAAAGAACGGTTGTAAAGCGATAAGAAAATAATTTCTCTCTGATCTGTAAATATCGTGGAGTTCAAGAGTCTGCTGGTGGAAGAGTGAAGGGTAGTATCCACTTCTTAAAAAGAGTAATAGGAGTAAGACGATACGGCCTCTCGACGAGTTCTGCTAATTTATTTTCTATCGCAGGCTCCACTCTTAAGACGACGCGAAAAATTTTCTGTGGATTGTATAACGCTGTGATAATACGGCGGAGTTGATTTTTTCTGTCCGCGCTTCGTAACTTTGGCATAGGAATAGAAAAAAACCTTATCGTAACATTAAGTGAAAAGCATTGAATTAAAATAAAATATTGAAAGTGTCACTCGTACAGTCATTCCTCACTGAAGTGAATTTCTTTGCAACATCTCTGAAATGACCGTTGATGTGGGTGTACTTTGAACGTGCGGACAGTCCTCACTGAACAAAGTAATTACACGCATAAACATACTTAAGTACGGGCAGTCTTCATTGATGCGTATAAAATAAGCTGAATTCATAGATTTACTTATAAGTAAATAGTATTAGGATTATTGTATAACGAAGTTTTCATGAAAAAGATACTAGATTAAATAATAATATATTAGGTGTACCAGACAGTTCTGTCCGTTCCGGTTACAACAAGTTTCAACAAGTATGCGCATATTCATTTGATGCATATTTAGCTTTTTCTTTTTATTATTGAATGTATACATACTGATCTAGCAAATGAACTAAAACGAAGATGATTCATGTTAGTATTAAGTAAGACGCGATCGTGTATCCATGACTACTGATAAAATTCATTTACGTCACTGTATTTTGTACGAATTTCAACAAGGAAAAAATGCTACAGAAGCGTATAGAAATTTATTGAAAGTGTTTGGTGAAAATACAGTTTCTGATAGAACATGCAGAAGATGATTCTAAAAATTTGAAATAGGTGATTTCGACCTTTCTGATAAGCCACGCTCTGGACGACCATCTTGGATCGACGACGATACTGTCAAGATCATATTAGAGCAAAATCCTTTTTTGACAACATCGGAGATTGTGGAAAGACTTGATTCAGCTGAACAAACCATTTAGGGTCATATTCGAAAACTAATATTGGTGTGGAAATATTCGAGATGGGTGCCACATGAGTTAAGTGAGAAGAATTTAAATGATCGAGTCATCAAATGCACATCTCAGCTTGCACGAAACAAAATGGAACCCTTCTTGGACAGGTTGATAACTGGGGATGAAAAGTGGATTACCTACGAAAACATCATAAGGAAAAGGGCATATTGTGAACCCGGAAAACCTTCACCTCTAAACCGAAATTGAGCCTGAGTAAGAGAATATTGTGTATATGGTGGGACATTCGAGGACCAATACGTTTAGAGCTATTGAAACCGAACGAAAAGCTAAATTTGGAGAGGTACTGTCAACAATTGGATAATTTAAAAACAGCACTCCAAGAAAAGTGACCGGCGATATTCAATAGGAAGGACATCAGACTGCTTCATGATAATGCCAGGCTACATACTGCTTTAGGGACTCGTCAGAAACTCGCAGAGCTAGGCTGGGAAATTCTGTTGCATCCACCATACTCCTCGGACCTAGCATCCTCCATTCATCATTTATTTCTGTCCTTATAAAATTTTTTACAGGGCAAAAAATTCAAAAACGAAGCAGATATCAGACAAACACTGGTTCAATTTTTTGCCTCTGAGGATAAGGCATTTTTTAAAAATGGGATATACAAATTGCCATTACGTCGGCAAGAAGTCATAAATAATTATGACAATTATATTATTCAATAAAGTTTATTCAAGGTATGAAAAATTTATTATTTTGTTTTATTCTAAAAACGGGCAGAACTTTCCGGTACGCCAATTCTATAATAATTTCTATACAAGTGAGCTACATGAAGGTATCTTAAAATACAAAGTTAGATTTAATATTAATAATAACATATTTTAGAGAACTCAGTGCTTCTTGATTTGAGGCTATCGCGACTGAATTAAAAACTAGGCGTGTATTAGATTCGATTTGACGACTAAATTAACTGTAGTTGATAAACTGTCTATAACTGTCTATAATTGCCACTATAACTGACTGTTAGTAGGACTGTAACTATCTATAATGGCCACTGATTTGACTGATACTGCACTGTACCAGTTGTGCTGGTACTTATAAAGGACTCGTTCTTAGTCTAGTCTATGTGGAGAGATTGGTTGTAGCGTTGAATCGCCATCTACTAAGTGACGTTTGAACTCTGCGCTTTGATGATCTCACGTAGTGACATAAGTGATTCATAATATGTTATAAAGGATGGGTCTCTCGCTGAAGCGGTATCTGGATTCCAAATGTACACAAGGCCTACGTAATTTGCCGCAGAGCTTCGTAAGAGTCTGCAAATCACGTATGTCCCATGAGTACGTACTACATGTCGTAGAATGTCGTAAATTTCTACGTACAACGTACGTCTGTGGTGTGTGTTGTCGGCGTTATGGGCAGATAATCGTTTCGTCGACGCTATTTCCTCATATTATACTTATATTTTACATACAATATTGTAAAGAAAAATATATATATATATGTTCTTTTTAATTACAATAATACTTTTTTACGTACATATATAATAAAAGACAACTCCCCATATAATGGGCACGAAGTTAACGTATAATAGTATTAGTTTGTAAGAAATGACTCCGTATAGGATGGACACGGGATACATATTTTATAATATTATTTATATATTCATAATACCTCAATTTGTACTATCCAATCAATATTCTGTTCACACCAATCTCGTGCCATAACTGTGCATAACAGGTAAGGATCAAAATTGGTACAAATCGCGTAAGACGCTCCTTGTGAGATAATATGTATATATGTAGCGTTCCGTACCATGTTGGATGAACATAAATTTTATGACAACAGTAGGATACAAGAAATATCTTCAGATAAAATAATCCAATCTATAAATGATAAAAAAATGGAAACTCTAGTAATGTCAGGTGACCTACCGACACTCTATTAGAGGAATAGTCATTCACCTCATGGCCACTATATACAAGAAGTTGTCCTTTACTACATGTTAACAATGTAGAAAGATATTATTGTAATTCTACTTTAAGGCACTATACTTAGAATCTAAATTTTCTAATATTATTATTAGAAAGTAACATCGCCGACACCAAACCTCATATCACGCCACACCCATACATATACGACACTCCACGCTATACTACGAGTCACTTACGCACAAACACGTGTACCACGCCTACGCATGTAACATTCCATGTTGCATATGGACCGCTCCAGTGAGAGATCTACATACAAGTTACGAAAGTCACTACGTGATATCACACAACACAGCAGAGTCAACCTCCACATCGACGTGGAGACAACCATTGTATAAGCAGCAGCACGATTCTCTTCGAGTCAGTTACAGTGAAGAATCAACTAAGTTACAGTCACGGATGGAGACAATTACATTTGCAACACAGTTGCACAATAAGATAGTCAGTCAATCAGTCAGTTCGAATTCTAGCATTTGCAGTTAGAGTAGCAGTCACACGCATAATTTCTAATTCAATCGTGATAGTTTTAAAACAAAAACCACTGCATTCTCTTAAATTAACTATTCGCGATTCTATACCTAACTTCTGTGCAATTCAAGATACAGCACTATAACTCATACTGCAACCTTTCTAACAAACATGTATCGTAATTCTGTAATAATCCTAAAGTCAACTTAAGCAGATCTGTGAATCAAGCTATTAGATATATTTCGGTGAGGACGGACCACACAAAATGTACGATATTAGTGGTTCACAATGATTAACCGTTATGATTATCATTGCTTCGTCCGGTGAGGACCGCCTGCATAGTTGAAGTATACTCTCACCAAATGTAGTTTATTAGAAACGCTGAAAAAAATTCACTTCGGTAAGGACCATTCGCACGAATGACATTTCTCAACGATACTCTTTCAATTCATACATCTTTCATTTCCTAAATTACAATATAATACATGTATCTTGTTCATTCCATACTGTCGCACAGTTAGAAAGTATCAATTACGTCGAATTATCGCAACTTTGTACTACCCAAATAGAATTCTTCGAGACGTCTTAGAAAGGAAACCTGTGATAAAAGAAGAACTCGCAGAACAAGTTGAGAAATCGTTCAAACATCTATTCCTCCATTTAAATTGTGAATACCACCCTCTACTTTCTGCCAGCCGACTTTCGTACTCCAAGGTATCTAAAGATCAGGAAGGAGTTATTTCATCTGTTTTGGGACGCACAAATTCCTGAGTACAAAAGGAAGAAAAAAATGTTACGATAAATCAAAGGTAAAGGAGTCAAATCCGCTTTGCATTATTCAATCGATATTCTGCCCATATCAATATCGAGCTATAATCACACGTAGTAGATAAATATATATTTTTTTGAAGAACGCATCGACCGGGATGTAACAATATATGACCAACAGTAGAAAACATGATAAGTTAAAATGTCGTCCAATTACCATGAAACCAGATAATATCGATTTAACGCAAGAAATAAACATATAACTTCCTTAGAGGATCTCGTTAAATTACAACGGGAAATTGGCAGCGTTTCGCATATTTACGCTATTTTGGATTGAATCGGTAAAAATAGCAAGAACTCCTTAAGAAGTTATTCTATAGTTCTGAAAGTATTGCATGTTATCTCAAAGGGACCAAAAAATAGATAGATTAGGACCAAAAAAAAGCAATATATAAGAATCAAATTCTGATTGGCACGAATTACATATGCAACTCAAATACAGCCGAAACAGGCGTGATTTTGGAACAAGTCGATGAAGATTTCAATAACTCAACCAGAAGTTGTGGAATAGTTCTGAAAATATTATTCATCAACTCGGAGGATCATTTTATTTGACACACATTTTATTTGATACTAATCAGAGGTTTAACTCTTTAAGGCACACGATTTTAAAGAAAATAAAAACCTAAGTTGCACAGAATTTTCGAAAAAAAAGTAAATAAAATATTACACTATATGACTATGAATAACTTCAACTTTTCAAGATAGGTTAAAATATATCCCATATATGCATAAAAAGCTAAAAAAAAAATAGGACAGTTTTTAACCCACCTAACCCCAAAGAGACAAGATTCTTTCGTTTCACTTTACGACGAATACCGTGTACGCAGTCATCGATTGGCTGTACTGCTAACATGAAGACCTTCATTTCGATTGTATATAAAAATTCGGGAATGTTTTATGCGAAATATGTTTAATTAATTAATCTAATTTAATTTATTTATTCTAACTATATAGAAGGTTTAAGGTACAACTTAGGAATAAAAAACTATGACTCGTTAGTTGGATGCACTTTGCACTAAAGAGTCGATTCACATTTATATCTCCGTCTATTATTTAGTATACGGTAAATAACTTGACATATTAATCACAGTTACTGTGGAATCCAAAACTATAAGAGTCATGAGGAAAAATAAGTTTACTAGTTTTAGAGGTTTTGGATGTCAATGCACATGACTTCCTGATTGTTCAGGCGATTTGTCCACCAATCACCGTACAGGCACATCCAATAGAAAGGGACTTGGATAGGATAAGCAGCTTGAAAATGGCCGAACTGTTAAGACAGAAATTCACTTAGAATGTATATAAAAATTTGGGATTATTGCGTGCGAAACAAAGATTTAATAATTTTAATTATATAGAAACTCTCGAAATAAATTGAGACTTACGAATAGGAAATTACAAATATAAATACAACAAATATAATAAGTAAAATATTCATACACGCGCGCGCGTGTGTATGTGTGTGGCTGGTCCCTACTTTTAGGTGGGACTGGATACCATTTTCTTTTCAAATAAATTTTCTTCAGATGTCTTCTTTTCTTACTTTCGATAAAGAAAATTCCATTCAAATTCCATGATGGTTGCCCGTGAAAAAAAATATTCTGGAGGTAAAATAACCTCCAGTTCAGATCTCTCAGGATTAAGGACGGTCAATGTGATGAGAAAAAATACACTTACGATGAAAGACAGTGTAGGGACTCAGTCCGTCATCAGATGGGTGCAATCTCGTTACTTAAGGCTTTTCACCGGGTGATTTCTAGTTGCCCTTTACGATCCGAAGTGAATCCGAACAAAGTCAACCTTTCTGCTACGAGAATTACTTTAAAAAGGTGTGATAGGAAGTGCCGATACCATCTTCAAAAGCAGGGCATGCAGATATAGGAAATTCCGCGATTAATGTCAGATCTGTCACAAATATACCCGCAATAAGCAGATCCGAAAAAATTCTGGCGAGAACTCCCTCGAACTCGAAAAAGGAAATTTATAGTTATCAATCGAACTCCAAATTGATGACCTCGCAACCGCGTACTCGTGCATTCGTACGACAGAGCTCGAGGCAGGGATAATCGAACGATTATCTCTGCTGATAAAAGTCACAATACTAGTGCTGCTCGCGTAGTCTTAGTTAGGTGCGATAAGATAGTGCAAAAGTGACCGTTCTAGGCGGAACACACGATATCTAGATTAGGACCAAACAAAAGCAAAATCAAGGATAAAACCGCAAAGCAAATCGTAGTTCCGCAACAACTCTCACGAGGCCACTGCAAACAAGAAATTAGGGAAACCAAGTAAAAATAATCCTGGAAGAGAAGAAATGCGTCCGTATACCCACATTCGTTCATTCGCAAGAATTCATTGCAAAACTCGGTGGAGACAGCAGCGAGTTTCATTACAGAATCGCGGTCAAAAACTCACGAATCGGCGCAGCGAGAATCATCACAAGTCTCTCTCATTGAAGCTTATATCCCGACCTCGAAGAAAGAAACGAATTCAAAAGAGAGCTCCATCTCTGACAAGATCCTCGCGACCTCGAAAGTTACGATATTGTGGCAGGATATGGAACGTTCAGCTGTAGTAACGGGGAAGATTCGTCAGCTTGTTAACCAAAAATAAGTGGATATTCCGCTATTGCAGGAACTGTATATCTAGAAGTATTACCGTTTTAGGATTCGAAGCGAGAATTGCAGCCATCCAGGACCAAAAATCTTGGTCAGCAGTCGCGGTGACCAATCTGACGCTTCACATACTGTTTATCTCACAACAATCACCATTATATTTGTACAGAAGTTGAGACATTTAACTTCTCCTTCTACGTCGGCTCGCACTATTTTAAGTACAACGACGAAATAGAGGAGCGTCTTAAACATTTGGAATCGGTGGTTCGATCTCTAAGGGGAAGAGATTAATTATATCACTGGATGCTAACACGCTATCATCACTCTGAAGCTTTCAAAGAATAGAAGAAAGAGGCTCAAAGTTATAAGACCTCATTTACGCGTCTGACATGAATCGTACCGGCCAGCCACCCACCTTTTGAACGATAATTTCGCACATATATGTGCCAATACATCGGCGATTGGTGAGTGAGAACGGAATGGATCTCCAGAAATAACAACTCGGTTGATATTGTGTTGCGTACACCAAAAGTTGCACGAAAGGGGGTGGGTGATGGGAGGGGGAGAGGAGAACGGAGAACAGCAGATTCGAGTTAGGAGAGCCTATTGGGATCTGTTTCCGAACGAATATTTATTGTCCCTGAAGCAAATCTAAAAGGGGCAACATAGGATCAGCCCTAGAGGTAGAGAATCGGACTAAAGAACTCATAAAAGTTATTCAGTCTTTTGTATCAGTGCTTCAAAAAAAGTTATTTAAAATGTCGAAATAGTGATGAATGATCGCGCTAACTAATAAAAAAAAAGCCTATGTTAAGGCGCGCGTACCAAAAGAAGAAAGATAACCAGGCGCGCTTCCGTTTACTGCAGAAAAACCGCTCTTCTTTGCGAGTATACAGCAAGGAAGTCCGTCGAACAAACCTCGAAAGCTGGAGGAAATATATTACGTCGCATGATAATTTGGAGCACTGGAGCTTTGTCTATAAGCAGCAGTCTAATGAACATCGAGTTGAAAGAGTTATTAGCACTCCAGGCGGAGCGATACTAGCACGAGGAGTATGGAAAAAACTGCCAGTTTATTCTTTAGCACGCGAACATATCCTAGACAACGAATTGGAGAAACCCCGAAGCAACGGTTAATAAAACAGTTCGCGTACTACGCCTGAGACACTGGATGCCCATTTTTTTCATGAAGGAGGAGGTAGCATGAATAATTAATCACTCTAGAACGATAAAATATGAATCTAATAGAAGTATATTTGTTCAAAAGAGCCTTCGCCGGGTTATTTCATAGAACTATTTAATGGATGCCTTCCTGTTTATCTTGAAAGAGGGCTCCTTAAAAGTATTCCAGAAAGGACGCGAAAGATCCAAAATCGTATCGCCCAATATTAAATATAAATTCTCTTCATTATAAGGAAAGTATTCGAGGTGTTGTTGAAGTTACATCTCGCCGATACTTTGTTCGCGCTAGAAAAAATCTTAAATAAACAGTTTAGTTTCATCCCGGAACGCTCGATAAACGATGCAATAGTAGATATACGATGAATCGTTTTTACCTCTCCGAAGAAATATATCATCGCGTTATTATTTGTTATCTCGGATACCTTTAACAACGTATGGTGGCCTGTAGTTCTTAAGGCACTTAGGAAAAGAGACTGCCCGAAGAACGAGTTCGAGATAATGAAGAGTTACTTCGAAGATCAGAATATTAAGACTTCTCTGAAAGAGCAGGAAGTATCAAAGCGGGCTTGGAAAGGTTGTCCTCAAAGATTAATCTTCGGTCCTTCTTACTGGAACCTAATATCATTGATGACTCGGTAAAAGTCAATGTAGTGACGTACTTGAATGATCTATTAGTTGTAATAAATAGGGACTGACGAAACAAGTTCAAATTTAAAGGAAATCACATGGTAGAAAAGATCTCCAGCTGGTGCTCTTCAGCCAAACGTAATATCCGAGCGTAAAACGGAAACTATTATTCTAGAAACCAACAGGATTAAAAGGGAATTTATTAGTAAAAGGGAGTGATAGTATACCGATAGAAAACGCAAGAAAACCGATTTCGTCAGTAGGACACTTATCATTAGAATAGTATAAGATTTAAGGACTCGGTTAGATATCTCTAGGTGCATTTCGATAAGGGCATGGAAGTGAGAACACACTGCCAATATTTAAGAGACAAGGTAAGGTTGCTTTTCGTAAGATTAGAGAGATTAGCGCGTAGGGAGTAAGGACTTCTCTACGGCACTTTCCGAACAATTTATCGTGATATGTTCACACCGATGGTTACGTACGTGTCAACAGAGTGGTTCGATCTATGCAGAAAAGGAGATCATAGAAAACCGATTGCGTTACAACAATGAGTTCTCATATCTTTGACATCCGCATAACGCACGGCATCGACGGAGTCCCTATGTGTTGTTACCGACAAACCTCCGATCGATTTCCAACTTTACAAGCATCAGGAACTTTATAGTATCAGAAAAAATGAAACACCGAGATGGAAAAAGAAACGATATATCGCGACGTGATAGTTAGAAGAGGAAAAGCATATTAGAAAATCGAGTTAGGCAGGAAGTTATAGGGTTTTGGCAATCGAGATGGGAGGAAACTTGTAAGGGTGGAATGATGTTCGCCTCCTTCCCGGACGTTTGAGAGAAAATGAATGCCCGTTTCGTCTCTTCAGATTATTACCCTACGTAAACTTTCACGGGGGACGGACATTTCAAAGCCAAACTTATGTTATTTAAAATCGCGAAAATTTGCGTCGTTTCGTAGACTTGTACATTTCTGGAACGATTTGCAGAAGATAGCAATAATATGTTAATGTTGGAGATGTTGGACATGTTAATGACAGAAGTTGTACTACAGTTCAAAAATATAACTAATTCTTTCACCAGACCGAAATACATAAAAGTCAAGTCTTGCTTGACACAGACTCCAGACACAACTCGAACAACCAAGACACAAACCAGACCCAACCCATTTTTTTTTGTTTCGTCAGGAGGAAAAACCTTCATAGGCCCCCTGAGCCTGGTACTCAGGAGAGTGTCAAATTCAATCCACCTGAACATACTCTCAGGTTCGGATCGTCTACCGACTAAAAAATCTTTCGATGCTTAATACTAACTCGCTGAGGAGAAAGGGGATGGGCGGTATCGCGCATAAACGTAGTACATATTCGCACAGTATGCCCCCTCGGTGAGCCAGGCCGGCATTCGCATTGCTCTCATTCATTCATCCACACTCATACCACAACTATTTACAATTATGGCGCACTCGACAGGGGCCCACGAGCCCCCGGAGACGCAATTACTCCCTACATATATACATATATATATATATATATACATATACATACATATTGGACTGATCATTACCCCAAGGTGCGCTGATCAGACCCATTCACATCCGTATACACATACTGTATACACTCACACTTAATGGGAAGCGACGCGTGAGCCAGGCGCCGCCTGAGTCGTTCGGAGCCTTGCCCGAGGGGACCGCACTGGAACTACTCTCCTATGCTGCCTATCATTCACCCTTCTGTCCGCATACACACTCGTACGCTCACTCCTACGTCCTTCTTGATGGAACAGGATTATGCACATGGGATATTAATTAAACAAATCTGTATCGTTCTGTGTTTTCTCGTGTGAGACAAGAAGAAGTGTGTGTTTTGTTTTCGACAGGAATCGATACATTGAATTGATACATCGATCAAGATGGCCGAAGCTGGCCTTGACTATAAAAGGAGCGGGAACTTATTTCTGTTCAAATTAAGTTTACAGTTTCTCAACACTTCTTCTTGCGTCCGTTCCATGCGCCTCTCAACATCCCTCCTTTTCTCGCATGATCCGTCCTGCGAAGGTCTGGAAGGACGCCTATCCCCCCAGGACAGTCAGGGAGACCCTGACTATCAAGGGAAGGATTAGCTGTCCTCCCCCCATCGCACCGATCAGCTCATTCCTAGCATCCACGCCGGGCAGTCTACCAGGGTGTGTTCCGCCGTATCCTCATTCCCCTCGCAGTGGAAACAACGTGGGAAAGGAATCTTTCTTATCTTGTATAGGTACGCTGAGAAACAGTCATGGCCGGTCATCAGCTGTGTGGAGTGAAAGGTCGTTCCGATAGAGAACGGCCTCCCAATCCACTCAACTAACCATTCGGCAATAGCCGCCCTCGCACCCACCCCCGTTGCTGTTGGAGATTCTACGAGCCCAAGTTTCCACGCTTCTATTGCTCTCCTTCTGGCAAGAGCATCCAATACAGCCTTAGTACACGGGGGAACAGGTTTCTCTGTGTCCCTAACAGCCGCATACGTCTCCGCCAGCTGGGGTGCTAAATGAGCGAGAGGAGTAATCCCCGCAATCATCATAGCCGCATGGAAGGAGACCATCCTATAGGCACAACACACCCGGATCGCCACCTTCCTTTGAAGGCTCCGAACAGCCCGCCCGATCCTCATGTCCTCCACGACGGCGCGCCACCACACCGGCGCCCCATATAAGAGCACCGAGTGGATCACGCCGCCGTAGAGGCGCCGCTTCCTCTCCCCCTGTCCGTGAAGGTTCGAAAGGAGCCTTCTAAGGTACCGGAGGATATCCTCGGCTTTAGGGATTACGGCCTCAAAGTGGGGCCTGAACGACATCCTTGAGTCTATCACTATGCCCAGGTATTTAACACTGGTTCTGATCTCTACGCAAACCCCTCTAAGGCAAATCTTAGGGGGTGGGACATTCCTGCGTCTGCAAAAGCGAGGAAAATTGGCGACGTATCGCAGATCCGCGTGTTGCGATTTGCTAAAGATCGTAAAACTCCGAAATTGTATTACAGAAATTGTACTACAGAAATTGTACTACAGTTCTAAAAATATTACTAATTTTTTCAACGGACCGCAATATATAAGAATTACATTTTGATTGAGACGAAATCGAAAATTTTAAAAATTCTCTCGTATAACTTTATGACGTGAGTTGGCCATAGATCAAAATCCTGAAAATTAGAGATTCCTATAATTCTATCAAAAGTTCTAGTAATATTATCAACATCTTTTCTAGTAATATTACCAAAAGTTTCGGCGGACTAAATACGTAATAATCAAGTCTCTAAGTCCTACAGATTTGAGATTTTCAAAATTCTTTGGTTTCACTTTACTACAACTGTTGCATACGCCAAAAACGTAAAAAGTTTAAATCTCGTCAGATTCTGGAACAGGATTCTATCAACGCAATTTAAGGTTGTTCATTACCCCTGATTTTTTAAAGGTTTATGCTATCAATGAGAACAGGCATAATTCTTGATCGATTTTAATGAACAAGGTTTCATGTTAAAATATCATTTTTTAACACGATTTTTTTCAAATAAAATAAAACTTTTTCAATAATAATATACGGTATATTAAACCTTCGTTTTTAAAATGAGACGTTGTTCATCAAAACTGGTTAAGAATTACATCTGTTTCATTGATGGTATAAATGGTGTTTCCAACATTTTTCGTGAAGAAAAAGTTTTATAGTTGGTGTCTCTCGAAATTTGCGATAGAAGAGAAGTTCGTACCTGAGTTACTGATTTTCATATACATGCTTAGATGGTATATGTTTTGTTTCTATGAGATAACGATTGCCTTTTTGTTTGTGTGCTAATTCCCAGATTTTTTGAACATTTTCAAACGCAAAGAAATACGTTTCATGATGCTCGCACGAAAAAACTAAGGTAACTTACTCGGTCATTTTAGTGAGTTTTGGACAGATAATTCTATGACAAAAATAAGGAAATATTTATTAAGAAAATGATTATTGCATCTAATCGTTTATGTTAATGGATCTGAGTTTCTAAAATATTGTTCAATTTTGGGAAATGTATAGTTCTTTTCAGATTTTATAGATTAAAAGGTAGAGATTTTATAAGCAATGTGTAGCATATTGGAAAGCATTTAGATTCGTAATACAAGAAATTGCAAGTTCTCGAGGTTAAACGATTTTGGTTTTTTTTTATTGTATCGATGTAAACAAAAATAATAAACTAATTTGATCTTTTTTCCTTATTTTTGATATTTATTGATTTGATATTTATGATAATTTAGTAAGATGTTACTATCTAATATCTTATATTTATTTCCTCCACTCTTGGTTGACATGAATTTCACGATAATCTGTGCTAGATAGGACACAGCAGCAGTATAATTTTATTCGATAACATGCATATAAAGTATATACACTTGTTGATTATTTTTTCAAAATTAATAATTAGTGAATATATATATTATATATTATTTTTAATAAAGATCAGAACATGAATCCACATCATTTACGAGATTTTTTTCCCAGTGCTATTTTGTTATGGTTTCCTCTGTAGGAATTCACTTTGTATTATTATATTTACTATAATAATACGTAATGTAATAATATAATAATAAAAAAAACAGAAGAATATACTTATATTGTATACATCATGACATATATAATGATGATAATTTATGATAATAAAAGAAGGAAAAATGTATCAATTTACGTGACGTTTTATGGACGAACTCTCAACAAATCGTGTCCTTGATAATTTCGACACATGACTGCCCATCAATAGATACGTCTAAAAAAACGCGAAATATGAAGAAAAGTATGAAACGTTTCTTTTATTTTCGTCCGCTATCATTTCTTGTCTTACTATCTTATGATCGATTGCATTGTTTCCACTCATTTCACTGTTTCTTACTCATGACCAGTCGAAGCTAATTATCTTTACTATTATAATATAAAATCAACATTAAATAATATCTATATATATAATTAAATTTTATGTACATTTTTATTATTATTATTATATTATATTATATTATTATTATTATTATCAGGAGTAGTAGTAATGTTAGTAGTAGTAATAGTCAAAGTCGTATAGAGTAGACTAGTCCTACAAGGGCAACCACGTAAGAAAAAAAGCGCTAGGAGTTCTACTTCATAGGTTATGAACTCATGTTTTAATTTGGATTAAAATAATATAATATATAATTATTCACTAATTATTTTTAAGTAAATATTGGACAAATTTTTATTTTTTTCGCAAATCTATATACTAATTCTTATATATGTCAATTATATTTATTATTTTCTATGCATTTATTGTATAACAAATGCATACAGATGTTGTATCTAGCATGTATCATTGCGAGATGCACGCTACTATCAAAGAAAGACATACATATGAGAGATTAGTAAGTGTGCGCTCACAGTCATTAACATTACTTACTCTACTTAACGAAACCAATTGTTATGTACGCTTAGAGGGGAATAACCAACAAGCTTGTACGCCGATATGATAGAGGTCTGATGGGGACAGCGTACTTTTGTAGTTCTAAAAAGATAGTGAAATTTTTTTTTACATAACTTACGATCCCTGTATTACGAATCTAGATGCTTCCCGATATGTTATACATTTCTTATAGAACTTTTATCTTTTTAATGTATAAAATATAAAATTTGAGCTCAGAAAATCTGAACATCAGCTATTTACACACATAACCAAACAGGCAAGCGTGTCGAAAACAGCATTTATGCCATCAGTGAGAATAGGAGTAATTCTTCATCAATTTTTATATACAAGTTCTCATTTAAAATACAAAGGTTTATTCTAAAACCCTATTTTTTCGAACTTTTGAAAAAGTTTTTTATTTGTGCATAAACTATTCTAGAAAAAATATTTTTAACACGATTTTTTTCAAAGTAAAGGTTTTTCAAAAATTCGAAAAAGATGTATTCTAAATAAAACCTTCGTTTTTAAAATGAGATTGTTTATCAAAATCAATGAAGAATTACGCCTGTTCTTATTGATGCAGTAAATCATTGTAAAACTAGGAGTGATGAACAGCTTTATGATAAGATTCAGTTAATCTTGAAGTCTAGAAATTATGTTTTTAGATTTCCAAGATGCCAAAAGTACAGCAGTGTAATTGGCAAACAAAGTTAGATGAGGCTGGGGATACGTGAGGATAACATTTATATAAATATTGAACAAAACTGACTAAGATAAAACCTTAGCAGACACCAGCTAGAACGAAATGAGAGATTGAAAAATTTATTTTATGGAAAACATGGAAAAATCTATTTTTATAATAGGATTTAATGAAACTCTATGTTACACTAAGTTGTCTTAATTTAAAGAATAAAGCGTCGTGTCAAACTGTACCGAAAGCTTTAGACAGATTTAATAAAATCATGGCAACGATGAGTCACAAATTTATCGCGTTAAATGAAACACATCGAGCGATACGAATGATTTGATGTAAGGTCGAATAGGCCCGCATAAAGCTGATCGATAACAATTTTATTGTCGTCCAGAAAATTGAGTAACTTAATATGGATGCACATTTCAAAAACCCTGCCAAGAACTGAGACTGATGGAGTTGTAACTAGCAACCAAATATTGTTGACTTGTAAGATGGCAATTAATCTATTTTCCAAGAGTTTAGAAAATAACTAAGAGTTAAACAAGTCATAAATATATAATGTAAAAGAAAAATATTCTGAAGCATGTTCTAATATGAACAAGGATATTTTTTCATTTCCAGCAGCCCTACGATTACTCAGGCGGCGAATGATGAACGAAATGAAGGAGTGATGAAAGTCTTACTGAATTCAAATCTCATCAAAATTGAGCTGATAAATAAAACCATAATGGAATATAAATATCTAATATTTAACATAGAGATGTTAATGTCGATGTCAGCAAAATTTTTATGCAAAACATTCACTTTAGGTTAACCGAAGCTACAACGACGCTACAAATAATGCTACAATACCAATCTGGATTAAATTGTTCTAAATTTGGCCAAAAGAACGTTCCTTAAAGGACTTAAAATGCTCAGTCCCGTTTTTATTCATAAGCTCAGGTATACGAAAGCATATCTAAACAGAAATATCTCGTAATATCAAGTAATGTCTACCTTCGAACAGAAGTCAATTACATTTAAGCCTTCTATGGTAGTGAATATACTGCAGTGATTGATTATTCTTTGATAAAATTTCATGTTTTCGATGCAAAGAGATACTGGTGGTAGTGGCCCTTTTCACGCATGTATAGATAAATAAAGCAATAAAAGTGATTTGTTAATCACTTATATCACAGCTGGGAAAAAAGGTAATGATATTTATCTTCTCCATGAGAGAATGATAAATCTGTGTTTTTAATCATACTCAGAAGGTTACTGAGTAAAAAAGTAACGATATTATTGAAATAATATTTTTTCATCGTAAATCTTAAAATAACGTTAAAATAACTTTTTACACTTACAAAAATTGCAACACGCGTCTGAAGGAGTGCGCCAATCTCAGACTAGAAGCAATGACCAATCGTGAACAAACTTCCAACAAGAGTACTTTGATGACGTATATTTTCGCCATTTTGTGACGTCACACACGATGACTGTCGAAAACATGCCTGGTGATTTTTGTGTATTCTAATATATATTACTTTAATAAAATTATTAGAAAGAAGAAAAAACAAAATCAATTGAAACAAATTACGAAATTTTTCGAATCAATTAAAGATGAATGAAGAATCGTCCGATATCAACTTATCCCATTAAACGCAGGAAAAAGAATCCTTTAATTATTTTTTTGGTACTCTAAAGCTAAAGCAAAAATATTTCGATAATTTTTACATTGAAATTCAAAGCAGAATGTATCAATGATCGTTATTCAAAGGTAAAGACTATGGATCTTATTACTAAACATTGTATAATAATGTTTTATTTTCTGTTATACGTAGTTTTATTATCAAAAATCTTACTGCTTTTTTATCTAAAATCATTTTTGATCCTTAAATTAACTATATAGATCATAATATAATATAATGTTAGATTTAACTTTTAAATTATGAATAATCAATACTTAGATGATTATTACAATTTTATATATTACATAGGCCATTAGATTAGTAAAGTTAATTACTATTGATGATTAATTTATAATGTGTGATATAACAATGAATAATTTATGTCAATGTCATTTGAATTATATAAAAATTTAATCTAGTTCTAATAATTTTTAGATAGTACAAAATTATATAAAAGACGAAAGTAAGAAAATAATATCTTAAGTAATTATATTATTAAGAACTAAAGAAGGATATAATGGCTATCGCGATAGCATATTGTCCTCCAAATATCAGTTTTACTGAAATTTGGATTAACCATGGTATGTCAAAATGTTTTATGGATACAGTAAGCATAACTATAATTTTTTTGTATCTAATGATATTTGGGACAATCCAGTTATGGATGTATCGCAAGTATGGAACAGAAATTAATACAAATGTATTACCAAGAAGTAAGCTATACAATTTACAAAAATTTTTTCTTTATTTGGTTCCATTACTTAGTGTATTAAGAATAATTTTACAAGCAGCTGTTTTGAATGATAAGAAAATTTATGGATACATGGTGAGTTATAACCTATCACATTCCTACTCCATATATATATAGGCATTAGAAATATATATATTATATTACCACGCTAAACCATTGAATTTGTAGATACTAACAACAGTATTGACAGTGATTATTTATCCATATTCTGTTCATATACTAAGTATAGAAAGACACAAATTATTACCAAGTGTACCACCTCGTGGTCATGGCCTTGTTTTATTGGGATTTTGGACCTTATCATTAGTTGCTGAAAATCTTGTTTTTGTTAATATTGGAAAACTTGAATGGTGGTTTCATTTAAATTCGTAAGTATAGTAATAAAAAAACGTTTATAAGTCCTAACTCTACTAGATATTTCATATCAAATTTCTAAATTTATTTATATACCATGCTATTTCCAGACTGACAGATCAAATTGAAATGGCCCTATTTGTGTTACGATACTTTAGTAACTTAATGATCTTTGCTATAGGTCTAAGAGCACCAGGAATATCTTCTAATACAGATCCTGAATATTTTACACTTGACAATGATACAACTCCATGGTCAAGATATCACAATGTAAGTTATTCTCTTTTACATTAATATTATATACAAAGAAAGAAAGAATTACTTTTTTATTAAATAAATGAATGCATAAATAAATATGAATGTTTTCTTCTTTTTTTTAATAATTAGATTTTTTTTCATGTACATTCATAGAGAACTGAGGATAATTCTTCAGCATGGAAAAATGCATGGTATAAAATTAAAACTTTAGCTCCATTTTTATGGCCAAAAACAAGTATTTTACTTCAATTGAGAGTTATATTTTGCTTTGGATTAGTTATATTAGGACGTTTAATAAACTTATATGTACCTATTTATAATGGAAAAATTGTGGACAGCATAAAGGTTGCACCTACAGAGTTTCGGTGTGAAATATAATTATATTATAATATACACAATATAATATCTCCTTATAATCTAATATATTCATATATTTTATAGATGGGATCTGATCTTGATATATGTTGCATTTAAATTTTTACAAGGTGGTGGAACTGGTGGAATGGGATTATTAAATAATTTAAGATCATTTTTATGGATTCGTATTCAACAATTTACTACTCAAGAAATCGAGGTTGAATTATTTAAGTATATATCCCTTTTTTATTTTACATAAAAAAATAAATAAAACAACCGATCTTTAAAATAATTTATTGCTTTTAGACATTTACATGGATTAAGCTTACGTTGGCATCTTGGTAGAAAAACTGGAGAAGTATTAAGAGTCATGGATCGTGGTACTGATTCTATAAATAATCTTTTAAATTATATTTTATTTTCAATTATACCAACAATCGTTGATATTATTGTGGCTATTGTTTTTTTTATAAGTACCTTTAATAAATGGTTTGGTCTAATCGTATTTATAACAATGAGTCTCTACATAGGTAAGATCTTATAAATTTTTTGTAATATATTATAATGACAGTATAAATATTATTTTGTAATCATATAAAAAGAATTTTATTATCCATTTTAATGTTATTAGCTGCTACCATAATGGTCACTGAATGGCGTGTTAAATTTCAAAGAAGGATGAATTTAGCAGATAATGCACAAAAAGCACGCAGTGTGGATAGTTTACTAAATTTCGAAACAGTTAAATATTATAGTGCAGAATCTTATGAAGTAGATTGTTATAAAAAAGCTATTTTAGATTTCCAAATTGAAGAATGGAAGTCTATGGTCACATTAAATATCTTAAATATTTTACAAAATATAATTGTTTGTTGTGGTTTATTAACTGGTTCTTTACTTTGTCTTCATATGGTTAGTATGGTACTATTTATTTAATAGATTTATAGTCTAGCTTCTCTGTAGAGATTAATTTATTAATCATAAATAAAAAATTATTTTTGAGTTTATTTTTCTTGTAGGTTGTAACTGATACAGGATTAACAATTGGTGATTACATTTTGTTTACAAGTTATATAATACAACTTTATGTTCCACTTAATTGGTTTGGTACTTACTATAGGTAAATTATTTTTATCTATTTTTCTCAATATTAACTGAATTAGTTATTATAATATTATATATTTTCTATCTTCATTTTTTCTTATCAACAGAGCTATTCAAAAAAATTTTGTTGATATGGAAAATATGTTTGATCTTCTTAAAGAAGAACAAGAAATAATAGATCCTCCTGGTGCTGGAAAATTAGAAGTTAAACGGGGACAAGTAGAATTTTCGAATGTCTCTTTTAGCTATACTCCAGATAGAATAGTATTACGAAATATTAGTTTCATTGCACCTGCAGGAAAAACAATTGCTTTTGTTGGTCCCTCTGGTGCTGGAAAATCAACTATACTGCGATTACTCTTTCGTTTTTATGATATAGAAGAAGGCTCTATATTAATAGATGGTCAAAATGTAAAAACTGTCAAACAAAGCTCATTGAGAAATGCTATAGGTAATATCAGATTACTATATAAATGTTAATTTAGATATCTTTATAAAATATTTTCTATAATATAGGTGTTGTACCTCAAGATACAGTTCTTTTTAATAATACAATTAAATATAATATCCAGTATGGTCGCATAGATGCTCCAGAAGCAGATATAATAGAAGCAGCAAAGAATGCAGACATTCATGAAAGAATTTTAACATTTCCAAATAGCTATGAAACACAGGTTTCACATAATCTTTAATTATTATGAAAAAAGAATTATACTATTTAATAAATTACTGATATTAATCATGCATTGAATTCATTTAGGTTGGTGAACGCGGTCTTCGTCTAAGCGGAGGAGAAAAGCAACGAGTTGCTATAGCACGAACAATATTAAAGGCGCCTAAAATAATTCTTCTAGATGAAGCGACAAGTTCATTAGATACTCATACCGAGCGTAATATTCAACTAGCATTATATAGAGTTTGTACAAATCGTACCACCATCATCATAGCACATAGATTATCTACTATAATACATGCGGATGAAATTTTAGTTTTAAAAAATGGTGAAATAGTTGAAAGAGGTAGACATGAAGAATTAATATCGCATGATGGAATTTATCATGCAATGTGGCAAGAACAATTACAAAATGACACAGAGGTGAATCAAGGTGAGACTGTACCTGCTTCATCTGAAGCAGAACTGAAAGCTTCTTAGCAAATATAAAAAGAATTTACTTTTCTGTGTATAAACTTTTGTTAATTATTTATAATAGAGAATTCTTATCTTAAAAGTAAATGCATTATATTATATGAAAGATGAAGAATAAAAATGTAAACAAAAAAAGAGATGATTAAATAGTATAAATTTATAATTTTTTATTTGTTTACTATTTATCTAGTATATAATCCTGAATTTCTACAATATTATTCGTATGTTATGTAATGTAATGAATACAAATGTGTTTATTATTTTATTAAATTGATATTGTTGCAGTTGCACATATTTCTAAAATATTAATATATATTTTAAAAATTGATGATTTGATCTATTTTATTCTTCGGGTGATGGAGATTTTTCTGTCATAATTTGAGCGTAAGTTCCATCTGAAACCCAACCAGATTCATCTACATAATTTGTTGGATGTGCTGTTTCATCTCCTCTCCATACAAAATAATAACTGGCAATAAAAGCCCATGCCAATATATATCCTATCTATTAATAAGAAATATAATCAGAAAAATAATTATAAATAATATGTAATTGCTTATTATTAATATAAGATTAGTATAGTAATCCTATGAGAAAATGTTATTACTTTAATGGCTACTGTTGTATCTTCAATAACCATTTTGACAAATGTATCCAAATATTAATTATTTAGTATAGTTCATGTGTACAAGAAATATTTTTTCTGTTAATTTTATTTTATTTTCTAACCATTTTCTCTTTCTTCAATTTTGACAGATCATTTTAAGGATCATTATTCGTTTGTTACAAATTCAAAGCTGCGTTTAATAGATTAAATATAATAACAAGTGGTATAAAATAATATTATCTGTTTTATTTCATATGAACATCAATTTAATAAGTACTTTTAAAATTAAAATCTTTCAAGTATTTTTAAATAATATAAAGTATTATATAGTGTGTATATATATATATATATATATATATATATATATATATATATATATATATATAAATAATATATACATATGTATATCTCCAATATATGCAATTTTTGTATGAAACTAAATCATAAAAAGAATAGAAAACAAGAATTTCAGTAAATGTAAATTATCATTTTACTTATAATTTGTATATAAACTAAAATTTATAATCTATGTAATATATTATTTTTATATTTAACTCAAATAATCTTAGTAGTTAGATTATAATATTAGTTATTACTTATACCCGGACATTCTAATATTGTTTGAAATATTTCTATATTTATCACATTTATTCCAATGTTCAGCTTGTTTTACTTTGTTAAGAATAAATTGTGACCATCCATTTTCATTAATTGTATCCTCTGGATTTTCAGGTGGTGAAATAATATCTCTGCAAACAGCGTAAACTGCAGCAAATACCCAGATGCCAGTAAGAAATAACTATTAAAAAAGATAGTAAAATAGTTACGACTTGATCAAGATGATATATTAATAAAGAACTTACATTTACAAATAAATCGGTAGTCATGTATATAACATGTTATAATTCAAACAAAATTATAATTTTGTTTTGTAAATTAATAGAAGAAGTAATAGTATTAGGCATATTATTATTTTATATAATAATATTTCAATTTAGAAGTATTGATGCAATAGATATGTCATTTTTTTATTTAATATTTACATCACATCTTTCTTAATCAATTCGACATTTTATAAATTTGTTTTTTTTTCATTGCCAATTCGTTTAAGTTTTCTTGTCCATACTAGATATGATAGAAATATTAATAGCCTACTCGATTATTTACACTTTATGCAAACTACCAATTAATTTTATAATTTGTCACTAAATAATTGCAAATTATACATGTACGTGTGTATATATGCATACGCATAAATAAGAATCTATCAGAATTTTTCCGGAAATCATAAGCGACACCAAACGACAATCGTTAAAAGTTTAAGACGAGAATGCCTATTTGTAAGATGGATACTTTTTCTAGAAAAATCACTTCAAATTGATAGAATACGGTAATATTCTGATCATATTTTTTACTATTCAAGTAGAAAAAAATAAGAAAAATATAATCATATTTTTCTCTATACAATAAATATAACTGAAGAAAAAACCAAACGAAAAATGTAAACGAATAAAAGAATAGTTAAATAATATAAAGACTGTAAATGAATTTTCATTTGTTTTCGATCAACGTTCAATGTAATTAGAAAATATCGGAAGACAATATTTCCTTCAAAGTTGGTCGTATTAAATATTCATACATAACAATTATTTTGTGTATCCATACATAGTCCTAAGAGAAGTCTCTTAAAGGTCTTATCTTTCTAATAATAAAATACATACAGATGAAGATTTTACTATACATAAAGAAATGAAAAGTCAATATATCTTATACATATATGTACATAAAGTATGTAATAATAAAAATTGATTATTTTTATTTGGAACAATACCATCAATACTTGTAATATTTTCTACAAAAAATTGGTTTTATGTAATATTTCTATTTAGGGAACTTTTGTCAAAATGAATTTAAATAAAAAAATTCCCTTTTTTCCTTTTTTTCAAAATGTTTTTTACATGGATCCATCTTACGAAACAATTCTGACCGAAAAAAATTCCTTAAAAGTAACATTAGAAAGTGCTTCGATCAACTTAGACTTGTTTGAGTAGAAGATGCAATCTTCTATCAAAAATTTGTTAAATTTGGAAATATATAAAATACTTAAAGGAAAGAAGTATTACAATACAACTTTAGGCACACACATAATTGGCAAAATACTTGAGTTTCCTCTTTCTGCTGTATGTAGTTGGTAATTTTTATGTAATGTGCAAAATAACATGGGAATACAATTTTTGATTTTACACCTCCATCTTCTAGTTTTTTACAGTGAAATATTAAATTATTATAATATTATTCTAGGCACGTACTATAAATAATTACTTCTGAAATTTGTAAGAACAAGTTCCGTGCGCGATAGCAGTTAAAATAATAAAAGAGATGCCATCCTCTGTCCATACAATGACTTTAACAAGCACTATTGACTTATTGAACTAGCAACTAACTAGAAACAATAATCCTTATATAGCACCATTTTTATAATACAGTATTTTGAAGATAAAATTATATCTAAGGTTACCAATTGGTAGTTGAAGGAACATGTGTGCTCACCGTAAAATCTTTATACAGAGAGAAAACACAAACCTGAAAAATAAAAAAAAACGAAAACTATGAGAATTCATTGTACAATGAATGACACAATTTTGTACAATCAGACCTTATCTTTCAGACGTTGACAAAGTTGTAATGCTATGGTTAAAAGTACCAATGCATCATTTAACCATGGTACACTACATTCTGCTTGTTGAGTCTCATGTTTAACACTACCATGTGCATTTTCTAATTGATAGACTGCTAAAACCAGTTTATAGCTTTGAATGTAAAAGCTAATAGCTAAATTTTCCGGAAGATTAGGACTTAAAGACTTCTGAAAATGAAATAAATCATAATTTAGATCATATTTACTAAACACATGAATAAGCAAATATAAAAATTTGTCCAAATTTTTATTTACCATATTACGACTTTTGATGAGATCATCAATGGTTTTCTTTCTAGGAACAATTAAACTAGTTCTACTCCGTTGAAGACTACCTAATATATTACCTAGTACATGCATAACTTCGTCTGATGTTTTGAAAAGATAATGCCGATCAACATTATCAATATGTGCAATAGCTTGTTGTAAATGATTAGCGGCATCTTGTATTTGTTGTAATTTCCAGGGATGTTCATTTACTATACTTGTTCTCATGCTAACATTTGGTTGACGTTGTACTTTGAAATTAACTTCCTAAGAAAAAATATATAATTAACAACACATTTTGGAATTTGATTATTAAATCTTAGTATAAACTTGACAATATAAAATTAATATAACTTTGCTAAAATATTGCTTACTGCATTTGTGATACTATCACCAGTAAGTACTGCGACACACTTTACTTGATCATGTGGAGCTGCAAATACAAATCTGTCTGTCTTATTGAGTTGATCATTACCAAAAACGGCCAATGGAAATCGCTGTGCACATTCCTATAAAATTATATGACATATTTTATATTTTTCAACTTTTCAAAATTTTCCATACATATATTATTACATCTATAATCTTTTATACAAATTTATAATAGTAAACTGTAACAATTATCTATTATAATGCACAAACCATTAAGATATTGCGAAGTTGGAATAATGAAGAATGAACTTCTTCATGTAGGAGCCATTCAAATTCCATTTGCTAAAATGAAAATTGATTATCAATTATTATAATCGAATGAGATATAAAAATGAAAAAAAAGAAGAAGATAAAAGAAGCAAAAAACCCCAAAAATGACAAACATCGAATTGAACAACATAACCTTCGAACCGTCATTCATCGATTAGGTAAACTACGTGCAATCAGTAAACGATAGATAAGGTTGATTATCGTTGAAATGAGAGATAGCGAAGTACTTAAGTGATTAGATAAACGTTAGGCAGGCTAATAGCTTACGAGATTATGAGCCTCCTCTTTCTCACAGTCCGCCATTTTTTCACTGGTGATAGTGTCTCCCTCAGTTTTCAAATTTTCTCGCTTTTCTCTAAATTATTTCTGTGTTATATGACTCTTCGGCGAACTTAATTTTTTTATGCGTTTTCATAACGGAGCATAGCAATTTATGCTTATAGACCTCTTGCACAATTGTGTATGTACTACCAAAAATGTAAAATGTAAAATGTATTACCGAAATAAGGTTAAGCGAGATATGGTAGTAAACTTTTAATTTATTCTACACATCTTTGTATCGTTAGAAAAAAATATTATATCGAATTATGCACTTATTCTGCCTTATATCCATTTGGAAAGTGCTCCAGCTCTCTCTCTCTCTCTCTCTCTCTCTCTCTCTCTCTCTCTCTCTCTCTCTCTCTCTCTCTCTCTCTCTCTCTCTCTCTCTCTCTCTCTCTCTCTCTCCCTCTCTCTCTCTCTCTCTCTCTCTCTCTCTCTCTCTCTCTCTCTCTCTCTCTCTCTCTCTGTCTGTCTGTCTGTCTGTCTCTCTCTCTCTCTGCCTGTCTGTCTGCCTGTCTGTCTGTCTATTTGACTTTTTATTAAACAGAATGTTGTTGCATAAAATGCAAGTAGATCTATAGTACGGACTCGATTTATTTGATAACAGTATTTTTTCAATGAACATCTTTAGGAAGTCAGTTTTTTCTTGAAAGAATTAATTTCTTTAGTTTGTCTAATCTTGATAGATGTTTAGTATGATCAAAAATTCTTATAATAAGTCACAAATTTTTACGAAATAATAATTTTCCTTATTTTTATTTTGAGTAAAATAATTTCCATTATTGTAAACAACAATCAGTATATTATGATTTATTTTTACAATCATTAAAGGCACTGTAAATTATTCTAAGTCATTGGTATATTCTTTTAAGCAAAATAAAGATAATTAAGTTTAAGTATATTATTTCCGAAATCCATTTAAAAAAGTTTCAATTATAGAATATAATGATTTTAAATAGATTTTTGATTGAATAATTTATTTTATCAGATAATATATATTGACGAATATTTTTATATAATATTACAATTGTGAGTTACTTGTATAAAGAATATAAAATACCCCAACGTTGGTATTATTCATCAAAAACACACGTTAAAATTGATGAGTATTTAGAATAGCAACATTTAAATACTAGAATAAATTGTTCATTATACTTAGCAATAATAATAATAATAATATCAATAAATTAAAATTTTGAATTCATGAAAAATTTCAAATAATATAATATAATGAACATTTTTGAATCTTATTTTTTACTTCTTGTTTTTTTAAGCCTGTTCATCATCCCTGGTTTTTTAATGGTTTACGCCATTAATGAGAACAGACGTAATTCTTAACCGATTTTAACGACCAAGGTCTCATTTTAAAAATGAAGGTTTCTACAGCACCCTTTCGGAAGACTGAAAAAGCTTTATTTTCTTTAAAAAAAGTTGTATTAAAAAATGGTATTTTTCAAAAATAGCTTATGCACAAATAAAAAACTTTTTCAAAAGTCCGCTGAAAGGGCGCCGTAGATTAAACCTTCGTTTTTAAAATGAGACGTTGTTCATCAAAACTGGTTAAGAATTACATCTGTTTCATTGATGGTATAAATGGTGTTTCCAACATTTTTCGTGAAGAAAAAGTTTTATAGTTGGTGTCTCTCGAAATTTGCGATAGAAGAGAAGTTCGTACCTGAATTACTGATTTTCATATACATGCTTAGATGGTATATGTTTTGTTTCTATGAGATAACGATTGCCTTTTTGTTTGTGTGCTAATTCCCAGATTTTTTGAACATTTTCAAATGCAAAGAAATACGTTTCATGATGCTCGCACGAAAAAACTAAGGTAACTTACTCGGTCATTTTAGTGAGTTTTGGACAGATAATTCTATGACAAAAATAAGGAAATATTTATTAAGAAAATGATTATTGCATCTAATCGTTTATGTTAATGGATCTGAGTTTCTAAAATATTGTTCAATTTTGGGAAATGTATAGTTCTTTTCAGATTTTATAGATTAAAAGGTAGAGATTTTATAAGCAATGTGTAGCATATTGGAAAGCATTTAGATTCGTAATACAAGAAATTGTAAGTTCTCGAGGTTAAACGATTTTGGTTTTTTTTTATTGTATCGATGTAAACAAAAATAATAAACTAATTTGATCTTTTTTCCTTATTTTTGATATTTATTGATTTGATATTTATGATAATTTAGTAAGATGTTACTATCTAATATCTTATATTTATTTCCTCCACTCTTGGTTGACATGAATTTCACGATAATCTGTGCTAGATAGGACACAGCAGCAGTATAATTTTATTCGATAACATGCATATAAAGTATATACACTTGTTGATTATTTTTTCAAAATTAATAATTAGTGAATATATATATTATATATTATTTTTAATAAAGATCAGAACATGAATCCACATCATTTACGAGATTTTTTTCCCAGTGCTATTTTGTTATGGTTTCCTCTGTAGGAATTCACTTTGTATTATTATATTTACTATAATAATACGTAATGTAATAATATAATAATAAAAAAAACAGAAGAATATACTTATATTGTATACATCATGACATATATAATGATGATAATTTATGATAATAAAAGAAGGAAAAATGTATCAATTTACGTGACGTTTTATGGACGAACTCTCAACAAATCGTGTCCTTGATAATTTCGACACATGACTGCCCATCAATAGATACGTCTAAAAAAACGCGAAATATGAAGAAAAGTATGAAACGTTTCTTTTATTTTCGTCCGCTATCATTTCTTGTCTTACTATCTTATGATCGATTGCATTGTTTCCACTCATTTCACTGTTTCTTACTCATGACCAGTCGAAGCTAATTATCTTTACTATTATAATATAAAATCAACATTAAATAATATCTATATATATAATTAAATTTTATGTACATTTTTATTATTATTATTATATTATATTATATTATTATTATTATTATCAGGAGTAGTAGTAATGTTAGTAGTAGTAATAGTCAAAGTCGTATAGAGTAGACTAGTCCTACAAGGGCAACCACGTAAGAAAAAAAGCGCTAGGAGTTCTACTTCATAGGTTATGAACTCATGTTTTAATTTGGATTAAAATAATATAATATATAATTATTCACTAATTATTTTTAAGTAAATATTGGACAAATTTTTATTTTTTTCGCAAATCTATATACTAATTCTTATATATGTCAATTATATTTATTATTTTCTATGCATTTATTGTATAACAAATGCATACAGATGTTGTATCTAGCATGTATCATTGCGAGATGCACGCTACTATCAAAGAAAGACATACATATGAGAGATTAGTAAGTGTGCGCTCACAGTCATTAACACTACTTACTCTACTTAACGAAACCAATTGTTATGTACGCTTAGAGGGGAATAACCAACAAGCTTGTACGCCGATATGATAGAGGTCTGATGAGGACAACGGTACCCTCTTGTATTCGTAGTTCATATTTTGTCCATATCTGTTGCTGAAATCATACACACTTTGAACAAAAGGTGGTGAACAGCCTTAATTTTTTGCAGACAGGAAAGTTATATAAATCTTCAAATAGAAAAGTATAAAGTACAAATGCTGAATTGTCTTGATTTTATAGAAAACATCTGGTTAAAAAGAAATTATTTCTTATAAGCAATAAAACTAGTATAAGTCTTATTTGGAGCTTATCGACTGAAGCAATTATGTGAGTTTATAAGTAATCTATATTTTTATGTTTTTCGTTACACAACTTTTTTACATTTGTATTATTATAATTCTGTTATTTAAAATAGATATATTACAATAAATATTATATATTAAACTCTAGATTTAGTTAAATATGGTCCACATGCAGAATAGCCTCATATAAACGCTTGGTTGTAAAGAGTATAACAGGAAATTAAACCTTATTATGACAAAGCTCTCAAACTATTCAATAACATTGTAAACCATCAGAACTAGACAACCATTAAGGCATAATTAGTGTATCAATTAAAACATAAATGTTCTTGCAATTTTATATTTTCTGTAATCATGATTATTTTTATTATTATTATATAGATAATGAATACTAAATTGATTATTAATTGTAAGTAAGAAAATTTATATATAAAGATCAAGTAATATATATATATATTATTTATAATATATGTTTTATAAATAAATAAATAAATAAATATATATATATATATATTACTTATATATATTTTATAAATATATATATATATATATATATATATATATATATATATATATTTATAAAATAACATTTGATGGGTTAAATATAAATGCTTTTGCTGTTATTAATAATTGACTAGAGCATATTGATATTCGAGTATTGTTAAGCGCATTGTTTTCTGTTTTGTACTTTCAAAAAGGAATTATTTTCTCTTATATACTGTTTTTAGAAAATTGTTCAAAATACATAATATACATACAACAATATACATAAATGTGCATGTGCGAGTGTATGCGTATTTGTGTATATGCATATATGTAATATATGCAAGGATGACACGCAATAATATTTAAATTTATAGCTTCAAGCGTAATTTGAGAAACTAAAAATCCTATTTTAGAAAAACGACACCTACATAATACTATTTCTTGTATATTCAAAGATTAAAAGTAAGGTTAATTTAAACACATAAGGAAAATCAGCGTAATGATATGCATGCCCGTTTATAGATTAGCAAACATATTGACTAAAAATTACAGTACATGAGATTTACGGAAAAATATATTTAATATACAATTTATGCTACTTTTTTCAGTTTTGGCATTTTTTTTGGACACCTTTCGACATGAATACTCCAATGTCGAGTTTGGCATCTTTCGTTACAGTAAAAAGCTACCTCACATCCAAGACATTTGAACATTGATCCACCTACACCACAATTAGAACATTTAAGATTACTTAATGTATCGGGGCTCCTATTTACTTTACCGAGATGTGGCGTTTCACAGTCTCTTTCGATGCTTCTAGAAACCTTTTTTGATATTTGCGGAAAAGAAACTGTTGATATAGATGGTGAATCTTGAATATTATTACAAAGTGTAGAAGTTGTAGGAAAATTGTGTTCTGTTCTAACGAAAGGTAATTTTTCTAGAAGTAAATTCGGTATAGAGTGATATCCAGCACTATTCCATTGTGGCTCTTTCATTCCAACATCAATTGATTGTCCTTGATTAGACAAAAGATGTTCTCGAGTATGATTATTGGTAGTATTCGAAGTTAGCCGAGTAGGATCCACTTCCATGACGGCATTAATGCCTGTGCTTGCAGATTTATTATAAGAAGGTAAAGAGGCACGTTGTCTTCCGATAGAAGCTGCTGCAACTACTGCAGCAGCTGCAGCTGCAGCTACAACATCCGGTATTATTCTGCTGCGTCCATATTGATTATTGCTAGCCGAATATCCGCTAAGAGATGTACGTGGTAAAGTTTGTTGTGTCCCTGATGACAGAGATGAAGATGCCAGCAATAGCGATGAGAGACAGTTCGCTTCGCTATTATGACTGCTCGTAGATGTTCTGAGTCGATCGAAACCAAAATCATTTGGTGACTGAAATCTAGCGGCGGGAAGTGATCCGGAGTATTTTAAAATATCAGAAGTAAAATTTCTGTTTGGATTTTGCAAAGAGGATAAGTGCTTGTCAACATGTGACAATGGACGTAAAGGTGAATTAAGAGGATCTTGCATAGGTATATGGTAACTTGTCAAAGGTGTTCCTGGATGTAAACGGGAATGATATGGGTAACCATTGTAAACAGGATATAGTGCAGAATGATAACCAAACGTTGCTCCACTGTACGGATTAATCTGTAAAAGAGAATCCAATTAATTTTTTTACTATTCTTTATTGTTCTTTTTTGTTATTTATCATCACTTACATTATAATTACTTGGATAAAATTGAGTTGTTGAGAGTGGCGTGCAAATTCCTGAATTCAGAGTCGTAGTAGATGGAAGGGACAGAGGAGTTGTGCCAGTAGACATGTGTTGAAATAATTGCTGTTGCTGATGTTGTTGATGATGTTGACGATGCCATCTCTCCTTATTCCATTGTGAAGTTATATTTAACACGTTGTTACCATTGGCAGTATTTGTTTCATTCAGTGATAATTTGTGTGTATCGAACTTTGAAGTCTGATGAAATAAAATACAAATAAAAGAGGATACTATTATTTGATAAAAATTGAATATTCTATTAAGTAAAAATGGAACATTCTTCAACTTACACGCGTTGGTTCTTCCATTGAAATGGTACTAATAGTATTTTCCACAGTATGTAATTTAGATTTCTGTTTAGAAACTTGCTTCTTCGACATTTTGGCCACCCAGTTACCAAGTGTAGGAAATTGTTCGGTTATGATACGATTATCATTACTACTTTGAGTAGGAAAATGTTGATCTGTAAAAGGATATTCTACTTGGTTGAAAGTCGAAGCTATCGAGTCATAATTGGTCTTCCTTGATTGTGTCGTACTTGATGGTACCTAAGATTTTGAATTAATTAGAATAGTTGATCACAATCGAAATACTTAAACATAATTATCTACAGTGTGTACCTTCTGTATTTTTTTCGAGTCTTCCATTTTACTAGTTTCTGAAACATTTTTCTTCAAAAGCGTAGAATCATAATTCGATCCTAATTGCAAGATATTCATCATATCGATCGAAGATGACATTTGTGTTTTCGTTATAGATGGCGTTGGCAAAGTTGTGTCTATTTGATCATATCTCACGTTGTGTGGTACCTCGGAGCCTCCAGTGATGGAACTTATTATAGGATTTTTGATATTAATTTGAATTGCTCTATCGGCATCGTGTATGTCTTGTTTTCTTATCTCTTTCATTTCTTCAATAATCGAGTGATTCGATGATACAACTTCTATTGTCTTGGAAAATTCTTTCATGGTTTCCTTTTTCCCATGCATTATTTTAATTTTATCTTTTTCTACAATTTCTCCATTATTATTGAAAAATACTTCCCCATTTTTAATATTTTCAACATTTTCTGAAGAACACGGGTCGATAGAAGTTGACGAAAGAATTGGAGATGTTGTCAATCGATGACCTGCGTTGGTATTATTATTAGACTCCCATTCATGATTTGTTGTTTCTTCACAAAAGGTATCTGTCATTGACGAAATTTCTGCCGCATTATTCTCACACGTAATCCAGGTTGATTCGTTTGTCAATTGTACAGTCTGCAAAGTAGAAAATTATTATCCGAGTATTTTAACAATGTTCAAAATTATTCACGACAAACCTCTGCGTCATCCAGTATATCCAGGTTCGATGAAATATTTAAAGAAACTTTGGGCAATACAGGTGGACTACTTCGAACGCTATCCGGTGACTTATAGTGATAGCCTATTGGGGAACGTGGTGACAGTTTCGGTGGTTCTGGTGAGGAAATTGGAGAGAAGTTTGGAACGAATTCGTCGTCCCATTGATGCTCTCTCTTATTTTCATCAATATCAACAAACTTATTTGTTAGCGGATTCTCATTGTATAATTTATTAAGTAACTTTGAAACATTTTCTATTTGCTTCTCGTAGCAGTTCATCATTTGTCTAAGTCTTGTATTTCGTTGTGGACTAGAATTCATAATGTTGGGCGCGTTCGCTATTTCCTGAGATAGATTTAAGGCTTTGTCCTGTAATTCCTTGAGCTTTCGTTTCAGTCTATTGCGTCTATATTTCAATTTGTAATTGTCACTCTTGACAGAAGATCGATGGACGACATTATGAGTGGTCGAACTTGTCAATGCGACGTCGAAGTTATCATCATTATCGAAATTTTCTCTGGTCCAATATTCACAAATTGTCGGAGTAGACTGTGACTCTGGACGAGGTGTAGCACCCGTGACTATTCTATAATTGGTCTCCTTATCTCCGTTCAATGGTACTTCTGGATTGCCACGATCGCCATCTTTTCCTAAAAACAATAACGCTAATGAAACATAATGGTATAATGGAATAATAAAATAAATATTTAATGATTAAATAATTAGTTTTTGTTCTTTTTCAGTTACCTTCCTGAACGACTTTCTTTAATCGAAGCGGTGGTACAATCTTCTCTTTTCCAAAATTAATCTCTGTTGTTGATCCCACGATCGACATTGTACACTTTTTATCATTACAGAGCTCTGTCTTTCCTTCTTTATCAATGTTAGCTGTAGAATTTGTAAATAATTCGTTGAATCCACCATCTGAGTTAATGTCAGAAGATTTTCTTCTTTTCTTCAGAGAATCCTTCGTAAGATCTTTTCCACGTTCCTTAGATTTCTCATCAGTGATCTTCCGTTTAAGACGATCTACGATTTTAATGGAACAAGAGTTACGATTCGTTTGCAATACTGAGTTTGTTTTTTCTGAAGAAGTCTTTTGTTCTCGATTTCGTTCGAGAAAAAAAGTAGCGCTCTTGTCCTCCGGACAGCCGTTAGCTTCCAAAATCGTTGATTTGGCAGGTTCCACGTTGACCACGTCTAAAATCGAAGCCCTCACGAGTTTCAATACCGGAGAACGAGATTTTCGAGATTTTAGTATAGGTACAGCTCGAGTTGGAACCGGTGGTGCTGGATGTATAGGAAGGCAATGATTCGGTTGAACCGGGATCACACATGATCCGCGATCGCGTAATGCCGTAGCTATAACATTGTTGCTATTATTATCGCGATGAAACCTGCTCGAACTGTCAGCTATCATATCGTAATCTTCTGCAACAGATGAATTAATATTTCTTTCGTTATTTAGTTACGTAAACAGCAAGAATTCCCTTATGCTATATAAAATATATATATAACTCAAGCTACACTTTACGAAGAAGGTCAATGAATAATTTTGGTTCAATTTTTTTATCGGTTCGAAAATAGCATTAAATTAAAATAAAAATTTAAAAATTCTGCAAAAATATTTAAATTAATGTTAATTATATTATTATTATTATTATTATTATTATTATTATTATTATTATTATTATTATTATTATTATTTAATATCTTACAGAAAAATACTGTTTTTTTTTGTATTACAGCTATTTCATACCTGAACTACTTGCACTTGTTTCTCTTTCTTTCCGCGTTAGTTTAGCTTCATCGTTAGTCAAATCCACGACGATTGGTTGCTCGTGTACAATCTCTCCTCTCGAGCCTAATCCAGTCGAATAACAAGACGATTTCGAGAATTCACAAGAGTCACGAGGAATTTTGGAAAAACAAGACCGTTTTTTTGATATGTTCTTTCTGTATCTCCTCTCCGCGCCAGGCATTTCAAAAAATTCGCGCATTTAAGCTCACCAAGTTTCGATCGAAGAACGTCGCTCGATCTCGGTAAAAAGGAAAGTATAGAAACTAAATTCTGATAGGAACTTTTTGAATAGTTAATATCAAAAAGCGAAGAACGATAACGGACGCGTCTCTCCTCTCGTTTTCTGTCGATAGCCTGATAATAAATGCACCAATTCGATCGAAAGTAGTAATCGAATAAGGTATCACATGCAAGCCCTCTTAGTCGAATTGCAGGTAATTTTGACGAATTTCGAAAAAAAGAAGGGAAAAGAAAAGGAAATAATTCAAAGAACCGATTTCTCGCTTTTCATCACGTGCTACAAAATTTTTTATATTCTATATTTTCATTATAAACCTTGTGTAAATTTTTATTATATTATGACTATAACAGACTCCATTTATATGTTAGGAATAAAAAAAAAAAAAAAGAAAGAAAATGAAAATTATTTTTCCTTATTTAACAATGAGAACCAAATATTAGTGACAAAATCCTGGTGCGTATCCGATGATAAAGTAAAGAATCTACTAAGACTTTTTTAACTCCCACTTTTTAACGCTCCGTAATGCCAACCTGGCATATGGAACCCCTTCATATGCAACAGGCGATTTTAATTGGCCAACAGCAAACGCTCTATCGTTGGCGCAGGCGGGAATGGTGTCAACTGGAAGGGCAATGCGTGCTGGAAGGGTTATAACTTCCCTCTTCTTCATCGAATAATCAAATAATCGAATAATTAAACAATAATTGATAAATGTTCGATAAATATTTAATCTTTTTTTACTCGATTAATATATCAAATAATGATTACATTGCATCTAGTAACTAGATTAATTGTAAATTTTAAAGGATACAGGAAAAATAGTTTGCATTCGTTTTCAGTTTAAAAACGCCGTTCGGTTAGCAAACGAAAAGCAAAATGATAATCGTTTGAAAATTTCTTAAACTTTCCTATCCTTATCGAGGGCGATTGGTGAGGAGTTGTAGGTGACCTACGCAAAGGGGGAAATCGTCTTGTGAGGGACACTCCGCTTTTGACTTATTCATTCGCACGAAACAACACGAGCAATCCGGAGAGTAGACTTGGATGCAAAACGACACATAGTACGATCGTATGCATGTAAATGTATACACTTCGATGTTGTACAAGTAGAAAGTGGGAAACTGACAAGTGGTATGATAAATTATAAAGGAGAACTATCCTCTCTTTCAAAGGGCTCGCCTCTGATTAGATCACTTGCCGATATTATCCAAAGAATGCACGAGGGATATTACACAGTGCATGATATACCTACATCGATTCGAGAATAGGTATCGAGCTTTTTTTTTGATGATCCTAAAAATAGACATCGTTCTACATATATATACGTGCAATATCAACGATAAATAAGCCTTGCTATTTCTCATTATATTCTATTACGTTTAATTCCCATTACGATTCCTTTTCTGCCTCTCCTCTTTTTCGCGTATATATAAAGTGTATGCGTCTATACCGAATACGTCACCTCGACTAGTTTTCTAATATTCAAGTTCTTTGTTCCTTAGATATTAAATTATGCATTGGTTTGCCGACCAATCGCACGTTTGCACTAACTTTCCACCATTCATAAAAGTTTTCAAAATGCATGGAAAATTTCGATTTTGAAAGAGAAATCGAATTCTACTACATCATTTACAGAATACTGCAAGTAATATATTTTATAAAATAAGCTGCATATTTCAATAACTAAGATAACGACAAGTTATAAGAGCAAAGTGAAAGTCAATGAACTTATAACAATGACAATCATTTCTGTTTTTTCACTTTTAATGTTTTTCTTATTTTTTCCGTATTCTTGATAGAGTGATCATTTAAAGTAATTTTAGATTTTACATTTAGAATGCAATAATAAAATGTGCATTCTTACAACATCATTTTTACCATATTGTGTAAGATGCATTTTAAATAACAGCTAGACGGTTATCGATTGCCGCCTTCCCATCGAGCTCGTACTGTCATTAATAAATACCGAGCTAAGAGACGACAAACTACTTGTTTATCCTTTCATAGTCAATAGAACGCAATGAAAAAAAATAGTTCCTACTGTTAATGTTACAAATATATTGCTACTACAATAAGAAGGTGTAATTACCATTCGTTTTATGTACTTCCATTTGTAAGTTTGAGAAAAACTGGGAAAATGAAATAACATTACATATCCTTTTTAATAATATTTATATATACGTTTCTCGAATCAAAATACAAACTAATAGAAATTTATCAAACCGTACGTTAAGTATAACGGATAAGACTTTTAATTGTACAATGATGTTTGAAAACTTCCAACTGCGAATAGCTAGATATGTTCAGTTTATCCATGTATAGCATAAACGTAATAACACTTTCTATGACGCTGTGTAAGGGTCACCGAATTCGTTCAGTCAGATATCGAACATGAAGCGTGAAACTTCGCTATCCTATTCGTCATTAAAGTGTGATTAAAATACACGGCGTATTTTAATATATTCAATAATATGTAATCAAATTTATTCTTAATCTAGTATACTTGAGAGAATAAGAGAGAGGGGGAGAAAAAAAGAGAGACGATATAAAAAATTCAAATATAAGATAAATTTTGTCCTTTTTATATTTACTCTTATCGATATAATATTATATTGTTTCCTTTAGAAAATAATTTGTAAGAAACAAGGAGAAGAATAAAACGAAACTTCGAAGGAATACGTATTCTGATAATGTTCGTCTTCATGAAAGAATATAAAAACATCCTTTACAGTACGACAAAAAATTTGCACGCGATTTCGAACAACATTAATATCCATCAATACAAGAGATACAATGTTATCGCATTAAATATGCAATCGAATGTTGTTTTGAAAAGTTTCTTTGTACCAACTTTCAGATCCGCCCATAGACTGTTATTAATTTTTTATCGAATACGGTGCCGTCACGCCATCGCATATTAGCCGACCTTACTCATCGCTGATCTAGAAGAAACATTTCTTGCAACTCTTTTATGTTTTTTCCATTGATCTTCGATTTATCTAAAATTCAAATCTATCATCCATGTAGAAGATCGTATGATCTAATATTTTCTTTTCTCTACGATAAAGAACTTCGCTAAAAGATGTACAAATAGATCGATGATTATTATCTTTCAAATTTTTCCTACCGAAACAATTGCTACCTTATCGACCAAACGTGAATCATATTACGAATTAATAAATTCTACGCAATAATATTATCGTAATCTTCAGAAGATAATTGTCAAGTTTTTAAATTACTCACAATGATAACGATTCAAGTAGGCTCCTTGTTGCGGGGCAGTAACCACAAATATAGTTCCTCCATGGATAATTATTAAGTAAATCCTCTTAGGTTGTATGAAGCACGCGGTTTATGCGATAGGTACACGTGTTCCGCCTACCACATATCGAAAGAACACAATGTCTCTATGAATCCACTCGATCGTAGACGCTTATCTTGCTCTCTCTCTATCCCTTTCTTTCTTTCTATTTCTCTTTTTTTTTCTCTCTCTTTCTTTCTCTCTCTCTCTTTCATTTTTTTGTGTAAAAACAAATAGAAAATCGGGTGCAAATCCAAAGAAAAAAACTAACGTATTATCTAAAAATATTAAAACGGCTGAACTTGGTAGTAATACTTGACAAACAATGCAATAGAAATGGCGCGCGAAGAATGAATGTGACAAGTATGATCAACAGCGCCGCGTAATGACGTCACGTAGTAGCGCCACCAGTAATCGTTATCGATTAAGCTCATTGGTCGAGGAGCTTACATTTTTTAATCTGAATTTTCTTTTTTGATTAACGCAAAGATGTATTTTTCTTACGTATTACGAAACAATAATGTTTTTTATTTTTAACAATTTTATATTAAGAATAAATATTTTATTTCCTAACATTAAGAATTCTTGAATATATTAAAATACAGTAATACATTACTTGTCGTTTGAAAAATGTACATGTTATTTCAATGATATGGTAAAATATAATTTTTATATCTGTTAAATGCATAGTTAATGAATAGATGAGTGTTTGATCTGTTACTTTGCATTCATGAAATCTACTTGCTTTCTTTCTATCTGTTCTTTTGATTGAAGTATTTCCCATTTTCTATTGCTTATCTATATATATTCGAAATTATGATATTTTTTTGTCCTCTTAATATAGAAAAAATACGGTATAGTGTACTACAAATGTATAATATTCACCCGTAGTGACGTATATTTTTCTACACTTGTAACAAATCGTCTATACAACTAGAATCGAAGTTTAATATATCGATACTATAATTCGAAATTGAAGCATTGCATTTATGATAATAAATATTATTTGTGTTCGCGTACCAATAATCAGTTTTATAATAAAAATGTTAGATTTATACCATGATGAGAATTTATAACGTCTACCTAATAATAATTACTTCTTTTATTTGGTATTTAAATATTATATTAATTTTACAAAAATCGCTGATTAATCTTCAGGTAACACCATGTATTTATATGTAGCTATCGAACAAACGAACGTGACATTCTATGATGTAACTATTTTTCAATAGTATTTCATTTTGGATAACAGCAGCAATTCGTGCCAGATGCACATATGAATTTGGAATTATTTGTAACATTATATGAATTAAAAATTGATGAATCTCATTGACATTAAAAAAATTGAATGAAAATGTATGTTTAATGCGGGAGTGAATTGATTAATGCATAGCGCGGTAATTCAGAAGCATCTTAAATCATGTCAAAAACTTTGAACATCTTAAATGCTACAGATATTCCTTTACAAAAACAAACGTCCTCCTGCGGCAAATTAAAATATCGTGACAATGAAAAATGTACATCAGGTGTAATTTCAGCAAATTTAAAATCTAATATATTAGGAGAATGGGGGGTAAGAAACATTAAATATTTATAAATATTTTTTTCTTTTCAAGTTATCCATAAAATACAAAATTTTAAACTCTTTACAAATTTCAGACAGAGAAAACTCGAATTGAAAATGGAAAGCAAAAACATCTTACTGTTTCTATTGGATCAAAAAAACCAATTATTATTACAAAAAAAGAGTATGAGGAGTTTAAAAAGCGTGGTCACTATGTCACTAAAGAAGAGAAACAAGCAACTATTGCAACAACAGAAGAGGAAAGATATAGACTTACCAAGGACAGTATGATACGCAAAGAAGCTATTCGTAGGATGGACTTAACAAAGATACGCGAAAAAGACAAAATGTTAAATGAAGTCGAAGAAGAAGCCAAGAAAAGGACAATGCATTTACTCGAAAGAGCTTACAATTTAAAGCTCGAACAAGAAGAGGAAATTCAAAAATTTAATCGGTTTATCTTAGAAACTAAATGTAGAGCTATAAGAGATATGCAGGTATTATATCGCATTAAAGAATCAGATTTTATTTCAATATACAATAAATTAAGAAAAAGTTGGTCTTTTGTAGATAGCTGAAAAGAAATTAATCAAACAAGAATTGGCAGAAGAAGAAAAACGTTTAAATGACATGATGGAAAATGAAAGAAGATGGGCAATTGAGGAAGATTTAAAGAAAGAAGAAGAGGAAATTTCTAGAAAACAAATATTCTCAAAAATTTTAAAGGATCAAATTACAGAGAATGAAGAGCAACGAATACTTGAATTTGAAAGAAAGCAAGAGGAGAGCCAGCTAATTAATATGAATAATATAACTTGGCAGTTAGCAGAAATAGAAAAGTTACGCCACAAGGAAGCTGAAAGTGCTAAAATCCGTCGAGATCTAGCAGAAGTAAATGAACAATTGAAGCATTTTAAAGTTATGGAACAAGAGGAGAATAGAATAATAGATTTAAGGTAACATCTACAATTTGTTGTATTAAATAAATAAACCAATTAAATTCATGTAACTTTCTTAGGATAAAACAATATAAAAAATATAAAGAAGAAAGAGAAACTCAATTAGATGAAAAGCAAAGATTGGAGAATTTATATAAAGAACAGGAAAAAGAAAGATTGGCTGTACAGGCAAAGCATACACAAGATCTTCAAGTAAACATTTGTTTACTATAACAATGAAATCAAATGATACAGGAATATTATATAAACATTGAAATTTCAGGCACAAATTGATGCAATAAATGCAGACCGTATACAAGAAGAAGTAGAGAGAGAATGGAGACGGAAAGAAAAAGAAGAAGCAATGAAAAAAATTGGAACTATACAGGATCTTCGGAAAGGAAGAGAAGAACAAATAAAAAATAAAAGATTAATACAAGCAATTGAAATTAATAGAGAAAAACGTGAATTTGAAAGAATTCTACGTGTACAGAAAGAAGCATTTTGCTGCGATAAGAAGAATCGTGAAAAGAAACAACAAGAAGCTCTTGTTCATCGTAGTGAGATATTAAGACAGGTCCATCTACATGATAGTTAAAAATATTTTGGGTGTTTGTGCAATTTCTATACTTATATTATAAATTCATCCAATTTTCCCTTTTTTTTCATTAGGTAAATGAAAAGGAAAGAGAACGTATTCAAGCAAGACAAAAGATGTTTGAGGAAGGATTGGCAATTCGTACACAAGTTGCTATGCGCAAGAAGAAGTTACAGGAGGCTATGAACCAAAAATGTAAAGAAATGAGAGAGAGCAAGGTACCCGAAATATATATTAATGAAGTTAAACGCCTAATCGAAAATATTGAATAATACATATATACATCTTGTAAAAATTCTTATTTGATAATAAATACTATGTTTATGTATATTTAACCCTTTGCACTCGGTGCCTTTTCGAACGTTATTTATCAGCAACTCGACGCCACCTCCTCGCGAAAAAGTGCATCCAGGAATCGTCATATTATACAGTATAGTTTCGGAACCAAATAAGATATTGTAATGATATTTGGTTTATATGAATTTGTAGACGCTAAAGAACATATATTTGCAAAAAAATCAAAATTTATTTTTTATAATTTTCTACAGTGTGACTACATCATTGAGCCATAATCGCGTACTTTTGTACCACAAATCCTTTTTATCGCTCTTTTTAACATGTTGACTGACACGCGAGCTGCTATACCATGCGCACTTTTAAGATTAAATACTCGATGCAGGTGTGTAAACATAATGAGCCCATTGTTTCTTATCGTAGTAGAAGATAATCATGTTTAGAATGAAATGCTTAAGAATTTCCATAGAGTTGAAAATCTATATTGGAAATCGTACTGGGCCCATTGTTTCTTATCGCAGTAGAAGATTATCACACTTAGAACGAAATGTGTATATACGAATAAACGTCGTGAACGCACTTCACATGTTCTCTTCAAAATAAAACCGGCTGATATATTTTTCATATATTTTGGTAATTGTATGAAATTCTGATTTGCTATCTTGTGCCATTTCAATAAAAAACTACAGGGAAACATGCGTTTCTCTGTTGCGGTAAAATAAGTTCATTCTCCTAATCACTAATAAACTTTGATGTCCCCTCAGAGGGGACATATCCGAGTGTAAAGGGTTAACATTTTATATCTATTATAATAAAATGATTTTTTGTTTCATTATCTATTCACATTTATATTATACAAAATCTTAATACTGTATATATACAAATATACTTATATAATTTGTACAACTGAATTACTTCCATAACATAACAATATTTGGATCACGTTCAACGATTTCTTCTATTTGTGCCACACTCTGACCTGTATTACAACAAATTTCATCCAAATTATATGTTCCCGTAAAATACTTATAAATAGGATTATTCCGTGTTTCTTCATTATACGGTATACCTGGCAAAAGTATAGGGTACTGAAATATGTATATGTGAGTATGCATATGCTGTTAAACAATAACTATATAAAAGAACATTTCTCAAATGCAAGAACAGACCTTATAGACCCTTCGAATAAGACCTTCAATCAGACCAAATTGAACTAATCTTCTTTCATTAATTCTTAAATTTTGTGGATTTAAACGTTGACACAAGTCCCTCATACTACAGCTATGAGTCATGCTTGCATACATACGATATATATCTCTGAGATATGCTGGTTGTCTTGCTGCAAAAAATAATAATGATTTCTTCTTGAAAACTAGGTTATAACATACTAATGTATTAGATAGTAGTGCTTACGGGATTTAGATGCATATGTAATACATCTTTCTTGTAATTTGATATCTTCTGCTAATTGTTTTAGTTTTGGCGTTGCTGCATAGACATTACTATATTGAAATATTGGAATTAAAGTTACAATGCTATAATACCTAGAAAATGATAAAATATACTTTATAATATTTATTGATTAAATTTATTGATTAAAGAATTTCTTTAATATAAACTTACGCTAAATTTTGTACACAGCTTTTAACTAAATTGTTTTCAACATCTGCTTCTGCCGCTATGCGAGCAACATGGTTAAAGCCATCTATATATGGTAATACTTGCTGAGTTGTTAAATCCCATTGATCACTGTGAAATGCTTCCTTACCTTCTAAGAATATTGGTACTTGATGATCAAGAACTGGCTTAGGTTCTGGTGCTAGTTTTACTACTTTCAAATGTGATGTCATTGTTCCCTCTTAAAAATAAATTTATTAACACAGAAGTATGTTTATTATGATAAGATACTAAATATATACAATTTTTACCCGTTAGTGTGCACATTTTATGCAAATTTAATTCTTGCATAACATGTCCCAACATTTCAGCCAATCTAGTTTTATCATCGGAAGCAGATAAGAAACAATTCTCAATTTCTAAAGCCATCTAACGTGTACAAAATATAGAAATCTATTTAAGTATATTGTATTGTCAACTATGCTATTTTATATTATTATACCTATAAATTGATTAAGGTAAATGAGTACCAAAAAATCAGACATCTTCTTAACTACTGGCTCATAATGAACTGTGCGAGCTTCTGAATCACACACAAAACATAAATTAAAATAAAAAGCATTTCTTGCATATTTTTTATCGTCTATTTTCACGGGAAATCCTAAGATTTTATAGTCTTTCAATGTTCTAAAATAATTAATCTTGTTTATTTATTAATATTGAATATTAAATGTTAATAAATATTTTTAACTTACACAGTAATTGTACTTCTTTGTAATTGTGCCTTTGGTATAATATAAACATTGACGTTATCAAATATATCTTTCGATACAAAATTATCAGGTACCTGTAAAAAATAAAAAAATAAATGTTCTAGATTTAATAAATGAAATTTTTAATATAATCTCTTAACTTAACCTGACAAGTGATCTTTGGGCCAGCTATATGATGAAATTCGGAAAAGAATATACATCGTATTGGTCCTTCCTGAACTTTATCCTTTGCAGTTTCCAAAAGTGATATCATTTTTTTCTTTATTAAAAAATAAAGAGTAAATTACATTGATTTTATGTTCAAAGTGAGAATACGTTCCTTCTATTTATGAGTATAGTTTATATATTTATGTATTTACCAAAGAATGATACAGTTGAATTTCAAAATGTTGAAATGTTGTTTTCTGAAATTTTATTTACCTGCAATTACACAGAATCTATTCAATTTGTAAAAAAAAAAATACTATAATAGCGAATTTAAATCTAACGAAAAACGTTATCGCCAGGGGAGGGTATATATACGATAGCGACGAGAGCGACGAGAGCGACGATAGTGACAATAGTGACAATAACGACAATGACAGGTATTGTGACTTGCGAATAAGAGAATAGTTGGAAGCCATTATATAAGGCCAATAATAAGTAAGAGAGTTGTGTGAGTTGAATGAAGTAATTGCCAGTGTATTGAATTTTCGCGTATCTGTTTTATAATTTATATAAGAAATATATTTAATTAATAAATAAATAATATGGCAGCGTTTGAAGGTATGATAAGACATTTTTTTAAAATAAAATTTAACTACGTACACTTGTCAAATTTGCTACTTACGTATAATTTATTAGGTTAAACGATCATACTTTGACATTTATTAACATTAATACTTATAAAATAGAAATTAGTTAATTTTCACATTAAACTTTAATTTAATTTCTTTTTTCTTTCTTAGAAATGGGTGTACTGTCTGAAATAGCACAAGCTGTTGAAGAAATAGATTGGATGTGAGTTATATTGTTAACATTTTTTTCGTTTGTGTAGTCACGATAGAGTATATTTTCAAAAGATAATGTAGTTAAATTTGCTATAATAATTTTATCTACAATATTTTGACATTTTGATAAATTGCAGGTTACCGACAGATGTGCAGGCAGAGGCTATTCCTTTAATTTTGGGTGGAGGTGATGTATTAATGGCTGCAGAAACTGGAAGTGGAAAAACTGGAGCATTTTGTTTACCAATTTTGCAAATTGTATGGGAAACCTTAAAAGATATGGAATCTGGAAAAATTAACAACTCTACAAAAGAATTATCACATTGTATTATGCCCATTTTTATTATTTATGAAATAGAGTATAATAGACACATACAATTTTTCTCTTCCTTTTAGATCTTTTAATATTGTAACAATAAATATGTAATTATTTTTAGCTATACATTGGGGATTGAGCCTATTTGATAGAGATCATGCTCTGGCTGTGACGCCAGATAGTTTAAGATGTCAGAGTCGTGAGCCAAAGGAATGGCATGGATGCCGTGCCAATAAAGGAGTACAAGGAGATGGGAAATTTTTTTTTGAATGCGTACCCACGGATGAGGGTTTATGTCGCGTGGGGTGGTCTACGTCTCAGGTAACTAATTATATTCTATATACAATGGACAGGAAAATTGATGTTTTGGTACTTGGAATAATTTTAACAAATCATTATAATTTAAACAGGCTTCTTTAGATTTAGGAACAGATAGATTTGGCTATGGCTTTGGAGGTACTGGTAAAAAGTCCAATGCAAAGCAATTTGATAATTATGGTGAACCTTTTGGAATGCATTGTATAATTGGATGTTTACTTGATTTATCAAACGGCATAATAAGATTCACAAAAAATGGTGTAGATTTGGGTGTAGCTTTTACATTGAATCCCCAACAGAAATCGCAAATTTTTTTCCCAGCTGTTGTACTGAAAAATGCAGAAATGTCATTTAATTTTGGTGCTCAACCATTTAAGTATCCTCCACCAAATGATTATATTGCTATATCTTCAGCTCCAAAAGATTATGTGAAACTTAATCCTATTAACAGTAGCCATAGTCAAAGCATAGGAAGTAATAAACCTATAAACAATGCACCACAGGCTATAATTATTGAACCTTCTCGGGAATTAGCTGAACAAACCTATAATCAGATACAAAAAGTAAGTTTGTATTTTTGATATGACTGTTTTAATTTCTAAAGAAATATATGGTTGTATTTATACTTATTAATTTTTAGTTTAAAACACATTTAAACAATCCTACAGTTCGAGAATTATTAGTTATTGGAGGAGTAAGCGTAAAGGAACAGATTTCAATGTTAAATTCAGGTGTTGATATAGTAGTTGGCACACCAGGTCGTTTGGAAGATCTAATACAAGGAGGATACATGTCATTGACACATTGCAGGTAATTTTCTTTAAAACTGAAAAAATAATATCAAAAAGATTGGTTATTACAAGGTTATTATATTTATAATATAATATATATATACACACACACAGATTTTTTGTATTGGACGAAGCTGATGGATTATTAAAGCAAGGATATACAGAACTTATTGATCGTCTACATAGACAAATTCCTAAGATTACATCAGATGGAAAAAGATTGCAGATGATTGTATGTTCAGCAACTTTACATTCATTTGAAGTAAAAAAGATGGCTGTAAGTTTTAAATACATCATAATATTATTTAATATTGCTTTATATAATCTAATAATAGTATATTGTAACTTTTACTGGTGCATTTAGGAACGTTTAATGCATTTTCCAACGTGGGTTGATTTAAAGGGAGAAGATATAGTTCCTGAAACTGTTCATCATGTTGTAGTAATAGTAGATCCCCAGAAAGACAAATTATGGCAAAACTTAAGAAGAAATATTGAAACAGATGGAGTGCATAGTAGGGATAATATAAAACCTGGAAATAACACAGCTGGTATAATAGTTAGTTTTGTCCTCTCAATGCTGTTACCATATTGTTTGTTTAATTGTTGAAATCTGCTTACAGAAGTATTGTCAGAGGCTGTTAAAATATTAAAAGGAGAGTACTGTATCCGTGCTATAAGGGAACATAAAATGGATAGAGCATTACTTTTTTGCAGAACAAAACTTGACTGTGATAATTTGGAACGTTATTTGAAGCAAGTAGGAGGAAGTGAACTTTCATGTGTTTGTTTGCATGGTGATAGAAAACCACAGGAACGTAAAGCGAATTTAGAGAAATTCAAAAAAAAAGAAGTAAAGTTCTTAATTTGCACAGATGTAGCAGCAAGAGGTCTAGATATAACCGGTTTGCCGTTCAGTAAGTATCATATGAAAAAAAATTATTTAAAATGGAGATTAATTATTTGATTTGTCTAGTGATCAATATTACTTTGCCCGATGAAAAATCAAATTACGTGCACAGAATTGGAAGAGTCGGTAGAGCTGAACGAATGGGTTTGGCTATTTCTTTAGTTAGCAATGTACCAGAGAAAGTATGGTATCATGGTGAATGGTGTCATTCTCGCGGTAGAAATTGTCATAATACTAATCTCACTGATCAAGGTGGATGTTGTACTTGGTATAATGAACCTAGAGTAAGGTCAAAAACATTTTCTTTACATTTATAACTGCCTGGCATAGTTCAGGGTCTGATACAAATCAAGGATTGCTATAATAATTTATTTAAACTGTAAATAAGTAAAAAGCTTTATTCGTTTACAGTATCTGGCAGACATTGAAGATCATTTGAATGTAACAATTGAACAAGTTGGTTCAGATATAAAGATTCCAATAAATGAATTTGATGGGAAAGTTAGTTATGGAGAAAAAAGAGCAGCTATGGGTGAGTAATTTTATATGTTTCCGAGTATACAAGGTTTATAATTATAAAAACGTATTGTTCTTAGGAACCAATTATGAAAATCACGTACATCAAATGGCACCCATCGTTGCTGAATTGACTGCACTAGAATCAAAAGCACAACTGATATATCTAAATAGACATCTAATAGTATACTAAATTGAAAATTAAAAGTTTCTTTGATAGCTTACCTGTGCATCTAAATATTTCATTATATCTTTGAATTTAATATGTGAAAAAGTTGTATTATGAAAAATATAACAGCAAAGAACTTATTTTTGTGTGCATACTGTAAATGCTCTTTCAGTAGCCGTTCGTTTATATACGATTTGAAAGGATTGATAAAGTGTAAGTAACTATCATCGAAACAGAATTCGAAAGTTAACTAGTCGATTGCCATAAAAGCATTTGCAATTTATATAAGACATACGGTAAGTATTTATTGTATTGTTATAATTTTCCATAATCGCATCGTTACTATTTTAGTTACACAAATGTATTATACAGTGGCTTTGCAGCATTTGTTTTGTATTCTTTTCACACACATACATACACACACACACACCGTATATATCGTATATATATGTGCGCTATATACACACACATATACACCCTTAAAATTTACCAAACGATTTTTTCTGTTTAATCATTTATATACATAACTTTTATATATTTTTAAAATCAATGGTAAAAGACCTTAACTTATTATATAGTATATAAATCATACTGTTTCTCTTTTGCACTGAGATAGTGTGTCCAGACTTAATGCGTATGTGTTCGTATTTTTCAGTAGCGCATACGCAAGGCAGCCAACGTGTCCACTTGTTTTCGTGCACATGCAAACAGACAAGACAAGTGTGGTCACTAGTTTAACAGATTGCTTACGAAGTTGATATAACGACTTTTAATTAAACCTTTATTAGCTAATTTAATCGATTAATCATTAGTTTATATTTATGTAAAATTTTCTTATTTTCTTTCTTCATATTCGGACAGTCATCACAGAATGAGAATGAAATATTTTCTTTTAATCTAGAAACATGATTCCAGTTACATACATACGTACATAAATCTTTTATTTATATTTTACTACTTACATACGCACGCACACAAGTATTCATTCAACCACAATTGATTTAAATAATTGTATTTATATATTTATATAATACTTATACCGGGTATACCACTGAACTTTATCATCTAAAATATTTCTGTTATTTTCAATTTTATGAAAAAAATGTTTAGGATAAAGTCACATTTTTTCAAAAGGCACATTTAATGAAAGAAAGAATTTTTTCAGTCATTTTTTGAGATTTTAAGGTAATCAGTATTTTTTAAATCGAGACAATTTGTTTTACGTGAATTGATTTCTCGTGCCATTTTGAATAAAAAAGTATTATAGTACAATGTCAAAAAATGATTAGTTCGCAAAGTATTTTGAAAAAATGTTTGAAGATTTATACAACTGTAACAAATTGTATTTTTTTGATTGGTTAGAAAGAAATGTTAAAGGAAAAATGCATTATTCAAGGTAGATAACATATTCACGATCATATTTTTTTCGAAAGTGCAATAATGCATTTGTATTATTTACACTAGCAAATATAACAAATTATGCGGTTCCATTTAAAAAAAATATCGATGACCTTGAAATCTCATAAAAAAATAACCTCAAGAAAAAATATTTTCTATCGTTTGATGTGCTTCTTGAAATAGTATAACTTTGTTTTGAGCATTTTTTCCATAAAATCAAAAATAACGAAAATATTATAGATAATAAAGTTAGGTGATCCATCTAGTATATATAGTGTTTCGTTCAAAACAAGTTACCTAAATATCTTTTTCATCTGTGACAATATGAAAAATATTTCTTACATAATTTTAATGGTTACGAAGATGAATCAGACGAAAAAAAATTTGTTGTACAATGTTATTTTTTAATAATTCTGTCAATGTTTTTTTTTTATTATTACATATACATATATTTTTCTCTATTGTATGTTATAGTTAACATTATTGTGCATTCATCCATGTATAATAGTATGAACTTGAAATTTTTGGACTAAAATTTTAAAATAAAAATTTTAAAATTAGTATGGAACTTACTTTCAGGTTTCAACAATAACAGAAGATCGATCATCCATTAGAAATAGTAAATAAATATATTTATTATCTCTGTAAAGAACATTAAAGCGTATGATTTAGGAGGAACAACTCACAACTTCAGAAAATATGAAGGAATAAATTATTGGTGCTTTTACTAATAATAAACCTGAAAATATCGAAAATGTTGTGCAATCAGTTCACGGATTATATCACAGCAAAAGGATATCATGTTGAACATTTATTATAATAATAAATGTATTTATTTACGATTTTAAGTAAATAGCTGATCTTCTGTTATTATTAAAATCTGATATTTCGCTGAAAATAAATTCCATACTAATTTAAACATTTTAGAGTCCAAGGTATACTATTATACATGGATGAATGCACAATAATGTTAGCTATAACATACAATAGAAAAAATGTGTGTATATAAAAAAAAATGAATGATTTTAAAAGTCATTAAAAAATGACATAGGACAAATCTTCCATCAGATTCGTGTATTGAAACCATTTGAATTACGTAAGAAATATTTTTCGTATTATCATAAATGGAGGAGATATTTAGGTGATTTGTTTTAAGCGAATATCCTGTATATATATATATATACACACACACACATATCTTTATTTTTATTTATCTATTATATTTACTACATATCCACCTCACGATTCGTACTAATATGGCACCAAGTTTCGTTTCTGAATCATTTATGGAAATGCAATCCTAATGCTTCGTGTTTAATTTGTATAATAATGTTAGGTTTTTATCTTTATCTCTCTCTTTCTCTCTCTCCTTTCTTTCTCTCTCTCTCCTCTCTCTCCTCTCTCTCGTCTCTCTCTCTCTCTCTCTCTCTCTCTCTCTCTCTCTCTCTCTCTCTCTCTCTCTCTCTCTCTCTCCCCTTCCCTTTTATTACTTTTTCGTTTATGCTTCTATTGAATAGTCATTGGTTTAAGTTATTTAAAAATTATACGAATTTCTAGAAGCACGTGCTAATGAGTTTCGAAAATACGAGAATTGTAAGGTGGACAACATTAATTTGATTCCTTACATAATTTCACGAATTTAATCATTCATTCAGATCGTATCTACGTTTTGAGTGAGATTTGCTCTTTTCCTGCATAACTTCTTTTAAAATATTACTATTAATGTTTTTTCCTCTCATTTTTCCTTTCATTCTTTCTCTTTCTCTTCCTTTACGTTGTGATAATAATCCATTTTAAGTCTTTAGCTAAACATCTTCTCTAAGAGACACGTAACAATGAATTAATTAAAAGTACAGGAGAAGGAAATGATTTAAGAGATGTAGTATTGACGAGCTGGTAACTCCATTTTGGTTTCATTTCTCGCTCACATTTGACACATTATGTACACATTTACGTACGAACAATTAAGTGATTCGTTCGCCTTCGTGTTATTGCCAGAACGGAAAGTGAATCCTTTTCTTTTGCGGGATATATTTGTATAATATGTATATATTTTTTCTTTTTTTTTTTTACTTTTAAATCTTTTCTTTTTTTTTCTTTTTAAGATCTTCCATATTCATCTTGACTGTCTACTCATTAATTGTCAGATAGAACGCGAATTGTACTATGAATTTTGTAGACAGACGGATTAATCCTTATTACGAAACACACAGGTATGTAAACGGTTGAAATATTATACTCTTTTATAAATAATCACGTCGTCTTGTTCGTTTTGTCACTTTACTATCTTTGAATTTGCACATTTTACAAACTTTTATATGATTTTTTCTAAACATCGACGCTTTCTTTCTTGCATTTTACATGAACAGCAATCGGAAGATTCAAAAAGAAAATCACTTTTCGAACAGCACCGACGATTGATCACTGCACACATATATTCTCTATTAAAAATTATACCATCATATTTATCTACAATGATGCGAGACACTCGCGGTCGATTTTGATTACTTAATATATATTTTATAGGATAGAGTTGGCGCGCTCGAGGCACAAGTAGCTTTCTCTCATTCTTCTCACATTTGAATGGTCTTAGATAGCAAGAATTGCAAATAGATTAAAAGAAATAAATAAAAATTTTTCTTCTCTAAGCTTTATGAGCAAAAAATTAATTTAGAAAACGAAATGTTCAAATATATATATATATATATATGTTTATATATATATACGAATCAAATTACAGAAGAATAGAAGGAAATGATTGCAAATAATAGAGACAAAGACTCAATGATTAAGAAATTCTTAAGAACGGAAGAATCTTTGTCTCTAGAACTGTAATAATGATGATAATAATGATAATAATGATAATAATGATAATGACAATAATAATAATAATAATAATAATAATAATAATAATAATAATAATAATAATAATAATAATAATAATAATAATAATAATAATAATAATAATAATAATAATAATAATAATAATAATAATAATAATAATAATAATAATAGTAATAATAATAATAATAATAATAATAATAATAATAATAATAATAATAATAATAATAATAATAATAATAATAATAATAATAATAATAATAATAATAATAATAACAATAATAATAATAAAAATAATAATAATAATAATAATAATAATAGTAGTAGTAATACTATTAATAATAGTAATAATAATAATAAGGATAATAATGATAATTATAATAATAATAATGATAATAATGATAATAATGATAATAATGATAATAATAATAATAATAATGATAATAATAATAATAATAATAATAATATTAATAATAATAATAAAAATAATAATAATAATACTAGTAGTATAGATGTTTTGTGTGAAGTGACGTTGAAGAAAAAGCTACGATATATTGCCTGATCCCATTCTCGTGTCCGAATTATATAATTGAACACAGTTACACCTTCTATAACGACACATCACAAGACACATTAAATTGCTATATACAGCTCTCACTTCGCACTGCAATTATGTCCAATCAGCCTATATCTTTACTTTCGTTCTTCAAGGCTAATATAAATCATCAACGAGGCTTGCAAAGCAAATTGATAGCAATGCCTAAAAAACGAAGAAAAATACCTTGCGAATGATACTAAAAGTAACCGTTTTACAATTTGCCTTTGACATGACAAGCATATTCGCAAACAACAAGTTACACATTTTACCTAAGGAGATAATCGTTCCTATCACATTTTTGAGATCAAGTGGCTGATTCTCTTCATAAACACAGCCCTGACGCAAATTCATTTTGATGCTATTTCTTTTAAATATTTTTTTATATTTGTGTGACATGTGCGCATGCGTGTAGAATCGTATAGACATGTAACATGTCTTTCTCTAAGTTTTTACAAGTGTCCGAAGTATGCATTTGTTTGGTATGCCTGCGAATGATATATAAACAATCATTATCGGTACACTTCATACACGCATAGTATACAATAATCTTAGAATTACAGGAGACAGCCTTTTCTTTTTCTCCCTTACTCTGTTTGCTTCTTCGGAGCAAACGAATGTGTATGCATATGTTGTATATATTAATATTATTCGTTAGATATCTTGTACGAATCCGTGATTTGTGTATTTACAAATAAAAACTGCTTGCACCACGATAAACATATAGATACATATTCACATAACCATTTCACTGTACGTACACGACGGTAGTAGAAGAAAAGAAAAAACTTGTGCGATCGGCGTATATATAATATATATTAGTCTCGAGACCATATACCTAAATAAGCTGCTAATTTGGTATTTGTCGGATTCGCTTACGTACACATACACAACCATAATTACATTTAATAATTTTTTTCTTTTTTCTTTATTAGTTTGTAAAGCAATATCAAGTATCTTTGTGTGGCATAACATAGCGGCCGGATATTCCAGACGACTGATTAATATTCGATTACACATTGTTAAAGTTCTTCGATCCTCTCCTTTCTTTTTTTCTTTTTTTCTCTCTATACATCTGTACTAATATTCCTATGAAGGGTTATACTTAAGAAGAGAAAAAGTGTTTGTCTCCTCATTTTTCGAAGTAGGTTTGAAAAAATTTATCGTTTTTTAAACGGTATATATTTGTTTTCTTCTTCTTTAAAAAGCATCCAAGAGAGAGAGAGAGAAAGAAAAAGAGAGAAAGAGAAAGAGAGAGAGAAAAAAAGAACGAAAGAGAAACAGAAAGAGAGAAAAAAAGAACGAAAGAGAAACAGAAAGAGAGAAAGAGAAAACGAAAGAGAAAGAGAGAGAAAGAACCACGACTAAATGAAACGAACTTATACACTTCTTTTCTTACTCGCATTCAATTACTTTATATGGAGATCAGTCATCCTCTTATCTAAAAAAAACAGGGAGATTTCTTTTCAACGTCTATAAACAATGAATCAAGTAATTCTCTTGTGACGATACTACTAACGTACAATAGATATACATAAAATACAGATTCTTTTGAATTTATTTGTTATTTGAATTGATTATATATATATATATATATATATATATATATATATATATATATATATATCTCGAGGAAGTTTATGGAATATATATAGTCGCAAATCAAGCTCTTCTCTCTTTTCCTCTTTGATAACGAACTCACATATTCTTTTGCACGTTTTTATCACTATGTACCTTAACGAATATAATAAAAATAATACTTCACAGAAATATAAATAAAAGTACGGATTATGGCTTGTTTCTTAATGTAATTAGTATGATAGGTACTCATAAATATGTATGAGCGCACCCATCAATATCGATACACAAAAATACATTTAATGCGGATATATGTATATATGTATGTAAACACATATACATATATAGAGTATCCTTTTTAACGCTCTAACATTTTTTCATTTACCGACAAATTTCCTTTACTTTCCTTTCCTTCTTTTTTTAAATCTTTCTCTTCTGTATTCTATTAGTCTTGAGTCTAAAGAGAGGCTTGGAACGGTCATTCAGAGGCGAGTGAAAGTATTATGGAAAACGAAGGAATTTAAAAACGAAATAAAACTACTTAAAGTACTCGCGAGAATACGAATATTAGTCTTCATATTTAGATCCCTATTGTACACGACTGTCTGAGACGTTTATTCTTTTGTTGTTTACATTTTATTGCGTAATAAAAAAGGACTAGGACGAATTGATTAAAAACAATACTTGATACGGCATAGTGAAGGCTTTTAGGCTTTTACATTAAAAAGAAGAATATTTTATGAATATTCTAAAAGATTAAAAATGAATTATAATTATATAAGAAAAACTATTTGTATAAATATTGGACATATTACTCTTTTCTATTCTTTTGTAAAGATGTGATATTTTTGAAAACTCATTGATATAAAAAATTATAGTCAATAAAGTAAAATATAAAATACAGAATGTCGCATTGTGCCCAATCCAGAAAGAAACGGAGAAACATAAGAAGAAGAAGAAGAAGAAGAAGAAGAAGAAGAAGAAGAAGAAGAAGAAGAAGAAGAAGAAGAAGAAGAAGAAGAAGAAGAAGAAGAAGAAGAAGAAGAAGAAGAAGAAGAAGAAGAAGAAGAAGAAGAAGAAGAAGAAGAAGAAGAAGAAGAAGAAGAAGAAGAAGAAGAAGAAGAAGAAGAAGAAGAAGAAGAAGAAGAAGAAGAAGAAGAAGAAGAAGAAGAAGAAGAAGAAGAAGAAGAAGAGCAGCTAGAGAACTGTGCCAATTCGCGTTTTTAGTGTTAGCCGCCTGTCTTTAATCGTAAGAAATATCAACATTTTCGAACGTGTCAAATCACTGATTTACGTATAATGTTCTCTCATATCGTGCACGATCTTTGTAACAGCCCAGAAACCCGTTTGTCGTCTCGTTATGTAATATTTAAAGAAAAAATACATAGCCGGAATCACTGAGAAAAGTAGGATAATTTTTTTCATATACAGGGTGTCCCAAATGTCAAAAAGAAGAGCACAAATTTCGTCACATTTCATAAGAGAGGATACTTGGCTCGAACTCTCGTACTCTTTCAAAGTTAGTAGGAGGAAAAGATAAACGCATAAACAAAAGAGAAATTATCTTTAAAAAGCTACGCCGGGCGATAACGAACATATTCTCTCCTGACAATTTAATTTAGAACGAAACTTATTCTTCTCATAATTAAATTTACGTATGTTATTATCTATCAACGTATTCTCATTCTAAGTTCAAAGAGAGAACGTAATATTAGTATAACAAGAAACTTAAACGTGGTGCACTTGCTCCATTAATTTGGATACACGCGTAATAGCTATATTAGTATCGTTATGTATCTAGGTACACATTATAAAATTATCTTTTGACGGAAACCAGTAGAAAATGACATATAACGAGGAATCCTTGTCGTAGGAAATATAGATAAAAAAGATAAATTCATGGACGGTCACCCTGTACATATTCGATACATAGTTTATAGATATAATTAAAACGCTCTTCGAAATACTGTAAAATTTCATAAAATACTCTTCTCGTAAAAAGGTGCAGATGAGACTCCTATGGGGTCGGACTGATGCGATTAAAAGTTGAGATTCAGAAGTAGAAAATCAATTACCAGAAATATGGGGAGATTCTGATAAAATCGTAAGATACGACACAATGACAAATAAACAAAGAAAAAGAAAAAGAAAAAGAAAAAGAAAAAAAAAAGAAAAAGAAACAGAGATTCGAAACCGAGGGAAGATTTCGGCGGTCCTAGGGATTCGATTGTTTTTTCTTTCTAAGAAAGATATGAAAGAATATATACCTTAAAACGAGGGAGGGAGAGAAAGAGGAAAAGAGAGGAAGAAATGGCCAAAGTCCTAAAGAATATTCTTACCAGTTAAATTGAGCCGCAACGTTTAGATAAAGAGTGTATTGAAAGAAGAACATACGTTTTCCAGAGGAGGACGCATGCAATTTGTGATAAATATTAATAATCTAGGGGATATATATCACGGTCCTCGCTTATCTTCCCTTTGCTCTTATCAACGAATTGATATGTAATAAAAATAATATTAACAAGATAATAATTAGAATTGCACAAGTTATCAGCGGCCGGTGTAAAGACGACCGCTCAGCCATTCAGACTCTCCACGAATCTAAAAAAGAAGAAAAAAGAGAAAAAAACAGAAAAAAGGAAAAAAATTAGCCAAATATATCAAAGTACGTGTCAAAATATATCTATATTGCAAAAGATAGCAAGATCGGAGTTGGAGAGCAGGACGTGATACACGCGTTGTGTCAGGGCTCGTACAACGATCTCACAGAGAGAGAAAAATTCTTTCCTCCGTACTCTTCGTCAGCATAGATCCGTTATTTTTTCCCATGAATCGTGAAAATTCCATTTGGGGAAAACTAACGAAGCATAAGTTCCATAGCGGAGAAAAAAGTATTTCTTACTCGATGAGAGGGCTTACTCCTTTTTCTCTTGACGTTGTGTGTATACTTTTTCGCGTGCGACGAGGTCGTTCCGTTCGCGTTCTATCGATACGATTTGCCATATTTTGCGGCACGAGAATATATTCTTAGCGATACGAGACGTAATGGCAATACAGCTTCTCTCGTATGGCTTGAAACGGCTCGTGGTGGTGGAACAACAGGAGCATAATAGTAAGACGAATGCTCGACAGGACAATACGTCGGCGGGAATGAAGTCACAAGAGCTCGTACTGGCGTAAGTGCATTCGCTGAATGATGTCCCGACAATCGTTGAACACTCTCTTGATATTTTCTGTGTCAACGGCGCAGGTGAAGTGTGGGTAGCAATAGTGTTTACCATCTCCGCTGGCTGTGCTTATACGCTGCAAATAGTAACGTTTTATTGTTAGTCACGATCTTTGAATTAACATTAACGTGACCGGCTGTAATTCTACTCACAAAACGTTTCGCTATTATGAGATAAAGAACGACAATAAATAATAATAATAATTAAGTTATATAATAATATGTATAGATATATATTTTTATGGCGCGGGGAAGAATAAAGGAGACCTAAGAACCGAACAGTACATTCCTTTCATACTAACGAGAAATTCATCTCTGATAAAGTACTTGGCCCTTAAGACGTCAGGAGGTTCCGAGGGATCTGTGACTACACCAGGTTCGACTGGCGTTTGATAACGAGAGAACTCAGGAAAATAATCCTCCAATTTATGCTTTCCTGCCTTTATCTTCTCCGCCAAGAGATCTTGCTTATTTAGAAATAAAATCACGGAAATTGTGCGGAGCCACCTAAAAAATCAAATAGAAAGATATAAGATCGAAAGAATTTTATTCCAGATACCGAACATAACAGGTTGGCCGATCAATTTTTCCTTTATAATACATATCGTGTACGTTACCGATTGTTCCAAATACTTTTGAAGAGATCGAGACTTTCCCGGAGTCTCAATTTCGTCGGATCTTCCCTGAGTACCATATTATAACTACTACATGCTGTTACAAATATGATCGCCGTTACGTCATTGAAACATTGTATCCATTTTCTCCTTTCGTCCCGTTGTCCGCCAACATCAAACATGCTGCAATAATGAAATCATTAATAAGTCACCTTATTTCAACGTCAATTCTTATTTTAACGACCATCATTCCTTTTTATTTTTTATTTTAATCAATACAACGATATTTTCGACTTATCTAATGACGATCTTAAATCTTGAGAAAAAAGAAATCGATTCGTTTCTATTGTTTTTCTTTTGTCACTTTTCACGCGATATACATATCTAATAGCAAGTGCGCGCGCGATCATGAGGGGGCAAAACCGAGAGAAAGGGACTGAAAATCTGGAGCGTCGTAGATACAATCTGACACCGGCGAGTGAACGCAAAAAGGGAAAATATTATAGAGTTTTGAAGGCATTAGCGCGTGTAACGGATTTCGCTGTACGTTTAGCGTAACGTCGACATTGTATAAACGGCGCCGTCACTATGACGATGCCGATGCTACTTTGCGTTATATTTACCGTCAGCCGATGTTACTGTAATACTCGGCTATATATAGTTAAACAACACTGGAGTAAAGCGAGAAGGTATTGCATATAACTTACTGAAAGTTTACTTTGTCCACCTGAAACCGGGTTTCGAAGATACCGGACGTAAGGACTCGACACCTCAGGATATCCTAAAACAAGAAGAGAAAGAAAATTACTGGTATATTTTGTTAGATGAAAATTATTTCTCATATTACGTTTGATTTTAAATTATTTGAAAAAAAAAAAGAAATAAATGAATATATATATATATATATAGTGTATATATTACCTGCTCCGTTGGCGTGTAGTCCGGTTGTTTTACAATAGCTACTTTGTCTAGAAAACTGAAATAAAAAAGAGAAAATATTTTAACATTTAGCGTTGTTCACGAAGTTAAGATTTATCAGAACTCAATATTAATCTGTTTGTATGTTTTAACATATCAACAAATTCTTTGTCATCGTGAACATCACTTGCTCAGGCATATCGTGATACGCTCGACCAAAATCAAGTTGAAGTGTTATTGATCCATACTGCTTTTCCGTGATGACAATCATCGGTAATCAACCACATCGTTATCCTGAGAGGCCACTTCATACGTATATATGTGGTCAAATCACAATGCGGATCTCTATATTCTACCTAGTGAAAGTTGGTCAAACTCTGTACAAACATCATAAATACGGAAGTCTTTTATTTCCGATTTTATCGGAAAAATAAACAGAAATGAACCAATCAAAAACACAAAATCATAAATATATCTAAACCCTTCTAATTTAATCAGACATGCGTCAAATATGTGGAATAATTCGGGACTAATGACCACCCGTTAAGCAATGCCACATATTTACTTCATTTGTCTTACTGCATTCGACATCGTTGATTTAAGAAGCGAAAATGAAAAATTGAGGATCGATTCTGCTGCTATATTCAACTATATTTAAACAACGATTTGAAGACAAAAAAGAAAGAAAAAAAACAAAAAACACGTATGGCAAAAAAGGAATAGTAAAAAATGAAAGGTAGTCGTTCATTGGAAAAAGGTGGAATTTAGGAGTTTGAAGAAAAAGGAAGAGAGAACGCTCGCGCGCACAAACAATACACATGTGCGCGCGCGCGTACGCTAAATCTTTGTCTCTTTTTCCAACCTCTCACTCTTCCTCTTTCTCTCATATCTTCCGTACCGAGGGCAGAGGAAGCGCACGAAGAGGGAAAATCGATCCTCAGTGGTGTCCTACCCTAACCCCAACCCTTACCGTCGGCCTCGTCGAGCGTGCACATACGCCTCTTTGGTATCCACTTTTCAATCCAGGTCATGGGTCACTGCCATCGCTTCTCGTCATCAATCGTACATACAAACTTAGCTTCACTCTCTCCTTCCCACACACACAAACATTAACACGAAACATTTCGTCCCTGATGCTGCCTTTATAAGGATTTCTATCATTGTATGTATATATGTGCGAAAGAAAATATGGTAGAGAATTTTTCGGAGATAATACGATGTTCTACTGCTTCTGCTACTACTATCACGAAGGAATAATTTGCCAGAAATATTTCTTCTTTCGTGAAGTATCTTATGAATAATATTTTATCATAGATCAATTCCATTTGAAATAATTACAAAAGCCAATTTAATGCGATCTTAATAGTCGGTCATTATGATGGAAGATATAAAGATGAATTGTTTTGAACAAATTGTTTTTTTAATTTCCCTTCTCTCGCGCTTTCTCTCTCTCTCTCTCTCTCTCTCTCTCTCTCTCCCTCTTTCTCCCTCTTTCTCTCTCTCTCTCTCTCTCTCTCTCTCTCTCTCTCTGTCTCTCTCTCTCTCTCTCTACATCTACATCTACAATGCCATTTTCCTCTCTTTCAAACACTATACCATGAGACAAAGAGTAAGAGAGCTCTGTGATCCTCTTTATCGAAGAGGTTTCATTCTAAACGCTTTTCGGTGTCTTTTGAAGCTTTGATGTTATTTGTACCGATCGAATAACTTTGAACACTGTATACACTCGACACTGTGTATATACCTATGTGCAAGCTTCATACAGATTCACGAAACAGGTATCTTTACCACACCATATACCACAGACTTCTCTAATCGGTCCATGAATACTTTACGGAGAGACACGAGCGGTGAATCTTTCGTATACGATAACTTCATAAAGATAGCATAAGTTGAAGCATTCTTTTATTGATATCAAAAATTTATAACATTGGATATTGATAACAGAAAATCATTTTATACAAATTGTAGAATTTCAATTCTGGAATAGATTTGAAATTGAAAACAATTTCAAGGGATTCGTCCACTTCATTTATTATACAAAGTGTTATACAAGTGTTCTAATTAAAAAGCTCTACGCACTGTGCATTCTTTCTTCAAAAAAATTTCTATTATTTGTGATAATCCTTGCAATTCTAGTCGTCGTTCGTTAGACTTTAAAGGTTAATACGAAGAAAATAAGAACAAATATTCAGAAGAGGATAATTAAATGCGCGTAGAAGATTTTTTCAACTGTTTCTACTTGGAAAAGGTACAAGTATACGTAAGAAGTCTATTATGAAACATAGATCATGGTATTGACGCGTTTCGAAAGAAATAAGATCGTTAATCTTTTTTTAAGGTCGTTGATCGGTTTTTCGTATATAGTGCATGTTCCAAAGTGCCTATTTAGTAGCAGCTTCTCTTTACTTGCGAGGAATAAAGATAGGTAGAGAGAAAAGAGCAATAAACGTGGTTGCTATCATCGATTCGTATCCAGGTCGTAAAACCGAGCACGAGCTTGACACAAATGCGACCATCTTCGCATATATGTCACAGACTCTCTTTAGAGTCCTATCTTCTTGTTCCTTTACAAAGCAAGTGGTTTTGATTGAGATTCTTAATATTGAAAAGATTAAGAATGATTATTAAAATGTAAGCTCCAAATAAAAGATTCCGATAATGACTATTCTTTTGGGAGAAAAAATAAATTATTTTAAGATAATATTTATTATCTTATAAGATAATTTTATTATGTTACATGCAATCGTTGGCCGTGCAAATTATAGCATCTAGGTATATATAGATGATATATATATATATATATATATATATATATATATATATATATATATGAGAGAGAGAGCAAGAGAAAGAGAGAGAGCATATTGCATGCAGTGATGACACAATTAATGTGCTTTTTTCTTTTCTGTCCTTATTTTAACGTCATAAAATACATCATTTGTTCAACAATCAATAATAATCAGATTCGATAGATATCTTAAAATAGTGGTTATTATTTGTTTTATTGTTGGTCTTATATGTTCGTTACAATAATTGCAAGAAAGAACGAGAAGAATCTTTGGTCAACAAAATGAACTGATTTCACAAATTGGAGAATGAGGAAGATATCATTGCGCGGGTGTAATTATGGCCAATAAATATGATCGGAAGTCTGAAAGCATGCGCTCTTCCTTCATCGAGCAACATTCCTTCGAAATATTTGAAGCAGCGCTTCCTAAAAATACGATTCGCTATTTATAACGAGGCGTTCCTCGCGATATGAGGATAGAAATTGAAAAAGAAGACCACTAACAGTCACATGACTTTTTACTTTCAGATTTGTAAAATTCTTTACTGTATTTATACGCAGAGAAGACAGCGTACAACTTTGTTTCGATATGTCAAAAAGAATGATGTATAAGTCGAGACAGAATTACAGCTATCGTTATGTAAAGGTAATAATTTCAAAGAAAATGATACGTTTCCATATATACATACATATGCCTACACTTAGACGTTATATTCACTTCTCTCAATGTACGGATATCTCGAATACGATTCCAAAGACTTATAGGTAATATTATTGACATAAATTATGAACGGATCTCATGGAATTTTAGCCAAATATAGTTTGCATTCTCTAACTATGTACATCGTGTTTAATGTTTGGTTAGGCGTAAAATGAAATCACATGCGCCGATTTGCTATCAAGTCTTCATTTACATAGGAGAGCCGTATCAGTCTTCATTTACATAGGAGATTTGTGCTTTTTCCCTCGTTGTGCGTGTACAGTAGATACATGGTGCAACAACCTATCTATCTCAAAAGAACGATTCCTTAGCGATATTTAAACTCCTATTTTATCGCTTAACGAATTTTACTTACTTATTTATACTAGAATAAAACTAATATGCGACATAACTACCCTCAACATAAGCGACAAATTACCTTCGAAAAAATTCGATGTTGATTGTGAGCAGATTTGCTGAGAACCTTAGATAAGCCAGTGGCCCCTATTAAAGTGATTGTCTCGTTAAAACATTGTCTCCATTGACATTAGATCGATGTTACAAACCTATGTATATACACGTCCTACGTATTGTACGCGGTATAATATTCTTTAAATATCCTACATCCTTCCGAAAAGAATTTAAATCCAACAGGAAGAAAACAAAGAAGCGTTAAATAAAATATAGTGCTTCGAATTAAAATATATTGATTCTATAAACTGTTACATAATGATTTACATTAAAACATTTAATGTCGCTCTTTTGTAATTATTGTTTCTCGTGCGTAATATATCGCAAGCAAATATATTATTTTCTTTATAATAATGGACCGAGCGAAACGATAAGAGTTATGAATTAACTTTACTATTGAAACACCGTAAACACTTTGAGAATCATAAAAATTCAATACTTTTTAAAGAATAGTCTATATATGTGTGTGTGTGTGTATAATGGGAGTAATAATGATATGAAAATTTGCTGGTTCATCTATCTAAGCTTCTCCGCATGTGTTGCGTAAGTTATTTGTTTTGTCAAATCTCTCATGTCGTGTTTTCGAAGGACACAAAACTTGGACGTTCACTTCCGTCGGTTCTATTTTAGCGATACCTTTTCACTATCCATTCGACACATCATTGAGAATAATCTATCGAAGGATTTGTCTTCGAATTTTCCCGGAAAAAGAAGAGAGAGAGAGAAAAAGAGGGGATGAAGAAGAGTGGGATAAGAGGGGGAAGAGTGGGATAAGAGGGGGATGAGAGAGAAAGGGGGGATGAGAAAAAGCAGGAAAAGAGGGGGAGAGTGAGTGAGCGAGAAGGGGAGAGAGAGAGAGATATCTTACACAGTACTTCTATTATCAAATCGTGAACGTTATCGTTCGAGTTTCTTATCATAATCGTGATATCACCGTATAGGGTAGATTACAAAAATTGTACCCTAAGTAAAGGACGATTCCAATATGATGAAGATAAGAAATAATTTACCCTTTCTCATCTTTCACTGATTTTTCATGTAAAAAAAAAGATAGAAGAGTGAAAGAAAACGAGGAGAAAAAGAAAGAGAGAGAAAGAGAGAGAGAAAGAGAGATAGAGAGAGAGAAAGAGAGAGAGAGAGAGAGAGAGAGAGAGAGACAGAGAGAGAGAGGAAAAAGAGGAAGCACGTTAGTATCCGTATTTTCCTCGGAACATTTCTCGTCGACGAGCAAACAATCGTATTAAACGTGACTCACTATTTGGCGCAGTCGATGAGCTGGTACTCGTTACTCCTCTCGAAGCTTTGCTGAACGCCTCGATCTTTCCATAATGTTTCGACGATTTCGTAGAACTCCTGAAAAGCAGGAAATGATATAGCGTTAATAAAAGAATAAAAAATAGAGAAGTGCCAGGTGTAATACTCTCGAGAACCAGAGAAATTGGCAAGTCTACGTAGCAATGCCGTAGGAATATCTAGAAATTAGAGATCTTCATCGAACGAAATTAAATCCACATGGTCAACAACGCAAAAAATTTGGGATAAAAACAATTTGAGGTTTATTTATACTATCTTTATTACAGTCTTTTATTATAACGAGTTCTTTGAATTATTATTGCACATCCGAGTTATTGCCGAAAGGTTGTCCTATTTGTTTGTTTTTCCATCTTTCTATATCATTCTGGTATCTATCTTTGTCTCGAAAAAAAATAATAATAGAAGAACAATTCGATATCTTACCATCGAATTTTATCTTTAATAAAAAACAATCTCTTTCGGCGCAATACATTTTCTTGAAGATGCAGTGGCATTGTAAAAACAAACACGTACGATAATATGCGAGGAACTAAAAATAAATATTTATTTGTCTGAATACCGGAATGATTCATATATACCTATTTTTTACCATATGTGACTAATAATGAAAGAAAGAAAGAAAGAAAGAAAGAAAGAAAGAAAGAAAGAAAGAAAGAAAGAAAGAAAGAAAGAAAGAGAGAGAGAGAGAGAATGAGCATATACTTTGGAACTGTCCTACAACTTTCGTCATTTATCGTCGAGCCATGTAGTATCTCATGTTGCTAATAAGATATGTCGGGCTTAAAAGTTTTTAAGTAATTATTCTCTTGTATGTTTGAAGGCGGTTTTCAAGAAAAGACAGACATTGGCACGGCTTTCCGCAACAACTTGCTGCTAGTACCAAAATACACTGAGATGTGACGAAAGGTTACTTTTGTTCGTTTATTAAAAGCACATTATAACGCAAAATACCTAGAGTATCGTCTGGTCTACATTTATTAGATTTATTCATCGCTTATCATTAATTAACATCCATCAGGCATTGTTATTGAATAATCACTGGCGCAAAATACCAATAGAAAAATCGAGAAAAACAAGAAAGATAAATCATTAAGTTACGTGCGGCAGGGCACCAAAGTGTGCAACAAATTACTTTCACGCTTTTCATTCTGACTGTTCGTACGTATTTACCTACCTATTATAGGAATAAGAAGAAGAAAAAGAAGATATATGAACGATCATTTAATGACTTGACGATCTGGTTTGGATGATCTCATTTTTCTTCGCATTAGGTTATTATGATACAAATTTTAATTACGATAGGCTATTAAGATAACTCTTTGATAAGCAAGCAAACCAGTTCTACACATAAATTTTTATCTAGAAACCGGGAAAAGGAAAAATCAATTGGCGAGGGAGAAATATAAAAGTGAGAAGAAATAATTTGTTGTACTTATCTTTAGATCTAGCATTTATTTACTTCTGACGATTTGGACTTCCATACGTAATATTATTTTATGCAATGGATATGCGTTAGATATATGAAGATGCATTCGTAAGCGTTCATGTTCATAGTTTCCAAATATATGCCTGTATTGGTGTGTGTATGTGTGTCAGGATTGCATATCACCGTAGTATAAGTATGTTTTAAATCGACCTGTCATGAAAAATAGAGAGGGAGAAAGAGAGATTCGACTTGGTTACTACCTAATATAAACTTTCGTATCCTTGATAGAATCTCTTCTAATCTTTCTAGAATCTCTTCTGGAAGATCAGTCAACAGTGATAAATTAAAAAAAAAAATCATCCATGGCAAGGACGGATAAAGGGAAAGCGCTGTTACATGCATGATAAATTTAATTATTAGAATTACGAATATATCCTCGGATTGTTCCAAGTTTGCTTGTGTTTATAGCGATATATGTATAACATGTATTTAAAATATTCCGATCCAGTTTCATTTATTAAATCCTCCTTTTTCATCGGTTGACGGCAATTTAATCGCATCAAAAAAAAGACTGCAAACACAAAAGCAAGTAAGTACTACTTCTACGAGAACTATTACCGCCTGTTGCTGTTCCTAAATGTACCATTGAAAATAACGCAATTATATCTTTAACATTTGAACATAAAACATTTTATTTTTAATAACGACCAAAGAAAAGTCGGTAAACAGAGACATTTCCATTAAATAGACTTCTGCCAAGTCCAATAAGCTCACTGTCTTTTTACGACTGCTTGTGTGTATGTATACCTACTGTTTCTACCTCACATACACAAGTATACGATGTATAAAATAAGTAAGTTATATATCAACGTATAAGAGCGCATCATTTAAAATTTACCTAAAATGTGAAGAAAGACAAATACGTTATTATAGAATGTTATTTAATCCGCATGAATCGTTGGTTCAGATATTTCTTTGTTTCGCTGGTGATTTTCTAAGATGATGATATTGAAAGGTAGCAATACATTCGTTAAATTAAAAATAAACATAGGATCATCAAATATAGGATCATCATAAATACAAAATACATATGTTCGAAGAGTTTCTGAGAATATAATCGAATCGAGTATAATTCGTTTCTTTTTCACTTTTATGTAAATAATTTTTTTAAGTTTACGTAAAAAATGTTTTTCGATAAAAAAGATTGCTACCGCCACTCCGTTACTAGACGGTGTGAACTCGATAGGACATTCGAAAAATTCATTTCGCGCGAATCCTGTATCCTGATAGGCAAAGCCCTATCATCGTCGACGACGACGACGACAGCACAAAAACATGCGGGTGAACGTAAAGCACGCTATCGGTGAAAAGATTTAATTTAATTAATTTGAGTGTTTCGTTTACAATAGGGCACGGACATATACAAACATTGTACAACCATAAATAATAGTGTATGCTAATGCACATGTATATGCACTCATGTGCATACCTTTTTATGAAAACTCATGTATATATTACGTAAGGTCATATACGAAATCGGCGGCCAACCGCTCATCTACAACTTTGTATATAAGAGTATATATATGTATATTCGAATACGTACCTTACATGTATAGGTAGGTATTATAGGTATGTGTCACAACTCGTGGAGTGAATGACGCAAAATACGCGAATTATTTTGTAGCGACTTTATTTTAAGAGACATGTCGCATGGAATTCGTATTCGCTTTTGTTTTTAAATCCATAAAATCTATGCAAATTCTCTCTCTCTCTCTCTTTCTTGGACAAAAAAGAAAGAAAAAAAAATGCAAGAGATATTGATTTACCGCGAACTGGAAGTTTCCGTATCTCATGATTGAACGTTAATGCATAAAGAGAAACATAAGAATAGACTTGCATTCCAGCATTATTCTAATCAATCATCCTTTCCATAAGATCTATGTCTGCCTGCTATCGAGAGAGAGAGAGAGAGAGAGAGAGAGAGAGAGAGAGAGAGAGAGAGGGGGGGGGGGGAGAGAGAGAGAGAGGAGGCTTAACAAACACACGCATGCACACACTCACTAAACTCAAAAAACTACGAATTTTTTTCATGCTTTCGGTCAAATATCACATAAATGAAAATTGTGTACTGTGAGTCGATAGTTCACACACGTATGTTTCAGTGCATGTTTTTCCAAAGAGGTGCGAAACACTTGTCCTGAATACGAAATGACCAAATGGACTAAATAAGCGCCCTCGTTACAATGAGGGCATAATAAGTCTTGTAACACGTTTTTCGATAACAATTTAAACTAATCCCACCTACAAATTAGTTTTATTATTGTCCTAATACTTTTCTATAGATTCCTGTCTAAAGTTACGCAATTCAATGTGATAAAACCAGCGTATAAGATATTACTTTCGAAACGATTATGTGATCTTATTGTAAGTTTATGAAATAACAACAATTATAAATATTTTTGTTTAAATATCACTTTAAATAACTTTTGTGTGATACTTCTGAATATTTTCTATTTTTATTATTTATATATGTTAATTATCTTGTTAAGTGTAGAAAACATTGATACGTGACAAATTATGTTTTGAAAGTGACATTACAAATGCAACGCTAAATGAAACACATATAAAATCGTAGCTATCGAAGAATTTTCACAAGATATTTGTTGGTCTATTCAGAAACGCATAGATATATTTTACATTTAATATAAGAGAACGTAATCGACGTTAAGTATTATATGCAAATACGTGTAGAATATAGTGTAACATATCCTAATGTGGCATTCTATACAAGTCATCAACATATGTGTTGCTGTGTAAACATTGTAAACATTAATCATGCCACGTAGTAGTTCTCAACGACTGCATACGTTCATTACCACACATGCGCGCGTATATTTGTATATGGTCAAAATGTTCAAGAGAATTTATTATCAAGCTCAGACATCGTATCAAGCACGTGTTTTCTGTTTCGTTCGATGACATCGAGAAAGCCTTTTCCACTCTTTTTCATCATTAAGAATGCTAATTGTCAATTAAATTTTTCATTAACTCACTCACCGCAGGATAATTAAAGTCTGGGGAAGACGAGACGTCCAGGATATAGTCGACTCTACTCTGATTTGCAGGATCCTCCAACGTCACGGGCGGCGTTAACGTGCTCATAGCACTGGTTATCGTCTGAAAAAATAAAAAAAACGGAAACAGTCTTCTTGATTTCATTTTCTAATCCCTTCGAAGCTCACTGAAATAAGTGGAGAAAAGATGCTTGTTAATGTAGTTATAGTAAATGATTTAATTCGATTCAAATCATATAAAAAGGCAGGTTTGTTAGCTTGAATAGGGCATAAATTAATATCATCGTTTACTCCGATCACGACAAAATTTTGATGATAATTCGAGACGATGTAAGTTACTCGTATCATGAGACTCTAGATTGCCTTTCGTTATGAAAAAAAAATCGTCAGCTGAACTCACGTGTAATTAATAGAAGGCAAAAATAAAAAAGAAAATAAAGCTAAAAGACTAAAATTAAATGATCACACGCAATTTTAAGCTTTTCATCAACAGTTGAATGTAAGTAATAAAAAAAAAAAATATTTAATATATAAGTAACTGACAAAATAAAATTCTTCAAGGAAGGAAACTTCGTGGGAAGTACGCTAGATGAGGTACTTGTATTTGTCCAGCGAATTACTGCTAATATTAGCTGTGAGCAACGTGTGGTCTTTTAACTCGTCTTTGACAAATACACTTTGAAGCTGGCATGTCACCTATATGTACAATCTCGCCCACGATGAACGACACACACAACGATACATCCGTATTTAAGGACGTATATGTGATTTTTGAGCAGAAAAAACTCTTTTTTTTATAAACATTATTTATAAGATCTTTTATTTCATTATTTATAAATCTTTCTTTATATGGTAGAATGTACTTTAAATATAAAATTAAAAATGTTTTTAATCAAAAATAATAAAAAATGGCGGAGAAAGAGACATTGGTGTAAACATATGTAAAAATGCGGTATCACGAAAATTTCTATTAATATCTATGTGGGTGTGTAAAACAAAGAAACACAATTTAATCTTAAAATATAAGAAAAAAATATGAGCTTCTTTCAAACCAGATCAATTAAAATCTTATTTCTATACAAAATAGCAGACTTTTTTATGCTTTTAAGGAGAAAGTCGCTGTCATCCTTATTAAAAAAAAAAAAAAGTAAACATTTTAAAAAAAGCCAACTGGAGTGGATTCTTTAAATTTAATACAGATAATACTTTGCAAAATTCAAATCAATCAGTTTAGTAGTTTCTAGAAGAAATTGTACGAACCGATATCAAATTCACTATTTCGAGAAAAACGTATTTAAAATTGTATTTATAATTATATAAAATAATTTAGTAAATCTTGTACAATAATTATATATAATAAAATAATAATATAAAATGAATTGCATTTTATAAGGATGTAACAATTATTTTTGGATACTTATAATGAATCATTGATTTCAGAACCATATAATGAACCTTCATTTGCCAAAATGAAAGTCTCTTTTGTAACGTTCAGTGCAATTTTCATTGTCTTTATTACTCAATTGATATTTTTTGGAGCCGAAGTTCACACAAGATAATGAAAACTTTCACTAGTAGCTGTGTATTTTGATGTAAATGCACCAAGACAACAAGGCAACAAAATATCTTTACTTAGATCCTCAAAGAGTGACCTTACTTTCTCCAAGACGTTTTTAAAGCTTCATATTCGTTCTTAATATTGTTTAATTGACCTTTAGCATTCGCGCGCTACTAACTGCACCATGATTCTGGGCCATGTAAATAGTAATGATGTTCATTAAACACAATAAATCTTCATTCGTGGAACTATAACGGTAAAAAGTTAATTAACGTGGTATTATTTCATCTTCTTTTATTTTATCAGAAAATTCTTTATAATTTATTATACATGAATTTTTATGCTCTACTGTCCATTCTTCATGCCCGACAGTTATTTTCAATTTTCCAATACTCACAAATTTTATATATACATATGCACATATAATTGCTACAGTATTACAATTAAATAAAACGGTTCGAAACATTTCGAAATGGAAAAAAAAATTGGGGGATGAAATAATCTTCCGATTTGAAAGCGCTAACTATACTATTACTATTATCACTGTAACTTAGCTAATTTTTCTTTTTTTTTTAATTTGTACATGAATATTTAGTTGAATATTTTTGAAACTAGGTTCTTTCAGAAAATATAAAAAAAAGAAATTGATCTTTTTTCAGTCGAAAAGAATACACCCTTAAAGAAAGTCAAAATTTGAAAACTACGAGCACGAGATTGGTGCATTTTTTAACATTTCCATCCGATATGTACCAAATTAATTAGGAATTTGTTATCACATCAATATTTTATATAAGCTCTAACTGCATGTTTCTCTACACTATTAATACTATATCCGCGAGCATATAATGTCATTTATATATATTTGGTTGATATACGAAAGTGGAAACAAGGTTACGTTTAACTATATGCTTCTAAATACGGACACGAAAGACAAATTAATGATAAAATGTTATGTGTTCGTTCGCGGATATTGCATTACGTAACGTTAATACAGAATCAAAAGTTCCTAAGTGATTTTTAAAATCAGTTACATTTTTTCGAGATTTAGGCTAATTTTTTCAAATTGTAAAACTACAAGCCTAAGAACTTGTGCTCCATCTTGTATAAGGCATGATATTCAATAGATAAATTCGTGCTTTGCATATCTATGCTTCGAAATGTTTGATACCTATATAATGAAAAAAAATGAAAAAACAGGAAAAATCTGTTGCTCTAAATAGTTTACTAAAATGGTACTACATATATTTTGTTATTCGAAAGAATTGACATACGCAATGTTCATTAAATTAGGTATATCCCAAAACACAAAATATCATGATCCTAAAATTAAGATAAATATCACTGATTAACGTGTCAATACTTCCCGTAAAGCGACTAAACCAATCGAAAGTATAAGCTATGCGATACATGAGTACTTTTTATATGGCAAATTAATACGAATGAATATTTTTTTTTAGTGTGTAATAATAATATTTGTATATATTTTTATACCCTTTTAATTAATGTTTTTATAATATTGTAAGTTTTATAACAACTGTACGCTTTGCAGGATGCATGATCCATGTCCACTGTCGAGCTTAAAAGTAAAAAAGAAATCGGATTGTGAAAGAATAAGAGAAATGCAAAAAAAATCGAACAAACAGATTCTTACCAGTATTGCGTCCCTGATGTTCTTCTTTATGTCCTCGATTTTCTGCTGCTTCTCTCTGGAAAAAATAAAGGAAATGGATTATGAAGAAATTGATCAAAATATCAAAATATCAGAGGATAATATCAATAAAAACATAATCAAATTGAAGTAGCGAACTATCGTCATTAAGATACTCCATAGTTTTATCATGCGTGTTCTTCGATAAAGTATATACGTACGTATACGTAAGTATACGACAGTTGATTTGACACAGCAATCTACTTTGCTTCGCTTACTTATTCACTGTAAGCACATACTAACAAAATTCTAATATACATCTCTTTTTTTCTTTCTTTCTAAGTTTTTTGCAGTATAAATACAACGTAACTTTTTACCAAATTATACCAATCTTCTTTGAGTCGAAAACGTAATTCGATTTATTTCACCGTTATATTATCGCATGTTTCGTGGTGACTTCTTTTTTCACTGTACAAGATTTAATACGATACAATATTTATCGTACGTGTATACATACATGCATACATACGTATAATCTCCATCGAAGACTCTTTGAAACATGATAAACCATAGGGAAAGACGAATAACGAATAAATTTTGTCTTTGATTAATACGAAAGATAATAAAGTTATAATTCCTACGACGATCGATCGCTTAATATTGCTAAAAAAGAAAAAGAAGAAAGGAAGGAAAGCAATGAGGCGCCTTTCAGACACAACGTTATCAGTTCCCCAAGCAGACAGAATTTACGACACACACGAGGCGGACCGTTTGTTTGCACGTCGTTTTCATCCTATCTAGTTGCTCTTGATTTTTTACGTACGTACATACGTATATATGTAATAAGAACCTCATTAGCGATAACGGTATTCGTTTCTTCTTTCTTTGACCTCCATATTTATTTTTATATCGCTATTCTGAAACGGAAATTGTTTCAAAAATCTTCGCAACGGGGAATACAAAAAGTAACATTTTTTCTCCTCATTTGTTCGCTACATTAATATAAAAATGAAAGAGAGAGAGAGAGAGAGAGAGAGAGAGAGAGAAAGAGAGAGAGAGAGAGAAAGAGAGAGAGACAGATCAAGCCAACAAAGAAAATCGTCGAAAATCGAGACAAAGAGAAACGTGAAAGATTAACGATTCGAATTCGTATCGACCACGTGTTGATATTAGATTGACATTGTGGTTCAAACTGATTGCCGGAATGATTCATTTCGTATGAATGCGTATTAATGAAAAGACAAGTGAAAACAAAAAAAAAAAAGAAAATAAAAAAGAGTTAATCGAAAAAGCAACTCGTTACATTGCACATGCAAGACCACCTTGAAATAATGGTCTTTCGATCATTGGCATTAAGTCCGAGAAAACTTACGCTTCGCTGAAACCGTTGACATGCAATATCCTCATCTGTTTGACGATTGTACTTTTCCCAGATTCTCCCGCTCCTGAAAAAAAAGCAACAATAACGAGATTTATCCGAAAAAAGAAAGAGAAAAAGAGAAAGAGAAGGAGAGAAAGAGCAAGACATTTTATACAGTTCTTGCAGAATCTTTTTTGATCGATTACGAAAATAGAAATGTCGTGCATGCTTTCGAAATAAAATTATCGAACAAGAAGTAACAGCAATAAAGCTGAGTTTTCGATTACAGTGGTCTTTTTCCACCGGAATACAGTATCAACAGTAATTATATGCACGCGCTAGAAAAAACAATGGATTAACAGCTGTTGCTTTTCGGCCGCCAGCCATACACGGATACACAATTCACTCACGTCGAATTAGAGTGACAATCTACATAAGTGAAGAATAGGAGGTAACGCCGACGTGTCGGTATTCTTAAATATCGCGATCAGTAGACACATTGGAAAGTGTCCGTGCACACGTACGCCTTTATGTTTTATGCATTTATTTTTCTACACGTGCCTATGACAGATGAGTTTGAAAGAGAAAAAAAAAACAAGTGAGAAAGAGGGGGAGAGGGGGAGGGAGACAAAAAGATAGACAACAAAAAAGGTTAAGAACGATAGAGAAAGAAAATGGGATATACACGAAAGAGGTAGAAAAGTGAGTGAAACAGAAAGGAGAATGTGGAAGTTAATGAAAGCGTGAGTAAGAGAGATAGAGAAAGGTAGAAAAGTGGAGAGAGAAAGGTAGATGTAGGTAGGTAGGTAGGTAGGTAGGTAGGTAGGTAGGTAGGTGGGTGGGTGGATGAATGGGTGGGTGGGAGGGTGAGTAGTAGGTAGGTAGGTAGGTAGGTAGGTAGGTAGGTAGGTAGGTAGGTAGGTAGGTAGGTAGGTAGGTAGGTAGGTAGGTAGGTAGGTAGGTAGGTAGGTAGGTAGGTAGGTAGGTAGGTAGGTAGGTAGGTATGGGGGGAAGGGAAGTAGGGGTGGGTGGGAGGGTAAGTAGGTAGGTGTGTGGGTGGGCGAGTAGGTAGGTAGGTAGGTAGGTAGAGAACATGAAAAAGGTACGACAGAAGCAGCGGTTGGGATATTCGTGGGTGCCGGCTTGTACGATAATCGATAAAATCGAATAACGCGCCGATGAACATTACGATAATGTTCGGCCTGTCTTCAATGAACGCGCGTCTTTGTCCAAAAGCAATTGCCGACCGTTCGGATTAATATTTTAAGTTATCTCGACAAATTTTCTCACATAAAGGATTCATAGTTTTAAAAAAATGTCTTGTAATTAGCAAGTAGAAGCTTTTGTAAATCGATATTTATATCTAAGTACACTCGCCGTTGAAATAGATACCCTTTTCAAAGACGCAAGACATTTTTATTTAAATCTGATTCAATTCCGAATATCCCGCCTTTTTTACAAGCTCATAGTGGAAGTAAACTGTTTTGTAGAAACGTGTCCCAAGTACATCCTCGAAAATATTTGTTATTTATTTTATATATTTTTCGCAATTAATTTCTGTTATCGTATTCTCCACGTTGTTGAGATGATCGAAAATCGGTGTTATGTCGATAATGTACAATATTTCTTGATCATAAAAATGGCGCCATTTTTTACCACATCTTGCACAAGTTTGTTCTCTCTTACGTGCATAGCGTTCAGATGTGAATCATTCGTTAATACGTAAGCATAAATAAAATGTGCAAAAAAGCAACATATCATGAAAGACATAGACTTCGTCAAATTTATAAACGCTTTCACGAATAAATTTAATTAGGCAGATGTCACGAATATCTCGACACAAAACTTCGAGATCGAAATAGACAAAAATAAACAAAGAAAAAATAAAAAGAGAATGCTTACCGAGTAAGAGGAGCCTGTGAGTAGCTCGATAGACTTGCTTGTCCTTCTGCAGTTGCCTGGTAATGGCATCCGAGCGTCTTTTCTGGTTCTTACTATCATCCTGACTGGCCTTACTGCTTTGGCTGCCGAAGCACCCCATGACACACCACGAGAAAGACACACGTGACTCGCCCTTCTCGTTATTCCTTGCCACTTCTGCCGATCTTCCTTTTTTTCTTCTTATCGACAAGGAAAAGATCGACGCCACCCCTCCACCGAATAAAAAGAGTGCGCGCGCGCGCGTACTTCTACAGGACCGCTAGAACACACACGAGAATATGGCTACACCGGAGACGACGATACAACGGCGACCACAATGACGACCACGACGATAGCGGCGGCGGTGGCGGCGACGGCGATGGTGACAGCGACGACGACGGCGACGACGACGACGACGACGACGACGGCGACGACGACGACGGCGACGACGACGACGACGACGACGACGACGGCGACGACGACGACGACGACGACGACGGCGACGACGACGACGACGACGACGACGACGACGACGACGACGACGACGACGACGACGACGACGACGACGACGACGACGACGACGACGACGACGACGACGACGACGACGACAACGGCAACGGCAACGACATCGACGACGTGAGGATGTTCGAAAAGCGCACCCTCTCCCGCCGTTCGTTAAGGCACGTTCCTTTTCCACGAATTCCTACGTACAATTTCTCCGTTCCGTTCGTCAGTGATGGATCGCGCTTTATCGCCAATTTGCTTGTATCTCCAAATTTACACTCCGTTTCTCTTGCACTTCGTCGGATACAAGGGCTTTGCAACGATCACCGTTAGTCACACCTTTGCTCACTCACTCACTCACTCACTCACTCACTCACTCACTCACACACACTCTCTCTCTCTCTCTCTCTCTCTCTCTCTCTCTCTCTCTCTCTCTCTCTCTCTCTCTCTCTCTCTACCTCGGAAGAGTATCCTTCTGCTTTTTGTCTTTCTCTCTTTATCACCTTTCCACTTGATATATATGTGCGTACGTCGACGAATATCTCACACTATACTCACTTCATATTTTCTTTAACCACAGCTTCCACTGGTCCATAACTGAAAGCGAAAGCATAACTACCAGCATTACTATCGTCGATGAATTGATGAGTCAATGAACATTTCTGAGCAACCGCTTGGGCTAGCCGGTTGGCTGGTCAACAACAGCAACGACGACGACAACGAGAATAGTCTATTCCTCTTTCACCGACCAGTCCTTCGATCGTGAGGGGTGCCAAAAAAACAGAAACAGCACCTGGGTAGAAAGGCTGACAATGACGACGTCTCGCGCGAATCCGTTCCAGGAGAGGAAGGAAGGGACACAGCGCGTATACGCGACCTCGCCACCTCCCAGACTCTACCACCTCCACTGCCACAACCACCACCCTCTTTACTTCTCCCCCCTTGACGACGGCCGTCACGAAACACTGAGACGTTAAAATAGATCGGCTCTCGACACACTTGCTCTCGCTTCCTCGCGATTTCGAATCAAGTCGGAATAATCATTCGTCTTCGTCTACAGAAAAGGAAGTCAATGTGCTAGAAATCCAACGATGAACCTTCTCTTCTTTCTACTCTTTTTCCACCTTCCCTTTCTACACCTGCTTGTTACCAGTCCTCTCCTCGTCTTTCCATCCTTTTCTTCTAACTTTTTTTCCTTCTCTTCTCACTTTCATTCGTGACCACGAGCTATCATTTCATTTGTGCTTTGAACCACTCGAACGAGAATCCTTCCTGAATACCCGCTGTTTTGGGGGCACGTTCGAACCCCTTCTCGTCATTTAATGCCGTCTGCTTTGCCGCCGCCACCGTCACCGTCGCCTTCCTCTGCCTCCTTAAAATCCCTTTAAAATCCCACGGACACAATCACCGCCACTATATCAGCACTATTAATTGAACCCAATACCACGATCTAGTCACTTCTCAATCCACCTCGTTTTTACCGATCCTGTTTACTCTCCTCTCATTTAAAAATTTTCAAGGAAACTTGCGATCGAAACGTCCGAGACGAGATGTTCCCTACAGCCAACATGTCGTCTGCTAGGCGTACTAGCGCGCCGGCTCATCGCGCTTGCGAGCAGTTCACCTCCGTCCCGTGGTATTCCGAAACCCTTACTACGATACTTTTTTTTCGTTTTTTCTTTTATTTGCTTCCTAAAACGATCAGGCTAATCGAATAAGCACATCGATGAAAATTCACTATTTTATTTGATCTTTTTTATGTCTCTTATAAATATAAAATTTCTTTTATTTTATCAATAGTAAAGATTAATACCTCGCTTATACACTTTCCTACGTTTTTTAGGAAACCATATAAACAATCAAGAAAATATTTAATTCGTGACGAATTCGACGTATGAATTGAAATGCAATAAGATCAATGATAGAAAAAATCATTTTATAAAAAAGATAAATTGTTGATCGCGCTTTGAAATACAGTGTAGGGTACGCGAATTCAACGCGACGATATTGGCTTTCCCGAACGAAGACCGAAGATTGATCGGATCTTTTCGGTCAAGTGGATATCGAAGCATACAGGTGTCGCTAATGTTTTTCTAGCATTCATTGTAATCTTGTGTATTTAAAGATTATTTTTTTTAATGAAGTGAATCGTTCTATAAAAATGCATATATTTAGCGAAAATAAATAATGAATATAGCCTTAATAAAATAATCATTGAATGTATACATGTTTTTTATATTTACACTTGTCTTTTGAATTTACAAAAAACATATTTGTCTCCCGCCTTTCTAATAGTTATTCAACACACAGTGGCAATTGAATGGAAATTGCATATCTTCGAAATATGAATATATTTATGAATAATTTAAATAATCTCACGAACTTGTACAATTTTTTGTTAATTCGAATGATTTAATTTTTTGATTATGATGCTTTATTATTGTTTCTAAAATAATAAAAAATACATCAATTTCTATTCTTTTTATTTTTCATCATCCTACTTCAAAAAATAGATTTTCTTAAAAAACTTTTTAACACAGCATCTTTAGTATTCATAGTTTGAATACAATTAGGTCATTTTTTTTATTATTTTAAAAAAATGAACAATAAATGATATCTAATTTGTTAAATCTCTCTCTCTCTCTCTCTCTCTCTCTCTCTCTCTCTCTCTCTCTCTCTTTCTCTCTCACTATTACAAATTAGCATATGAAACATATAAGGTAAAATTTGTTATTATTGATGAGTTACATATTGATTTGTTCCATTTGCATTCTATTTTAATAAATGAAAGTGTTTACAGAACACTTCCTCAAAATTTCTGTAAATAAAAAATTATAAAAGGCATGTTCATGCCTTATTATTGGAATGTTCATTTATGTTTTATTTTATTTTATTTTTTCATGAATCTAACGATTTTACAAAATTCAAAATATAAAATCGTTAGAATTTATTCGAACGAAATAATTGGAAATACTTTTTCGTTATTCGCTCTATCTTTTCATTACACTCTTTTAAAAATTTATCCAATAATCTATTTTGTATACGAGATTTGTCTAGAAAGTATCCGACCTATGGGCACATTTTTGCATCTAAATATGCTATTACGAGTATTCGTCATTTAGGGGAAACGTTTGTAAGTGAACCTGTGTATAATTTGTATTCATACAAATACATATATAAATACAAAAATATACTCATAGATCAGATACTTTTCAGAAAAATCTCGTACATAACTTTTAAAGCACATGTTTAATCATGGCCACTATTACAATTATTATATCTTCTCCGAGAAATTGTTGAGAAAATACTTTCTCCATCAATCGAGTTTTATGTAATCAAATTTGATCTGTATATGTCGATCTTAAAATATCAACTTTGCATTCATCCTTGTTGTTATATGATGCCATTTATCGTGCTTAATTCTTCTTACATTTTAATCAACATTTATTTGATATCATTTATCTAATCTTCTTAATGATGCTGCTTAATAGTCAACATAGAAGTTGTCCAGCTCTTATAATTTTTTGAATGGACTCGAAGTTGGCATCCTTCCAAGATGTCCAACTTGGGACTTGAAGTATACGAGCTAAAGTACGTTTTGCTTCAAATTCTATCAAATCCACGTTACTTCTTTCACGTGGCAAAAAATTTGAATTAAAGCTCAGCAGTTGTTTTAGGCAATTCTAGAGGTTTTGTATCTTCTGCTAGAAGAGCATTCAGGTCTATATCTTGAAAATTCATAGAATGTTGACTGGAACCTGTAAATCATTTTGGATTATTGCAATAGGAAAATATATTTCTGATTGGCAGGCAAAAGAGTATAAGTCAAATTTTTGCCAAAACAGGAATAGTATGCTAACGTATTTTACATTGCTATTCTTTGCTTATAGTTTTAATACTACAAGTTAATTTCATTTCTTTTCCATTTTTTATGCGCGATTTTAATAATATATATCAAAAATACAGTATAATAATGGCAAAAAAGCAGTATAAGTTGAGTTATTCTATTTTATCCCTATTTTTTTAATTTACTCATATAGTACAAATACACTTATATTATTTAAACTATTAAACATTTTGTGACTTATAATATTGTGTACAGTATAACCACAAAGTTTAACTATCAAATATTCATATTTCACGTGCAAGTATATTGTTTATATGACTTTAGTCAAAAGACTGAAAATTTTGGTCGAAATAATATATCTTCATTTTCAAAAGAATATTTTAAAATTTAGTTTAATGTATATTATATAAATCCAACGGGGCAAGAAAAGTTGTATATCAATTATCACATCCAAAATCTAACATTTTACTTACATTGCATTTTAAACATTATCATATATATTTTCTGGAAAACTAATAATTTTGATTTATAATCTTTGCATCTACTAAAGACACACAACACAAACACACTAATAAATATGATAATAGACTATTTTTTGAATTATGCTTTGTAGAAAATATTTTTCAATTTGAACTGGATTCAATCTTACCAGCATGGGCAAGGAAAAGGTCCTTAAGGAAGCCTAATTCTTTTGTAAGCATTTTTATCTTTTCCTCCAATAACTCATTTTCTCTTTTAAGTTGGTTTACACGTTCCAGAGTTTGTTGTGTACGTAATTTGCTTTTTACTCTTGATCGTTTTACAGCCTACAATGATATAAATGAAATTTATATTGTAATAGTATCAAAGAGAATAATTTTACTTTGAAAATGAGAAATTACTTATTTCTATATTATAAAATATAGAAATAAGTAAAAATAATTCTACCTGATTATTTCTATCACGGCGCCTTCTATAATCTTCATCATCTTCTTCTTCAGAAACTTGTCTTTTTTTCTTGTTACCAGAGTTGTTTTCTTTATTTTTCGGCGCCATCTAAAATATATATTTGAAGATGTTATTTCTGAAATGACGACTCTTTAAGTTGATAATTAATTACATATAACCATTAAAATTATTATGATGCTTGGTATTTACGCAATTACTTTACATGGTTCGATTTGTTGGTCGATGAATAATAAATTAATCTAATTGTAATACTAATCTAATTGTAATCTAATTGTAAATACAGTTTTGAAGATGACATTTGGAAAATGATAGTAAACTTTCAAACTTTTCAAAAAACTTAGAAATTGACCCTGATTTCTTTATACGATTTGAGTTAAGGGTAAATAATATCTCAAGTCGAAATCCATAGTGACAAAGCGCTACCTAGTAGTAAATTTTTAAAGTTTTGTTATTTAGAGCAAATCCAAATAAGATACGATGTAAGAATAATAGCAGTCACATAATCTCAGTAAAATCTTAAAATTTGGAAATTATATTTTTTCGTTAGACAGACGATAGGAATCTAAGAAATATTTATGATATTTATGTTTTTGTAATATATATTTTAGTACTTTATACTATATATAGTACTTTATATTATAGTAGTTTATAGTAGTTTATATTCTTTAGTAGTATAATTATTGTAGTTTAGTATATTATAATAATTATATATATTTATTTAATATAACTATAAATTATATCAAACAAATAATATAACTATAAGTTTAGAAATTTTATTACACATATTTTAATACTTTAATTTTTTGAAATTGGCATTTTCGTTTTATACCAGATCGGTATAAACTCCTCCATATGAAAGAAAAAGTTTAAAACTATGATTTTGTACTATTTATGTACTATCTCAACAGAATACGTTGGGTATTATTGTTCCCCCTTAAATATTGCGACACAACTTTAAATGCAGTAGAGACATTATTACGATGACACGATAGTAAGATCGTGAGATTAATCGTAAACCATGTACAAAATTATACTGTTCCCAAAAATATAATATTTATATTTTATGTTGCTATATAATATATTTTATACAATTAATTATTGCAGATATATATTATTTAATACATGTAATCACGTCATTAGTTATTACATTTAACAAGATGGTATGGTTTGATCATACTACAATTATGCTTGTAGTTTTTTGTTGCATGAATTATAATCAATATTTTAAATTTAGTGTAATTAAATAAATACTGAAAATAATAAACAGATCATATTAAAAATCTTTAAATCTGTTATACGAAATATCGAAGTACATGAAATTTTATTTATTATTATAATCTTTTTATGGGTGAGCTATAATAATTTAAAACCGATACCGCTTCTACTTTTAAACCTTTTAACTCGTATGTCACGCTGGAAAAAAAGATAAGACAATACAAATTTGCTATAAAACTTGTATGTTACCTTTGAAGTGACAATAATTATCATTCGCTATAGTGACATATTTTTCAGTCGATTATTTTTATTTATTAGTTTAGTATCATTATTCCAATGCAAACAACAAATAATTATCTTTTCGTTTCTCTTTCATATGCCAAACACGCTAGTAGACATACAAAATTGAAAAAAATCGACTTCAAAGAATTAATATATACTTGAAACATATATATATATTTGTACTTTATCTTTTCCAAAGTAGACAATCAAATATATGAATATGCATAAATAAAATTCTATATGAAATCCGCACAAATATTATCCTGCGAATAATGTCATCAATCATTTTTCATATATCACATATTCTTTATTCATTTTTGTGTTGTTTATTTCGTATTTTCCACAACAACATTTTAAGATGCATTGTTTTCTTATCAGGGTCAATGTTTTTGAAACACGCAATAGATTTCAAAAATTCAATAGACAAAAACGAAAATCACACATTGTAAATATTGCTATAATTTCACTTACCTTTTTATTATTTTTTTCTATGATTTAAAAGTCCCTTATATTCAATATGATATCAACGCATATATTAAAAATTTAAACTATTAATCGCATATTGCACGTTACATTACGAGACATCCCACGATACCATTCAGTTGGATAGGTCAAAGATGACGCAATGCAAGTTGCAGGTGATCCACAAATAGAATACACTGCCCTCTGACAAGAATTATTGGAGTTACGAAAACATAAAAATAAAAACAAAATAAGAAAAAAAATAGAAAACTACCATACATCTTTACTTATTAATGAACACAATTCGATGGTCAAAAAAGTATTGTGTACGTATATATATATATTTCTTCTATGCAGGAACAATATAAATTGATCTTTATAAAAATAAAATTCTCCAATTTTTTAGATATTGTTATCCTATAAAAATTATAATTACATCGTCACTATTTTTTACATGTTTCTTTGTTAATTTATATATAAATTGCAATTTTATATATGTTAGGAAATGTGTTGAAAGTTAAACCTTCTACAAAAATATTTCATAAAATAATTTATATAAACTTTTTGATGTACTGCTATAAATATTATTCTGAAAGCATCTGAAATAGGATATTGCAAATATAAACAAAAATACTGATACAGGTGTAGAAAATAATTATACATATACATATACATACAAAAAATTATATATATATATATATATATATATATATATATATATGTATGTATATATATATACAATATTACTTAATCGTTTTCGAAACTACTTTCTGCACTATCGTTAACAGAAGAACTGCTACTTCCACTCCGAGACCTTGAACTTGAACGAGATTATAATTGTAATTTGGCAGGAGAACCAGATTTTGATCGAGATTTCAACTTAGACAAATTTCTCTATTGAATTGGTTCAAATCTTGATCTAGATCTATTGTGTGATTTAGATGGAGAGTGTGACATCGATAGAGAAGGAGAATGAAATGAAGATTTAGATACTGAATGGGAGTGTGATGTGAATTTCGACGGTATCGAAAAATGAAGATGAAATCTTATGCTGGAACCACGAGAGATTGCTCTAGATGATGTACGCGAACCATTTTCATTTTTAGAACCAGATAAAAAAGCATAATAATAATGATCAGATAAAAATTGTAAAGTTAAAAATATATATAACCTTTCTCTTTTGCTTTTTCAATTTTTTGTTACATTTCTTTTTCCTTCTCCTCTTCTTCTTCTTCTTCGTCCTGCTATACCGGTGGTTCTAATTGTTTTTTGCTGTATCTTTGCTTTTTGAATTCATTGACATTTTATGATCGATAATGCATAAATTGGGATCATTAATCGTATATTATTTGACTTTTGATCAGCTTTCTGTCTGCGTTTACTAAGTTGTATACGAGTTTCTAATTCATTATAGTACATCTGAAATTATGAATAGAGTAATTAAATAAGTACTTTAACAATTTCAACAGAAATACTTCATCTTTGATGTACCCTATCTTATTGTATAACAAGGAAATAATTTTTCTCATATACCTTAAGAACTTTGCTTTTAATATTCCAATTATATTCTGTAGCTATTTTATATTCCTCTTCATCAGCATAATTAATACAAGCAATAAAATCACTTCTCCGCTTTTCTAATGTTTCTTCTAAAAGTAATAAATATACTATAAATATACTATAAATATACTAGTAATAAATTGTCCACTACTCTCATCCATGATATTCCTATTCCTATGAAATTATATATTACAAAGATTTATTATTAATAAAATATGCACACGAGAAGTAAATTAAATTAAATAATGATAGATACAAAATCACTTACTGAATCATTGCTTGAGACATCTCTTCTATTTGAACAGTAGTTTGAATGATAGAATGTCTTGTTAGTGCAGGATCGAAATCAAATATTATTTGACTATAAGGATATTTACATATCTATGAAAAAGAAATGACATAATTATATTCCAATTTAATAAAATTTATTAAAAATCATTTTTATACTAGTAGATATATCTTAAAATCAGAATATATACATGTACAAGATATCAACAGATACAACAATTGGTTTGCTAATGTTTACTAATTGGTTTTTTATTATCCTCAAATGTTTTTTTAATTGCTTTTATTTGACTTTTTATGTCCATATATAACATTTCTTTCTGTAAATCACACAAAAAATTAACATAAAAGATTATAGATATATAAACATAAATAAACTACTTATTACATTTATATATAACCTTGAATTCTTCTTAATATTGTAACTAACTTTATTAGTTCTTTGTGGTTGAAATCTAATCTGCTCTGTAGAAATATATTCGGTACATTTAAACTAAGAAACATTTCTGGCATGACGTATAGACTTTTTTGAATCTCGTGGCTTAAAAAAATCTTCCAAAATTATTTCATCAACAGGTTCTAACTGAGCATTAACATATCTGGCATAGGTATCTTTATTTATAAGATCTATTTCAATATCTAAATTATGTTCTATCAAAATTTCATATTTGTAGTTATTATTTAATATAATCCCACATCACTGAAACAGTTGAATTAAACAGTAGAATTATAGTTGTTATATGATTGTCATAAATGCATAAAATTTATATGTGATAAACTTTGAATCAAATAAAATATCAGGAAGTGTATTACAATATTTAATTCTACATATTAATTCAGATCTATAAACAAAAATAGTGTAACTGATACTAGTATGTGATTTGAAAAATAAACATTTGTGATTAATTCCTCCACTTGACCTGGTCTTTTTTGTGTTGGTCTCGCTATTATTTATCTCTTTCAAATATATTTCTATTAATCTGAATTGTCTGTACTATATTATCGAAATAAATAATACTTAAAGAAATTCGTTTTTTTTTTTAATGTTAAATTAGAAAACGAGAAGATGTAAAGAAGTGTTGTGTTTCTGTTAAGACATTAGATAATTTGATGTTGTAACTCAATGAAATCAAGTCGTCGTTGGTTCATACTTATTAATCCAAATTCTTGTCTAAAGTGTTTGGATTTCATAAAATGTGTAATAAGTAGAGAATAGATTAATTTTTGTTTTCCTACTTTTTATTTTTTGTACTTATTCTACATTTTTTATCAGTTATTTTATTAGTTAAACTTGTCACATTTTTTAAAGTCACTTCTAATTTTAATCAAGAAGAATAACACAAACTTTTTCTTAACAAAACGATAAATATATTTGGTATCTATACAGGATTCAATAAAACAAAGTGTATAACTAAACTCATACAACTCAACAAGGAGACAAAAAAGTGTTTCCTATGTTGCTAGCAACCATAGGAACAAGAATTGCTGAAACGAGATCGTTGGACGAAATTCATCGCACGATTGGCAATTAGCTCACGTTGGTTACACGACAGTGGTTACACTCTCCGCCAATCGCATTATCTCCGGCTGGCGCATAAATTTAACAGACGTTTAGCTGGATAAGATTTTAAAGTTGTCCTTATTGCATTTGACTCTCCTCAATCCATTAAAATGACTTCTATAAAGGCCTGTCAGTGGAGATATTCACTGGCTATTTTTTGTACAAGATTCTGAAAATAGAGTTTGACTTTCTATTTAACATTTTGAATGGATCTTCATACAATTGATCAAGTGATTTCCTAAAGCAATCAAACGCATGCGAGCTTATATGCAATGTTTTATGCACAAAGTCTTCTTTCACAGTGATGAGTTGTGAATTTTGACTTGACATTTTATATATATGATTTTATAATGAGTTTCTTCATTAATGAAATATTCTGGTAATCCGAGTGTTTTTCTGAAAGTCATCTCAGCCACAAAAACTTAAATTCTCTCCTTAAAACTTTATGAAATCCAAAAATGATTGTCGGGAAGATTTCGCACCAGTTTTTATTGTTATGATATCTAATAGCAGCTTTAAAAGATCTATGCCATTTCTCAATGATGCCCTTGAATTTAGAATGATAAGCTGCTATGCGTATATTTTTACTTCTGGTATTTCGACAAGAAATTCGAAATGCTATGATTTAAATTGAGCGCCTCTATCAGTGATTAACGCCCGAGCTTCAAATTTTGCGGTTCAGGTATAAAAAATGCATGCACTATTGTGTCCGCTGATGTATCGGTGATTGGTCTTGTTAATTATGATTATTATTGTTTAATTAATTATGATTGTTTATTATGATTAAATAATATTTGTTATCTTTAGATGAATAAAATGGATCAATAACATTAATGTGTATATGTTGAAAATGGATACTTGGAATATGTCAATATGTATTAGAACTTTATGATTACATTTATTGATCTTTAGTTTCTATTTGGCCATATAAAATTGCAATTGATCATCTTCCGAGTTGCACATTCTCTGAGATGTGACAAGAAATGTATAAAGTTAAATGGAGGATGATATTTGCAGAATGTTCATGAGTTGTCGTTCATGAGTTTTTCTGAAACTTAAATTTCTGAATTGTTACAATCACGGCATATTTATTGCCTCTACTCTTGAAAGAGTATCTATTATAATATAATCGTGGTCTGCAATGTACTATATACGACTTGTAAACTGGCTGTTAAAATCAAACTGTCAGAATAACCTTGGCCATGCCTTCGAAGATTTTTGTAAAAATGCGTTCATATAACAGTCGTAGATACTGTATTTAATTTAATTAGAATTGATGAAAAAAATCATAATGATTGTCTGCTTGAAACATTAATCTGTTCGAGTGTTGCAATAATGAATACATCTAATGCATTCTTTTAAGCGGATGCAAGAAAAAGATCGCTTTTGTCAATTGCTTCTTGCAGCATTCGAAAGTTGTCTCAGCATCTGAGATCCAAATGATCGACCTATTATCGTCTTCTTGACATCCACTAAAAAAGCGTTTAACGACACTTGCGCTTAGACTGTTTTGGGAATGAAACATCTGCGAAAATTTATCATACCGAGAAATCTACGAAGTCCTTTAATAGATCTCTCAAAGTATTTAATTGTTTCAACTATGGTTTCCATAGACATGGTTTAATCCGAAATATTTTAAAAAAGCTTAATTTTCTTTGAAAAAAATCTTGTAAAAATAATATTTTCCTGACAATAGTTCATGCATAAAAATAAAGCTTTTTCAAAAATTCGCGGAAGTTATGTCGCTTATATCTTAATCTTTAAAATGAGACCTTGTTCATTAAAATCCTAACTCAACAGCCTAGATTCGCTGTTGGCATAAACGTTGTTGTCATCTTTCATGAAAAAAAATCCGTATAATAACGCCCGTTGAATTTCGCGACAAAAAAGAAGCTGTTACCATCACTACTAATTTATATATAAATGCTTGAGTAAATTCTGTTTTTCGTAAAGTAGACAAGTACTTCCTGTTTTGTGTGCATAAACTTACGCTTATATATTTTTTGATTCATTTTAAACGCAAGGGAAAGCGTTTCGATAACATGAAGCAGCTATTTTAATGAGCTTTCGATGAATTATTCTATTATTTTCTTAGGAATAATATATAATTTCTGAATAACTTAATAACTATTTAAATAATATACATATAATATATATAGAATACAATAAACTAATATTTAGACAATACATTCGCTGTAGACAGTATATTAGTATATTTTCTTTACCTAGCTCGTAACATGCGTTAAATACAAAATAATTTGACTGATTTCGATTGTTATCGAACCAGTTTCGGTTCCTCTTTCTTGGGGTAGGATAGTCGTTGCATAACAACTATGAAGACTTAAGGTAAGTATATTTTAATATCCAATATTTTTTCCATATTTTCCATAATTTCTTATAAAAATAATACTAATCATTTTATGTTTATTTTTCTGTTTCAGAATTCCACTACAATTGTGCGTGGAACGTGGAGAGATTCATTGTTCTGTACAGGTAAAATAGGAAGAACACCCATGTACCTGTCAGTGGACACAGGCGTATGTGTTCGCGGGCACTCTATTATGGATTAAGTCCTACTGTAGACTTCGTTTTAATGTTCGAAATTTCGAAAATACTACCGGCCGTAGTCGATAGAGATGACTTAAACTTCCGATGTGGGATGGTGGAGTCCATAAGTCAAGTTTCATCACCCCGTTGTTAGTCGAGAATCCTGAATCTCCAGAAGCGGCATGTTAACCCAGCTTTTAAAGTAGAGTCCGTGAATCTCCATATGCAGCAACTTCCTCAACTTCATGGTGAGATCTGGTTCAGTATTACTTGCAATATATCGAAATCTAAATCTAGATTATATAACACAAGTACTACCGGATAAATGGCTGCATATTTCAGTGCGTTTCTAAAATTTTTTCTTTCTATTTTTAACTAAACTTAAAAGTATATTTATTATACATTACTAGTTACGCTTGTGTAGATAAGTTGATTAGATAGAATTATATTAGTAAAATAATTTCTTAGGGAAACACTTAAATTTGAAACAATTTCAAATTTTTTTATTATTCTTATTTATTAATGATGATATATACATAATTATTAATAACTATTTAGATAGGTATAAGTTTTTAATAAGAGAAAACAAATTTCTTTTCTCTATTAAGAATTTAGATTTTCCTTTGATTTTGCTTTCATTTTTAAATAATAATAATAGTAATAATATATAAGAGTAGAGTCATTGTTGTTGCTATTATTTTTTATATGTTATATTTTATATATCATGTATTCTGTCGCAAATAATACAGGCTAATGTCTGTTTAAATACGCTTTAAGATTGTTCATCATACCTGGTTTTATAATGATCTACGCCATTAATAAGAACAATTGTAATTCTTGATCGATTTTGATGAACAAGGTTTCATTTTAAAAATGAAGGTTTAATCCAGGACCCTACTTTTTTGATTTTTTGAAAAAGCTTTATTTTCTTTGAAAAAAAAAAATCGTATTAAATAATGGTATTTTACCGAGAATAGTTTATGCACAAATAAAATGCTTTCTCAAAAATTCGAAGAAAACAGGAGTCTAAATTAAATCTTCGTCTTTAAAATGAGATCTTGTTCATCAAAATTGGTCAAGAATTACTCCTGTTCTCATTGATGGCGTAAATGGTGTTTTCGACATTTTTCGCGAAGAAAATGTTTTGTACTTTGGCGCTCCTCGAAATTTTTTATTTTTGTAATACATATATGTATATCCGCCATATTGGATCCGTCATTTTGTTTGTCATAATTTTAACTTTTGATTCGTAATCAACGACTTTGAAAATCTTAATATACAAAGTCTCAATTAAACTAACAAATCCTTTCATATATTGGTCAAGTTTTTGAGATTTCGTACCACTATGGAATGCTTGAGAATCTATTCTATACTTTATTCGCAATGTTATGTACGCGTATGATTCAAATATTGAAAATGCACATGTGTTTCTGACACGGTATTTTTACATATAAATATATAGTTTCGTAATTGATATACCCTCTCTGTTGTACTGATTTACTTTTATCGAGTAAAAAGAATAAATAAAAAAGATATATAACGTATATGAATTAAAAAAATTCTGTACCGTATTTGATTACAATTTTATTGAATAAAAGAATTAATAAAATTGAAGGGCAAAGTGTTTTTATTGTAAAATTTATATAATTTTCTTATTAGCACGCACACACATAAGATGTGTATTGTGATTTATAATGCGTAGGTTATAAATTTGTAAGAAAATATTTGTTATATTTTTAATACAATATAGGTTTGTAATTAATGCCTTTCCTTTTTTTCTGAAAATAAATAAAGATATTGAAACGGAAAAACAGTGCAATATTTTTCGTTTCGGTTTATCATACATTTATTACGAATTATTATAAACATTTATAGCATAACCTTACAATGTTCTGTATTATTGGTATATACACAAGCACGGAAACAGGAACGTATCGGAAGTACACTGAGATTACTAGGAAAAGTATGAAAATAGATACAGTTTCACAGAATTGTCGTATAATGAAATTAAATATTTATAATATTGGATTGTATTGTAGCATTTAATAAGCTGCACATTTAACGAACATATATAATTTGTTAAATATATAAATGTAAGTATAAATATATTATATAATAACATTCATTTGTTTGTTGTATGAATTTAATCATCGAATCAAAGCATACCAAAGTACAATAGCCAGAAAAGGAAGAACAAGTAACCAGCAAACGGAAGTAGAGCCTTCAAATTAGATGTCGCTCTCAAGTGACGGTTCATTAAACTATTTTACAAGCCTCCATAACTTTACAATATCTATGAAATTGTAAATTAGTCATTTCGCTGTAGTTAGTGTTTCATTATATAGGCAATATATTTTTAGTATTTTAAATACTAACAATAAGTAAACTTATAAAAAATATAGTGTAGTATATTAATTAAATACTAAGAATATAAACTAAAATATATAAAAAACTTTGAATTTACCACTAAAAATTGTAATTGGTTACAAGAATTCATGCGCCATGCTTTCTTGATTTTATAGTGTCAACAAATCTGTTTCACGTTCAATCTTCAATTAAGATATTTTGTACATTTATATTGTATTAAATATATTTTGAAATAAGATGTCTTATCAGTTATATAGAAACACAACGTTAGGAAATACGTTACAAGAAAGTCTTGATGAATTGATTCAGGTATGTATACGTAAGAGATTCTTTATATTTAAGGTTAGGTATAATAAAATATTTTGTTACATCTTTGATATTGTTTTTTTTTATGTATATTTTCATAATAAAAATATAAATAAAGTATAAATTAGGTTAGAAGTTAACAGCAATTGTAATAATAAAAATATTATTTTAGTATGGACAAATTACACCACAACTTGCCATAAAGGTATTATTGCAATTTGACAAAGCTATCAACCAAGCACTTGCTACTAGAGTTAAATCACGACTTACATTTAAGGTAGTAATAATTGTTGTGATAATTACTATATTTTTTATAAGTATGTAATACTATAAATAAAGAATTTTTTTATTTATATTTTAGGCAGGAAAATTAAATACTTACAGATTTTGTGATAATGTTTGGACATTTATGCTTAATGATGTTGAATTTCGAGAGGTTCAAGAGATTGCTGTAGTGGATAAAGTAAAAATAGTTGCTTGTGATGGTAAAAGTAAGTAGGTTAATAATTTAACTAATTTTTTCAAATTCTTTTTACTAAAACGTATTTCAAATTTTTTCAGCATTAGATGCAGATGCAGCAGCAAAACGATAGCGATTATTAGATTATCTCATATTTATAAGAAACGTTTGCTATTGCTTTCTAAATACTACAAATAATATATATATATATATAATTTTAAATATTTTATATATATATAAATATATATATATATAAAATTTTTACAATAGCAAATATTTGAAGAAAATACAATGCAAATGCAAAATATGCATAAACTTCTCTTACTTCCTTACCGCCAACATTATAAAAAGATTAAATTGTTACAAATTACAATAATTTATTAATAAGTAAATACACTATATTTATGCTAAGAAGTATGGTACCTATACTTGTTATTGTAAGAGTTAACGCTTCTCTAATATTTCTATTATATGGTATTATATCCGATACATAAAGAGCAAGTATATTTATAATGTACTGACCATCTGAAAAGAAACAAGGTACCACATTAATAACAGCCAATCCAGCTGAAAACATTGTGATATATTTACAAAGTAGGACTAGAGATTCAGGAATGCTAGGATTTAAAAAACTGTATTTAGGAACCCAATCTGATACATCGACTGTTCTGTAAATATCAGCTGGATGCCCAAAAAATAACACATCTTTTCCCATCTTACGTTTTATGTGTACGATCTGTAAAAGCATTGTAAAAACATTAAAGTATAGAATATTTTTTAAAAAACTTATAATAAACTAAATATTACATACCTTAGTTACATTATCTAAAGAAGGTTTTATACAATGTGTATCTTGAGAGGAACACTCATGGCTTGCTTGGCAATAGTTTTGAGACTGATTGATCATGGTTCTTGCTGGAAGACAGGAATGTGGTGGTAAATGAAGAGGTGCACCCTGTGGCCCTTCTATATATTCAAAGCATAGACTTCCAGTTGTCTCGCTATCTAAAGTACAACAATTTACTACTCCATTATTTCTTTGTATAGATGGTACTGATTCGTCATATTCCTAAATGAAATCAAAGTTATTAGTAAACAGAAATTAAATTTTTTATATTGTTGAATATTCTTGTAGTACCTGAATAAAAGATTGTTTAACACAATATCCAGGAGCAGGCTGATGAATAATATTTAATATACATTGGTACCAGTCTTCATTATGTTTAATGGGACAATTATTTACTTTATATATTATATCATGTTCTAAAAGACCTGTTTGACCTCTTACAGGTGAATTCTACAAATTAAATAATTATTTGTGTAAAAGTGTAACATTTCTATATTTATCATTTTATTTTTTTTAACTTACAGGTAAAATGTTTTTTACATAGACTCCACTATAAAGATTATAAAGAGGAGCCCAGAACCATGTTGAAAGCACAAGAATTATTGCAGCTAAAGCTGCAAGAATTATGTTGTGCCAAACTCCTGCACATGTAATTCTCAATTGATTACGTAATGGCAATGATATAAATTGTTCATTATTTATGTTGACATAAGCTATTGGTATAGTAAAAGCTAATAATATTCCTATGCCATATAACTGTACATCTTCTCTGACTGCAGCTAATGCATGACCAAGTTCATGAACTATGGTACAGATTACCAGTGTTACTGTATAATATCCAATTTCATTAAATGGCATATCAATTCCAGGCAACTGTAATTGATAAAAAAATAAAATTGCAATTATGTATAAATACAAGTAATAGTATCAAATGAAAATAAGCAATAAGTTAATTATATTTTTGTAATACCATTGGTTCCAGTAATATAGCTGTATTTTTATTATCTGTAAACGGTCCAGCAACCCATATATTAAATGTTACTCTTAAAATTGCAATCATTACAACTGGTAAAATAATAATACTTATTATGGCTCCAACATTGAACCATGTTGTCCAAAATTTGGAGCGATCCATGCCCCATTTGATTATTTTGCGATTGAATACAGTAGTAAACCATTTTATTCGCATTAACTGAACTTCTAATCCAGTATTTTTTAAAAAATATATGTATGGAAAATGTGAACAGGTCTAAACAAATATATGAATTATGTATCAATTTTGTTAAAATATTTCATAATGATATTTATACATTTTACCTTGAAAATTGTGTCGAAAAAAAATAACGAACAATGTATAAGACCAATTACGATCAATACATTTAAAATATCCATTCTTTAATTTATTAAATGTTTCGATTTTCAATATCAAAGTATAAATCTTATTTCAAGGCGCTTTAAAAGAATTACATCTTTTTACTTGCTGAAATTCATAGCGTTTTATGCAACTTTATATGAAAGGTTTACTAGCCTGATAAGTAACGTCAACACAATGTTCAGACATGTTCAGAAGTTATTGTTGTTGTTCTATGATGTGTTTTGCCTATGCCTAATTCATATAGGGAATTTTTCTTCTAAACTAATAAGTCAGGAATTTACAGAACTTGTATCATATCCTTATCTGTCATCTTTCACTTTGTTTACAACCTTAAAAAAGTAAAACAATGGCACCGAGGATTTGTTAGAATTAATAATTTTTACTTATCGTAGTTACCAATCATTGTATTTGTTATAAATATATTTAAATCGTTACCAAATAAATAAGATGTCAGAAGAACTTGACGAACAAATTCGATTATTATTTGCGGGACAAAATTTAAATAATGACACGTATATTGCACATACCGTTCAACATGAAGAGGATGGTTAGTATGCAATATTCAAAAGATTTATCAATACCAATTTAGAAATATCTAATCATTAAATAACATTATTTATTGATATTAGTTTCATTAATATACTGGTTGTATAAAAATATAAAAATAAAGTAAATTATTTTCTGTAATACATGTACTAGAGATGTTTCTATAATACATGTACTTTATTATTCTATTCAATTATAAATTTCATTAAAAGTCATGTAAACATGATTTTCTTATTATAAGTAAATTATGTTATGAATTATTGTACAAAATGTTTATTTGAATGTATATATTGTAGGTACAAAAAGTGTCTATACTACTACAGATACAAATTATATACCAATTTGTCAAAAAACTGTGACATATATTGTAGCTGCTGTAGTTATAAATGATCAAAATGAAATATTAATGATGCAAGAAGCAAAGGCTTCCTGTAGTGGCAAATGGTATTTACCTGCTGGTCGAGTTGAACGTAATGAAAATTTATTAGATGCTGTGAAAAGAGAAGTTTTAGAGGAAACTGGACTTATAATAGAACCTAAAACATTAATATTAGTGGAATGTGCAAGCGGTTCGTGGTTTCGCTTTGTCTTTATAGGTGATATATCTGGTGGTAATATAAAAACATCGGATCAAGCAAATGAAGAATCATTACAAGCACGTTGGGTACATAATATAGAAGATTTACCACTTAGATCTAATGATATTATTCCACTAATAGAAAGAGGCAAAAATTATATTCTGAATAAGCCTGACCGACAACATCCACATTTAATGCCATTATCAAAACCACTTTCCAAATTATTATTACAAATAATTATTACTGCCAAAAAAAGAGCAACGTAAGTTTATTATTATTGAATAAGTTCAACAAATTTAAAAGTTACTCATTTATAAATATATCACTGCTATGCTTTTTTTTCCATTTAGTATTCACACTTTCAGTTTAAGTAGAATCAATGGTGATAGTTTTTTTAACACGAAGAAGATATTCCAATTATGACTGTGAATGTGGACAATGGATTAATTGGATTGAACGTGATATACACATATGTATATACATCTGCACTTAGGTTAAGAATGTTTTTATCTTAATCTGCAATTACTAAATGGTACACATGATTTGCATGGCACTTTCTTACTTTTATCTATTTCATATTTATTTAAATTATTTCTATTCTACTTAAATTATTCTTTATTGCTAATGCGATGTTTTGTTTGCATGTTCTTTGTTGAATCTTCATTATTAATTTTTTAATTATATTAATCATTACATCGTCATATGCTTTTATCTATATAGAGCTTAACTTTCAGTATTAATAAATTAGTCATAAATATTTGTGCTACCTGCAAATACTAATTAAAAACTATATGATTAAACAAAACATTATTTGGAAACTATTACAATTTTATAGAAATATTCTTGTAACTAGATCTTTTACAAATGCTGAAAGACATCCTTGACACTTATAATATATGTAATTACTCTTAAAAATTGATATGTATTTAGTATTTTTCTAAAATATTGTTCAACAATTACACTATATGTTATATAAGACTAATGTCAAATATTTTGTACATTTTAAAATTAATATTATTCACAGGAACAAATTACATGTAGTTATATTGGATACAGAATTGCTTCATTTGCCTGTTTGTGAAATCAACCCTAATCGTAGTCTTCTTTCCACCTTGCACAACTTTATGACTGTAAGTACTGAATTTAAATATATATCTATAATAAATATTGTTTTAATTTGCTTTATCTGTATTAATGGAATTTTTATTATTTGTATAAACGCAATAATATATAATATAATAAAAGTACACATACACACAAACGTATCTAATTTTTCATTTACACAATAGATTTATTTCTGAAAAATCTGTGTAAATGAAAAGTGTGTGAAAAAAAAATCAGTGTATATGGAAAAATAGAAGAATAGTTCCAGATGTGAGAATCTTATACAAACAATAAATTACTTTTAAACAAAAAATATGCAAACGATAAATAAAACTCTTTAATTTTAATGAAATACTTTATTTTAATGATGACTTTTATTCTAAAGTGTTTTCTCTTCAGAAACTGAGTAACGATTATTTATCATTCTTTCTTTTGAGCTTATCCCTTTTTAACTTAAATCCTTACAGTATAACATAAAAACGGACAAAAGATTAAATCATCAAGAGAGTTCTCCAAAAATCAAATTTAAATAATTTAAATACATATGCACCGTTCTAGAAAATAATAACTATAATGGAAATATTTTATTTAACTGAATAAAAACAAAATTTTAAAAATAAACACTATTTAAAACGTCTTGAATCAGAATATACTATGTAAAAATTCTTTGTTTTCTAAACTGTGTTATTTCGAAATTATATATAAAATAGTCATGTAAAAAAAATTAGGTATATATATACTCTGCTTATATATAACAAAGAATCATTAATTATGTATGTAGGAAATCTTTGGGACAGAAGTGGCACCACATAAACCACATGGATTGTTATTGGTTGAGTTTAGTGGAAATCATGATGGAGATGGTCTTTGTTTGTCATTATTAGTGTCTTTTAAGTTACCAGTAGAAGAAGTACCCATTATTGGAAAATACTTTTGGTACCAAGCCTCAGAAAATACAGCAGAAGCTATTACAACTCGTTTACCACGAAATATGACCGTGCCATTAAATGTGGTACGTTAATTTCCACATTTTATACTACCAAATAATAACATTCATCTTCAGTAAATGCATTATAATTTATGAAAAATTGTTTATTTACATTATACCTAGTCTATACCAATGATTTTATTGACAATTTAACGTTATAGGCCAACAATTATTAAGGAAGTTATATACCATAATTTTGCTAACACAGATTACAAGTATTTTACTTTCTAATTGTATTATTTATATTCAGTACTTAATTCTTGTATTAATTTTTTAATCCTATTTAAACATCTTTAGTAAATTTGTCCAAATTGAAAATATAATTCTTAATCAAAATGATTATTTATTTCAAGAATATATCTAATGTGAAAATTGAAATCTTACATACAGATCGCATGCTATAGTATTTATTAAATTGGTTTGTTTTATAAGTGCAAACATATGAAATTACAATTCTTGTTAACTTATATACATATGTTAGGCAAAGCATTACTTATATCTTTTATAAGCAATTTTGTGAATGTTATATTTAATATAAATAAATATTTTATAAAAGAAATGCTTTATAAAAGTTTATTTTTAGACAATAAGAGATATATACTATTATATATTTGCAATTAGTAATATAAGTTAAAATTAGATAAAACAAAAATTCATAGAATAGTATGTTGAGGTTTTCATTAATTATCAATGTCATAAATATACATTTTAAAAAAGATTTCATATTACAATAGGTTTCAAATATTTATAAAAATGTATGTTTATAATAATATAAAAGATCTTTGTGTTAAAATCATATATACAAGGTGTGTCTAAAAAATAATGAGATCTCGGTTCTTCGGAATTGGCAACACTATAAATATTGCAACATTATTGTGAGATGTATGTCTTCTTTCTGTATCAGTTTCAACTTGATTTAGCTAACACGAATGATTTCGCAGAAATCGATTAAATTTTACATGTTGTGTTAAACAATACAACAGAAACGTTTATAAAATAAATTGAAATTAGCTTACAAAAATGAAGTTTTATTCAAGGCACAAGTTTTAGGTAGCACAAAGATAGTCTCGAGACTGTAAAAGATGAAGCTCGTTCTGGAAAACCTTGGACTTCAAAAATTAAGAGAAATGTTGCAAAAGTAAAGACTCTCAAAGATCTGATCATCGTTTGACAGTTAGAATGATTAATGACGAGTTAAATTTAAATTTAAATTACTGAATTGTTGACTTTTTGATTTAGAATTTGTGCATGCAAAAGATTTGTGCCAAATTGGTTCCAAAACATCTCTGCTATAAATGAGTTTTTGGCCAATAAAAATATTTCTGTGGTTCCACAACCTCCATACTTTTCTGATTTGAGTTCGTGACTTTTTTTTTTCAAGAAAATCAAAAGCCATCCCAAGGGATATCACTTTGGAACTGTGGACAACATTCAAAAGATTATAACTGACTAACTGAAAGTAGTTTTAGTAGAAGTGTTTCAGCACTATTTTCAGGAGTGGAAGCAATGCCTCTGGCATTGTATAACTTTTCAAGGGAACTATTTTGAAGGAGATAATGTACATTTTTAATTAAATGACATATAAACATTTTTACAGAACCAGTCTCATTCCTTTTTAGATACATCTCATATTGAGCTTTCTGTTATATAAATCATATATATAGACACACACACACACACACACACACACACACACACACACACACACACACACACACACACACACACACACACACACACACACTGAAAGAGAATTCTTATATATAGATATAATATTATTAAAATTTAAATTTTATACATAATATAGTTTTCTTTTTTTCTTTAAGAATTTATGTAGTCGTTGGTTTTGATATTAAAGTATTATCTGATCTAGGCTCATCAATACATTCATTTTTTACAGGAACCACATTAACTGTATGGTGTATTATTTCAATATCACTTATCTGTGAAGTCAGTGTTACATTATTTAGTGAATTTGAATGAGGAACATCATCATGATCTTTTGTATTTTGCATTTGCTTTGTACCATTATCACAAATTTCCACATTCGTATTTATGTTTACTGTATGTTTTTTCATATGAGTTGTTAAGTTTCCACTATGATAAAAATCTTTGCCACAGACTTTACATTGAAATGGTTTAATTCCAGAATGTATTCTTTCATGTATTGATAAATTCCCACTATGTCTGAATTCTTTACCACATACAGAACATTTATAAGGTTTTACCCCTGAATGAGTACGCAAGTGTGTAGATAAATTTCCACTGTGACTAAACATTTTACCACATATTTGACAACCATATGGTCTTTCGCCTGAATGAGTCCTCATATGTATCGCTAAATTTCCACTATGTGTAAAGCATTTCTCACACTGATTACATTTATATGGTCTTTCCCCATTATGAGTTCTCATATGAATAAATAAATTACTCTTGTGTCCAAATTCTTTGAAACAAATTTCACACTGACACTTTAATTTCTTTGTCACTGTAGTTTCAGAAGAACTCTTTGGAGGTCTTCCTGGACGATTATGTTTCATAGATGGAATTGGTTGTACAGTTGTTGTAGTTTGATTAACACTTTTAGACTGTTGCGAATATTGTAATCCTTGTGTTGATTGCGTTTCATCTGATAAATTCTGTTGGCTCTGATCAGAAAATTGAGTTTGTGTAGCAGCTTCCTCTTGATGTTGGTTAAGTTGAAATAATATGCCATGATGGAAGTAATCTTTCACATATGTTAAAGAACCAGTTTCCTAAAATAATATCATGTTTTTTTTTTGTAGTTTTTCTTGTAATATCAACATAACAACCAGCTGATTCAAGAATCATTGAAAAATAAATGTTGATATGTTGACATGATGTTAATGAGTTGTACTTGATGTAACATAAATTATATATCTGTTTCCAAGTCAAAGAAATTTTTTTATCTTATGATATAAGTACAGTCAAATTCTTATTTTTAGAAGAAAAAAATAGTCATTATTATATATTGCGTAATATAATAGTTATATTATAATAGGTATCCTTTACAATTATAATGATTATTTACTTGTACTTGAAGCAGATCCTGACAGTTGTAAGTTTCATCTTTTTGAGGAAGATTTACAGATGATTGTGCATAATCCCAAAATTGTGGTAACTGACGATATCTACACTCAGGATCTTGATTGATAAACAAAGGATATTTAGAATTATCTGAAGTATCAATCCTACCATTTCTACTGACATCTTCTCCTCCTACATATTCGTACTTTATTGGTATAGGACTAAACATCTGTAAATACATATTTCTAAAATATATTTTTTGACATCTGAAATTGATAGCAAATTTATCATAGCTATGCACATAAAAATTAATATTTCTGGGACTTTAAATGAAAAAGATTTAAACATCAACAACAAGGTGTTATTAAGTAAAATATAAGTCTAAAAAAAACATACATGAAAAATACTCACACTTTCACTTAATAAATGTTCCTTGAAGTTCAAAACCAATACTGCACAGTATTTCAGCACTTACTTATTCAAACATTAATAACTAATTAAATATGACAGATTCGATGGATAGAGTGAATATGGTAATAATCTTCCATTCTTAATTTTTATCATAAAATAATTGTGACTACTGTTACCAGTCACTGTAAGGTTCATCCATGGATCCATTACAAGGTATATCCAATCTCTTTGTCTGCTTTCTTAATATCAATAAGTATATATATTATAAGATTTCCAATGTACTCATTCTGGCAGCAACATGAACTTGCTATTAGATTTCAGCGACCTCTAACAATACTTGAACGATTTGAAATTTTATATGAAAACATACAAATTTTATAGGTGTATCTATATTATATTTACTTTGTGGTTAGTACTTTTAGTTATTTTCGTGTTAAATATTCGATGATCAGTGTAAATAATAAAGTAGATGACGTTAAATAATAAGTTTAAAATGGACATTTAATAAAATCCAAGTTTTGGCAAAATAGTTTAATTAAACAACACATATTGAAAAATACATAAAAATAGTAAGAAAATTCTGTTTATATTTATAGTGTTCTTAATGTTTATGTATATTTAATATATAACAATATAGATCCAATGTTTAAATAAATATAATAAGAAAGTTTAATGTTTGTGTAATTATTCTTTCAGATATAAAGTATTGGATATGTGATTTTTTGTATTATGCCTAGTGGACGTCGTAATGCTAGTGGTCGGAGTGCTCCGACTAGTAAATCACAATTTAGTCTTGCTTCACCCACTGGAAGAAGTAATAGCGGAGATAGAATATTTGGAAGTGGAGGAGATGAAAAAAAACTAGATGATAATTATGGAAAGTTATTAGCACCAAAACATGTACCTATTCCAATAGTACCAGTAGACGGACCATTAACATTTGAAGCCTTATCATTAGTTGTGTCAATTGTTGCTGCATGTTTACAATTATTAAATCTGTATAGGACTGTCTGGTGGTTATCTCATTCATATAATTCATATAGTATGGTATGCTATTTTGATTAAATATTTTTAATTCTTTCATAATGCAATGAATATATTACTCAGAATATTATAGTGTATTAATATATAATCTTATTATAGTTACAATTATGCATACTTTGTTTCAGAATTTTTATCTTATAGATCCTTATCTTCTTACATTTATTATTACTATGGTAACACGAAGATTTGTTTATACATTGTTACGACGATTTGTTGATGTTTCATCTCCAACTCGTTGGTTCCACATTGCTCAAAAATTAATGAGGTATAATAGAGTAAATTAAATTAATTTAATTTTTGTAAGGTTGAATATATAATGAATACTTTATATTTTAGGATAACTTTGTTATCTATAGTTCTGAGCATATTACTTTGGTGTTTATATCATATGGCAGAAAGGCACAATATAATGAAAATTTTTTATTTATGTTATCCGTTAGTATTTTTTGTAACTTTATTTTTAGTAACTTATTATGGCATTTTGTGTGTGTATATAATACATTATATATTATTTTATATATATATAATATATAATATATAATATATATTCTATATTATTTTATATATATATATATATAATATATAATATACACACACATGTGTGCGCGCACATACACATAATTATTTATTTTCAGAAGTGTATTTGTATATTTTTTAATGTTTGGTGTCAGTATATCACCTTTCTTCGATATGTCAGCAGCACCTCGACATGTAAAAGAAGATAAAAGAATGAAATATTTGTTGGGTATGTTATTTGATACTTTAAATTTATAATTTTCTTGATAAGATAGTAAAATTTTAAAGCTTTTATACAGATACACCTTTACATAACTGTTCATTAAGCGCATCAGCAATCAGAGCTGAAGTTTCCACCTTTAGTACAGACTTTAATCGTCGGTTGAAAAGAGCATTATTTGCGTCAAGTAGTACCGCTTATGTCTGTGGTATCGCTCCTATCATATTTGTACCACAATCTCTACATTTCAATGTGCCATGGGTAGTACAATATGTTGTGCTGTTTTGGCTTGGAAGAATAAGTGCTCACTTCGCACAAGCTTATCCAGTAAGGTATATAAAATAACAATGAATTTTTTTTTAATAGACTTGTACTAATCTTTTGATGTTACGACTGATTATAAAATCTAGGTATTGCGATGTACTACATAGAGCAGCCCTACATTTAGGGCGTTGGATAAAAATTGAGAATCATAATAACCATACATATGCGCAAGTATGGAATGATGCGGTTCTATGGCCCCATGGATCGGTTGTAAAATATAATAAAGAAATATATCGCTCGGATGGTCTTTGTACTGCTGCGGAACCAGGAAATCGAAATCATTGTAGGTTTCATGTAAGTAGCAGTTGTTTTCATTGCTTTTTATTAAGTTATTTAGAAAATATACAGAATTATTTCAAATATATTTGTAATTTACCTTTCACATAGACCTTATTTAGCAATCCTACAATACTTCTATGTTCTTTGTTGGGTCTTCAACTTCTACTCGTGGGGGCACAATTATTTATTTTAATACGCATAACAGAATGGTATCAAGTACTATCAATGACGTTGCTACTTGTAATCAATTATTACACCTTATTTAAAGTAACCAGAGATTACCTTGTTTGCTGGAAGGTGTATCGTGCTGAACAAATCATACAAGAGAAATGTCAGATGGTAATTAATTCTAATACTCAATAAACGAATGCGAAACTAATGTTTAATTTTTATTAACATTAAGAAAATTAAGAAAAGGAATTATTAATATTTGGAAAAAGAATTAAGAAAACTTGACGATTATAAATAAATTATTATTTATATAGTTTTATCGACAATAATTGTCATTAACAAAATATGTTGATGATAATTAACATTAATAATATATATATGTAAATATACAAAGGTGATCGAACTGGTTTAATGAATTTAAAAAATAACATTTTATCGGGATTTGATTTATTGATTTATTAATAAAATAAAACGTACAATACCTTTATACTTGAAACTTGAAATGGGAAATTTTTAATGCAAGAGTTAAGTGTCTCTTAAGACAAGGAATATTAGATTAGCTATCAACGGACGTTCTGATAGATCTTTCTAATTCACTAATCACTTAATCACTTATTTGCAGTACACTTAACGTATCGTTGATATTACTTACTTCGTATTTATTTTGAAAAACCATCAAGATTCGGCTTTTTAGTTTGTATCTTGTATCTTTATTTAGTTCTTCATAATACTTAATAAATAACTTTTATTATAAATATAAAAATATAAAGAATGTAAATAAATATGTTTTGTAAATTTTGAGTAATTATTCAATAAAGAAGTATTTTAATTAGTAATAGTAAACAAAAGATCAACAGGTATAAGAAAATAAAATACTGACTGTTATTGAAAGTGGATGTATTAACAAATGTTTGCTTTTTATTAATAATAATTAACATTTTCTTTTTCCTAATAAATAATTATTATTTCATAATAATAATGACCATCATTTTTCATAGAATCATATTTTTTTCATTTAATAAATAATGATATATTTGTATTACGATTATTAGTAAGTAATGGCGAAAAAAATTAATATATATACAAGGTGTTTAAGAAAAAGTATTTAATATTTATACAATACATATAACACATTATACTGAGTAAAAAAGTCTTAGTAAACACAGGTAGAAAAGTTAACCGTTTATGAGATATAAACATTTTTGTATGTTAGTATCATGATTGACTTACTACGAAGTTTTCCTTAGTATCTATACACCGTGTTCTAAATGTCCTCATTCAATTTCTAAAATTACAACGACAATTAGTCAGTTGTTAGTAACTTGATATCTTTGGACTTTTTGATGGAAAAGTTTCCTAATCGGAGAATTCCCCTTCATGTGCTGTTTCAAAATATTTACCAAAGTCTACGAATCAGGCTCATTTTAATTAAAGGTGGATTGGATGTCGTGGACCAGTTGTGTGACCCTTGATTTCCCAATTTTAATTCTTTGGGTTTCTTTTTATGGAGATATTTGAAAAACAAAATGTATTCTTCACCAATAAAGAACTTAGAAGAATTATGAAGTCGAATTTGCAATGTTTATGAAATTATCCAACAGAGATGTAAAATTTTCGAGAGAATTCACAACTCTTTGAGATGTTAAACGTGTATGGAAATGGAAGGACATGTAGAATAACTTTTGTAAATCAAAAACCCAGTAAGTCAATCATAATAATAACATATAAAAATGTTTAAATCTCAGGAAGGTTGACCTTTCGATTTATGTTTACTAAGACTTTTTCTCTATAGTATGTTCTATGCACTGTATAAATATTGAATGTTTTCTTTGAACATTTTGTATATGTATATATAATAACAATATTTAAAATTATATTTAAGAAATATAGCAATTGTAGGTGAAACGTTTCAAATTTTACAAGCTGAGTTCATCGAAATTAATGAATGTGACAACTTAAATATATTTTTACATCGAATAAGATGAAAGCACTAATATCTTTATTTATAATATATATTTTTAGATGTTATTTTCGTAAACTTTGTCTTTCCTCTCATTGACCTTCTCATTGAACAGTGTCTTATTGATATCATTGTAAGTCTGTCTGATATAAAAGAACATACTGATTACAGATTATATGGACAATTTTTGTTGATTTCGATCGATTATCGAAAATTAAGGATTGTCTAAAGAAATGTTTAGAAATGTTCAAGTTCCAATGCTATATTCGTACGTTGTTACTTGTTGATAATGCTAGTCCTCATTATCATTGACAAAAATATTTATCTCACGGAAAAGATCAATATGAAAACAATAGAAGTTTATTAAGGTAAAATGTTGCTTTAAATTACATCATTATATTTCATTTTGTCGTTACAAAGATATTAAAATAGTAAATTAAGATGGAATGAACGTGAAGATAAGGATTAAATCGAAATAAGACTTTATTTCTTATGAAGTACCATAAGTCGTCATTTTATTTAACAGTAACAAAAGATAATTAGAACATTGTTTATAATTGATCTTCGTTTATAATTGGTTTTCCTGAATCCAATCAAGGAAAGAATAGACTCTGGTGAAGACATCTGGGGATCCAACGGCGCATGGATATCCGTAAGATACAATACCAATTTGGACACCATTGGCTACAAGTGGACCACCGGAGTCACCCTGTACAGATAGATTAAATAAATGATTTTTATTTTTCATTATTTTCGAAAAAGAATAATGATGTGTGATGGAATCGAAAAGTCAATCTGAACGTTATATTTACATGGCAAGCTCCTTCACCCCGTTTGGTAAAAGTACAAATTTGGCTGTCGGTTAATCTCCAGTGTTTTAATTTGCAATTTTGTTGTTTTTCAATGGACAAAGTAATTTGTTGGAGGTTGTTAGGGATAGGTCCATTCAGCTATAATGGAGAAAAAAATTAGATCATGCCTTGATGAAATAGAAGTAAGAAATTATTATCTTATTGATTACTCACATATATTCTTCCCCAGCCGGTCAAAACAACTGGATCTCCAGCTTTAATAATATTACTGACTGGTAATTTTACTGGTTGCACTAATTGAGTGAATAAAATGTCTTTCGACACACGTATTAGACCAATATCATTGATAATTTTAAAAGAGTTGTAGTTCTTATTGACAATCAATTCCTCTGCATTGTAAACTGCTTCTTCTTTGTTCAAAAGTACGCTACCTACATGGACAGTAACTTGCTGGTTCGATTTTCTGTAAAAATAAAAGTATTAATATTGTAAATTACTGTTGACACACAGTCATCATTTATATTTCTTCTACAGATTTATGCTTTCATTACGTTATTAGATGATTCAAACAAATTGAATAAACGTACCCAACAAGACAGTGAGCCGCAGTAAGAACGTAACGTTTGCTTATGATGGAACCTCCACAGAAATGTTTGGGAGCTCTCAATGATACTTGGTATGGGTATTTACCCTGTGGTGCATCAGTACCACCGACGATACGGCCAGTTGGTACACCTTAGAGAATTATATAGAAAATTATATATAAATTACATTATAAATTAATGAGAATAATTGTTGCTTGACAAGAACGTTTTTCTCTATTTTAAAGGCATTTTGTAATTGTAAAAATTATGTAAAATGTAAAAAAGCAATAATATATATACTTATTTATTGTACTTACTGTAAGCGGCAGTTGCCAGAAAAAGAATTAACAAAGTAGTTAAAGCCTGCATGGTGATGCGGTTATTGATGATCGTCAGTGTTTTCTTCAGTATATATACACGTTTTTCAAGTAGCTATTGCTAAGAAACATAAATTTAATTAATCCATTCTGAAATCAGTTCAGATTTCTTGAGATTAATTATATCGACAAGTAGCTGTGTGACAATGGGTACAATGACGTTGGACTTGGAAAGTACGGAAGTTATCCCATCCTTGAGGGATTCCAGAGATAAAAAGTATTAAATATATCAATTGATCGACAAGTACTCATACATCAGATCGATAATTTTTATCACGTGAATAAAAATTAAGACAACAATGATATCAATCAAAAGTCTTGATTTACTTTCGCATGAAAGAGGATTTACGAATGAATTAATTAAATTCTATTTTCTAATTTATAATTTCTATGTTATAATTTTATTTTATTGGAATAAAATAAATTCGTATTTATATCTTAATTCTATGATGTTTATTGTACATCATTTTTATTTTCAATCTAGGTAGCTGTCATTCTCTTGTAACACGATTTCGATTTTGAAATATTTTATTTTTAATATCGTCTAATAAAAGAATTATAAAAAAAATTGTGAATAAAAAATTTATATTTATTTCAGGCAATGCAACCTTAACGTACATTTGCATTTGACAATTTATATTGACCTTTTAATTGGATTTGTATTTCTGGTAAACAATACTCAAAAGCTTATACGTTACGATTTATATATGTTATTCATATTGATGTCTATCTTTCACAAAGATGGATTTATTCATTCCTTGAAAAATCAAGATATTGACTTAGATATGAACTCTTTAACGCAGCAAGATAAAATTAATTAAAATCATAGCTGCTATCATTATATCTTGTCATTGAGTGTAGGCGATTTTTAACAATAAGATTATTATTTAAGTTATTAGAATTATGATTAATGAATAAAAATTTTAAAAATATTTCATTATTTTTTATCATTATTTATTTAATATTTTTCATATATTATTTGTTATTAATGTAGTTCTTATTTAAAAGACAAGATCGTGCTTTTTCTTTACGATCAATGCCTATGAATGTTTTTTAAAAAGTTAAGATCGATTTATTTTTTATCGTTAAAAATTAAAAAAAAGAAAAACAATTAGAAATTTATACGATCGTACCTACAATTGATACTGTGGTTTTTTATTTTTATCAAGATTTTATCTATAGATAATTGAGTTTTTATATCGGAATGACTTGTCGATATATAAATAAATTATTTTTTTTTTAGATAGTATGATATTTTTGTTTGATATTAATAAGATTTTTTATAAATATAAATATTGTACTTAGTATGTAAGATCAATCGATCGATATTCTTAATGGATCTCGTTGAAATTTATTAAATGAATACTTTTGATAACTTAGATCTCTATTTATCTGAACAAGTTTTTTATTTATTTCCTGTTTTTTTTTTTACTATTTGGTATTTTAATAATTAATTTTAATAAATTAATAGATATTAATATTATAGAAAATTAGTGAAAATAAGTGTATAAGTAAGTTCTCTTCTTATATAAGTATAGCAAAATGAAGTTTTCCTATCTTATTTTGTGCACTCGTTTCATCAAATTTAATTACACATAGGCTATTATATCAATATTTTAATTTCTTGAATATATATGATACGTAAAATTAAAAGTTACAGAAAGTTAAAGAAAACAACAAAATATAATTTGTTTGATTAATAATTTTTCCAATTTTGACGACTGAAATATGAAATACAAATTATTCTTCATTTTGTTGATCACTAGATGGCACAATGTTCGTTTTTCTCTCTTCATTATTTAAATTAAAAATATTTTTGGTCATACAAAAGAACAATGATCTTTATTTAAATTTAAGAAAATTTAATCTTTTAATGTATACAACGTATTGATAATAAGGAATTATGCATATTCTTTCGTTTATATTTTTATATCTTTCATTTATATAAATCTTATTTATATTAATTATTTATTGTGAAGACGAACAGGTAGTTTTTCCTTGATAAGAGTCTCCTTTATTTTCATTTTTTTCGACCTCCTTAAAGTGACTGACCTTGTTCTCGTATAACGTGCCTAGCAAAAACTTTGTTATGAATGAAACAAGTTGAGAGACGATGTTTGCAAATCATTAAGTCGACGGTAAAAGAGAAAGAAATATTAACTTTTTTCTATATCTTACAAGTGAAAAACAAACTAGGATATGTATGTATTATAAAGAATCATTTTGTTTGTCATTAGTACTCAGTTATCGATATTACCATGCGAAGTCATTAAAAGCTCATTAAAGTTATATTGCTATACTTCAAATGTATAATATAAATACTATGAAATATTAATTTCAATCTCTAAAGTATATACTTCAAAGAGCGAACATTTGTAATTAATTATTTTACGTCTCATGCGTGGCAATTTTAATTAAATGTTTCCCGTTGACATATCATATGCGTACACGAGTATAAAATAAATCGCCAATCGTTAGCCATTTTAGTGGGGAGGGGGAAGCAAAATATTCAACAAAAAAAGAAGTTCGAGATAAGAAATAATTTATTTCGTTGATTATTCCACAAATAAACGAGTTTAAATTATGGGAGCATCGCGTTTCGCTGACTATGTGAGGGATCAAGTTCCCTGAGGATCAAGAGAGGAAACAATCGCGAATAACAAGAACCCTTCGACTAGCGTAAGTCTTGATCCTGTTAACAGGATCATCCTACTCTCCGACGCATCGATGGAAGCTTTACTAACCGGTCGTGAGATAGAATCGGATGCGTTTGGATTATTCTCCGACGTGCCATGACATATTCCACTATATTCAAGCACATTCTACCGTATTCTTTCGTACCCATCTCGAATAAGAATTCATGTCGTACATTTCCATTGTTTGCTTACATGAATACGAGGCAAATATGGCAAACGATGAGGATTCTCTTAACAAAAAAAGAATACCTACATACATATATATATGTATCTATATCATTTTCAGCGTCGAATTTAAAACTTCTCATTTAATATATTGCAAAAGGTAAATATCTTGGAAATCATTGCGTTAAATCAAACGTAACGCACACGCTCGATTTATTTCAGCAACACGAACGATTTGTTATCGATAAGCGCGAATAGACATAGATAGTATATATATCTACGCAATTCGTTTAAAGCAGAAACTTTACGGTAACGTAATACGGATGAGAACACAGATAATAATTAGGTCATAACAATATCGTGAGCACGAAACGATGCGTGCGTTTCTAATTAAGTACGTGCTTTCGATAGACGCACGCGATCGCTTTGCTCGCTTTCATCGACGAAATTAAAACATTTTACTCGTGACTATGAATTACGTTGGTTTGCTATACGAATCCGTGAATGTAGTATCGTTAGATCAGTGAAACTTTTTGCTGGGAAAAATTCTCACAAACTTTCGCGATTAACTGTATTTTCTACGGATTTAAATCCGATTATGCACGGTCACCGTGTATTTACATATGCATATCATTTGTTCTATCACACTAGGGAATAGACTCTTCATCATCGGTACTATCCCACCAGACATATACTCTCTCTTTCTCTTTCTATCTTTCCTTTTGCTCTTTTTTTCTCTCTTTCCATCTCTTATTTTGCTCTTCTTTTCTCTCTCTCTTTCTGTTTCCACATACACAAATCGCATTATCTCGTGGCTAAAAATGAACCATGCTCGGAACGATTTGATATGCGCCAGGCATAACCGAATTAGAGTCTCGATACGACAGATGCTGATTCCAATGTAATAATAACAACGCTCGATCAAGTATGTCGATTTTTCTCGGATTTGAGAAATTGCCTTATGAAATTAGAGGTCGTAGGAAAGACACAAAAATTCGTTTCATGTATCGTGTGAAATCGTAAAAAAAAAAAACGTGTATATCGTGTAAATTTCAAACAGATCGAGAAAAAAAGAATATAGAATTTAAGCAGATAGAAGAAAGAATCGGGACGAAGAGAAGTCGCGAACGTGAATGTTATGATTTTTTGAAACGAAAAGAAAGAAATAGAGAGAGGGAGAGAGAGAGAGAGAAAGAGAGAGAGAGAGAGAGAGAGAGAGAGAGAGAGAGAGAAAGAGAGAGAGAGAGAAAGAGAAAGAGACGTAAAGTTTTTTTATTTATTGTGCATCAAATTTTTTTTGATAATCGTTCTTGAAAAAATTACTGAACGATTCTTTACTGAGGTCAAAAGACTCTCTTTCTCTCTTTTTCTTTCTCGAGAAATCGATGGGAATCTTCCTGGATGCCGAGTCGTGGGTGCGCCGAGCAACGGCAAAACTCAGCACGAGTTCATGCTTTGCGTCGAGTGGGCCCGATGCTTTACTTTTATGCCCCGTAATTATACATTCTTCCATTCGTTTCCTCTCGAAGTTTTAGGGTTACACTTAGAGTGTCCAAATCGGCAGCTTACGTTTTTCGAATGCGTAACTCTCCCACGACTCACAATGCGATGTCTTCGAGCATTTTTTTCAAAAGATTCTTTTTCTCGTTAACTTTTTAAGGAACAAAGAAACGCAGTTGATATCAGTGTAGATTCGAAGGAAAATTGGAGAAATCAAATTGATCAAGTGTTCGTTTTGAGAGAAAATATTGGTAAAAAAAACTATACTATTTCTATTCATGATCTTATCAAGTACGTATTATATTCTAATAAATATTTAAAGTATTGATTATCAAACATGTCTAGATTCCAAATATATTGATAAATAAAATGCATAAAATTTTATTTGCTTTCATATTTTTAATAAAACATTGTGAATTTGAAAATAGAATGATTTGCCGTCTATATTATTTTTAAATGAAAAACATATTTAAATTAACAACTCTCTTACAGTTTTATTTCAGGCTGTACAATATTTTCAGAATATCAAGACGTATTTTGTGAATCATCTAGATGGTGAATTTTCTTGAAGATACATAGATCGTGATTAATAGGATCGACATAGATTGGCGCTATGCCGACGAATCGAGGATCGCTTAGCGTGAAGTTTACCTGATGAATTGTTCTCACAATTATCATGATCTACGGGTTCTCGGAGGTATCCCGAGAAACACGAAAGTCTCGAGAGCGGTCCGTTAATTTCTCCTCTCTTTCAACGAACCCTTTACTTTGGGTAAATCTAGAGTCCACCTCCTTCCTTTCTTCCTCTCTCACTTCGTGCTCGTTTCTCGCTCTTAACGCCGACAACCACCCACAATTTCGACTTTCCGTTCTTCTTCTTTCTCCCTCCCTCTCTCTCTCTCTCTCTCTCTCTCTCTTTCTTCCTTTCTTCCTCTGTTGTTAACATAGAAAAGCACGCAGATATTCAGCACACAAAAATCTCGGAAATTCTTGCTTTGATGGAGAAACTATAATTATCTTTTGGGCTATGAGGTATGCAGCGAGAATAGGTACGCAAGAGTGATTTCGAGTTTCGCATCATCGAAAAAGAAAGAATTATTTTTTTTCCCACGTTCGTATATGAGCAGGATTTCTCGTAGATATTGAAGATCACAATGACTTTTTTCTTCGTCTCCTTTAATTTCTTGAGTTTGTTCCGAGAGCACATTCAATTACGGAAGATACTTTTTAAGAGAGTATCCACGCGAAATAATTTATGGAATGACTTTCGACCGCGATAGGAATGACTTTTCAGTGCGCTTTACGCACTGAAGGTTACAATGAGTTAATCTAATCGAAAGCGTGCTATTATGTGTTGAATTAATGAAAATCACGAGTATTATCGAGTGAGTGATGATCGGACCGCGAAGAGAAGGCATTCTTGGATGGAAACGTTGCGCGATTTCTCTCTTTTTGGGATCCTTCCAACAAAGGTTCATTTAATGATTGTGTCTTGAACCTTTGATAATGTATCAGACTTGTGATTAATAACGGCATTATATCGAAAATGATCTTTATTATCATCGAATGTATATTATTTTATTTTTTGTCGAAATACTTTTATTTTTTATTACAATTATTTTATATAAAAATTATATATTCACTTATTTTATTTTTTATTATTCGATGATTATTCTAATTACTTTTAGATTCTTTTTATCTAAACCGATGATACTCGAATATCCCTCCACGGAGCTCGAATTGATAATTGTCCCATCGTAGGGAGAGAGACACGATGGTTCACGTTCCGTTTAAAGTGCAGTGTCATGCGGATAGCCAAAATTAGGGTTATAATCCCTCGTGCCATCTGATAGACCATTCACCCCTCACATCGACGTCGCTATTTACCGATAGTATTTTAACCCTCGATTTGTCGTCAACAGCTTCTAAGCCCATTGGGAATCTCACTGCTAGGTTTTTGTCTGCCAGTTACGGGAACGACATGTGCTGATTAGCATCAAGAAGAATAATGATAGAAAGTAAAGGGAGATCGTTTCGTACCTGAGACTAGAAAGTGTCTGTCCATTAACTCTATTAGGAATTATATCGAACCGATAGAGAAGATTTTGAAGCAGAAGATGAAACAATATAATACGTTGTATTTTTCATGTAAATGTGTTTATTTTATCTAAATATATCTTTTCATATATATCTGTACATGTGTACAGATTTACAGACATAAATGTAAATATTAAGTAAACAGGTGTATTAACAAACTTTGCATATTTTTGTTTTAAGAGAGTTCTATATTAATAAAATTTAATAAAATTCGAAATAGAAGTCTACGAAAAGATCGATATAGAGGATATGCAAACAGCTATCGATCACAATGTTAGTTTAGGAAATGAACACCGAGCAGCAGAATATTTTGATAATTCCCCATTTTTATGTGCGATACTCGGGAGCGTGTAACGCGGAAGAGATCAAAGGCGTCAGTAGCACCTGTCCTCTAACCCCGCCTTGTCATCTAGCAGAATTTCGCCAGGAGGCAGGGGATTCTGGCTTTCTCTCTCTCGGTCTTTTTCCCTCTTGCTCGGTCTTTTCCTCTGTGCACAGTACGTGGGTCTGATCAGACTCTCTAGATGTGAGAGATTGTCTTCCTTCGCCTTACTTTGTACTCTCGGACCAGAGATGCTGGGATTAAATTGCAATTACCTTTATTGCGAGTACGAAACCTCTTTACGTCAGGAACATAGTAACAAAAAGAGGATTTCGGATTAAAACAATAAGAACCCAAGCGACGAGGCTTTTAGCTTCAAGCCGTGCCCGTGGAATGGGTGCTTTTGATAATGAATCATTTATTGAGCTATCTATTTGGAAAAACTCGGTTGATTAGTATTAAATGAAAAATTGACGTCATCGATTATATCTTCGATTGATTATTACTCGAATGCATCGAAAGTCGAAATAATTCTGATAAGCATACATAAGTCATCCGTCCTGGCCTGGAGGGATCCGGTCAAAGTACCCTAGAATTATCGCTAAACGTTATTGCCTAGACTCTATAGATCTTTCGTATAAAATATTAGGTTATTCTTATATATAAGTTTGTACCGCTTATATGTTGTTAGAAGTGAGGGTGGACCAGTCGAGCCTAGAATTTCGCTGAAATGTAGAGTTAAACCTCCGGCTCTTGTAGTATCCACTAGACTTAACGTCTCTTTTTGACCTTTCTTCTTCTCTCTCTCTCTCTCTCTCTCTCTCTCTTTCTTGCTTTCTGGAATTAGGACCTCCATACTCGTGCACGCACGGCACCGAAACATTCCTTTCCAGCGATATTCACGATCGTGAAACAATTCTACGTATAAAAGGCGACCTGAGTTAGCTTTTAACAAATCGTCCTACCATTGAAATGTTGCTTTCATCAACGAGACCGCTTCGTTTACAAACGCTCGTGTTCACTCGCGACAGTTTCGTCCTCTTTTTTTTAACCTTCTCCAAAGGGCTGGCCGAGGGTGAGTGCCGAGTGATATAGCCACAGACGAAGCATAGTAGTGGGTAAACGAAACTGACCGCTTTGTTGTTGTTGCACGACAGTGGTCGAGGGATATAATTCAGCGTTGTAACATACCGCAAGAGAACAGGTATAAAGCTCAAAGCCGGCTCGAACGTTTCTGCTGTCGCAACAATCGTAACAACAACGGCAGCCAACAGAGGCAGCAGCCGTTCTACCGTCATGATATTTTGAATAACATGCATGACGCGCATGTTATTCTCCGTGCCGTATGTCAATATCAGACGATGTCAGTCCCGATGATATCGGCATTGATGGGTGCTGTTCATTAAAATTGGGAGAATACGTTTTGCCGTTCTAATTGTTTACCGAGTGTTCCATTCCGTTGCTTTATTTATAATTAAAGAAAGAAAAATAAATTAATAATAATGTATAGCTACTTAATTTATATTACAAGTTCTTTAATTATTAAGTCTTCGGATTATTCACTACAGAGTTAAAAATAATATTTTTATAATTTAATCTTTGATTAGATATGAAAAAAGAGATAGATAAATAGATAAATAGATAAATAGATAGATAGATAGATAGATAGATAGATAGATAGATAGATAGAAAGAGAGAGAGAGAGAGAGAGAGAGAGAGAGAGAGAGAGACATTTTACGAGCGTGGTTTCGAAATACTTAAGTCCGAATTGTTAATCAATTATACTCTTCGGTCCCATAATCCGGCCATGAGGAGAAAAGAAAAGGGATTTCTCATAGGACGTATGAGGACTGTAAGCGAGGTGGACACCGTGACTGATTGTGGTTGCGACGATCTTGACGTCTTCTGGGAATTCTCGTTTCTACTCCATCTAGATTTGTTTAAAAGAATGGTATTATCTTCTCTGCCCTATCGAAATTATAGAATTCTAATTGATATTTTATAGAAAAGTTTTGATAAATAATTTATTTTAAATTTTCATTAAAATATTAAACCATCTATCTTTTAAGAGAGGTTTTTTTAAGATTATTACAATCATAGATGGTCTTCTTACATTTACGTACATATCTTATATATTACACACACACAAACACACACACACACGCACGCACGCATGCACGCACACACACAGATAGACAGACAGACAGACAGACAGACAAAAGCATTCTAATTCAATAACGTAATAAAGATTTCTTATCATTTCGTGAAATGATGAGTCTTTCGTGAAAGACTGTAAATAAAACTTAGGAAAGTAAGAAAGGATATTTTCTCCTTTTTTCTATCTCTTTTCTCTCTTTCTCTCTCTCTCTCTCTCTCTTTCTCTCTCTTTCTATTTCTATTTCTCTCTTAATTTATTGTTTCAATGTTTATCAAATAACCGCCTTCCGCGAAGTGGAGATTACGGCACGTAGATTTACTTTGTGGTGCACCGGACCGTGTGATTACCGAAGTTCGGAGGCCATAGTGCCTCAGACATTTCGTGGGCGCCATTCGCTTGAATGGACAAAGCTATGCGCGAACTCGAGTCGTGTAGTTGATAATGGTGCCGGTAACAGATATTTCAAACCTAAATTATGTTTTGCGCGAAAACTATTGTGATTTCGTTGGCGTTCGCGTGCAAGATATTAACCCCTCTATATATACTCATCTTTTCAATACATACGTACCTTTCCTACATGTGTAATGGAAACGATGCGAATTTGAGACGCTTTGACGATCTTCGGATTCTGATAGCCGTTTATCTTGCGCTTCAGACGTTGAAGTAACGATCTCTGTACACTACAAGTTCAATTCTTTGTTCAAGCCAAGCGGATTACCAAAACTTACTTTACAACGTTTGCGTAAGTGTTCGATGAGTTATCGGAGAAGTTAATGTTTGTATTTCTTTTTCTAATCGTATACGGAAATATTTAGAGATTTCAATACAAAATAGAATTGCGAAAAATATTATTTTATATTTTGTTTTATTTGTAGCAAACAATTGTCGATTGCGAAAGCATGTAGGAATATTTTTTAAATCTGGATAAAATTATAATATATCATTGATATATGAATCAAGAATTCGAATTTAATCATGTTAGCGCAATTTAGCATAGTGCATATATGTATTTATTCGTCCATTTGCTAGCATACTACACGATTATTTTCAAAATCTGCCGAAAATATCCGATGTATATCATTAGGCGATATATTTTTTAGTATATTCTTTCATATGTATTTTAAGATAAAAATAAGTTAATAATAAATTCTATTTGTATAATAAATTAACATTTTTATCATCTTATAAGATTTTATTTTTATAGGTGTTGCACTTTAAACATTTATTTTCATAGTAGAACAATAAAATATTTGTTGTTAATGGTTTTTACTTTTGTACGTTTGTATTTTTTTAAGATCATGAAAGAAAATATTTTCAAGATGTATGTACATGTTTAAGGTAGCACTCTATAGATGGCGAGAATCATCAACTTTCTCGCGAAGTTCAAATGACGTTATGTTTACTGTTGATCATGTTCCAGGAAATCATGTTGAAAACATCGTGACTACAAAATATTTGCGACAAAACATTGACGTCAGTACTATCGTCCTTTTCTTCATGTTTTAGGATCTTATTTTCATATGTATCGTATTAAGATGACTTACATAGTTTGATGATTTATATGTTTGTTTATCATATTTTTTTTATAAAGTTTCTATACTTTTAAATATTATTATAGATAGAAGAAATAAGTATTTTCTAGGTAGCCATAAGGTGGATCAGATCGTTTAACTGTTTGGCATTTCACATAGGCGTCATCCTGAATTTTCAGATGCTACTAAAGAAAGTGACAAAAGAATTTATACCTCTTCATATTTTCGCGGGACAGTGTTCATTAATCAGGTCATATTCGTGAAAATACAAAATTGATATTCTTGATGTTTCTTAGAGAGGATGGAAGAAAAAAGTAGCATTATGCTTTTTCTCAAATTTTTGAGACTTATTATCATTATATTATATAAATGTATTACTATTATATTGCTGGTTAGGGGCAGGAAATATTGAAAATATTACGGTATCGACAAGTTGTTTAAAAACATGTTATTTGGAGATTAATGCAATAAGAAATGTATTAATTGAATATATTTTAAAAAATTTAAGACTTTCAACTTTTGTATCCTATTATTAAAATTTATTAGATATAGTTTTTTTTTTTATATAAATATTTAAATTGTACTATCTGTGTGACTGAAAAGTATAAAAAAACAGAGAACATTTCATTACTTAATACATTTTTCCTAATAAATGACAGTAATGTCTAATCAATTTCAATTTTTCAAAGGATATGATTGTATGCCAAATGTTCGTAAATTAAACTTAAACAATGATGTATTATATATTTAATAATCAATAATTATTATAGATTATTAATAATTATTATTGACCATCGTTGTGAAATTTATTGTTATTTTTGTATTACGTTTTGTATGCATTTTATTAATAAAATGTTAATTATGTTTTATAATCTCAAAATCTTTTGTTTTATTGTTATATCTATAGTTAATGTCTGTATAATACATTCTTATGAAGAAATACAATTTTTATTTTTAATTTTATATTATGTTAATATTAGTATTTACTATTTTTATTAAATTACTTTACTATTATTACTTATTATTAACAAATTATTTCAAAGATACAGTTTTTGTATTTAATATATTTGTTGATCATAGAAAAATATTTGTGAATGAATGCAATTTATAATTTTATTTATATGTTATATTCTACAAATGTTTTTATAATTCAGTTTCATAGTTAAAGTGCTTGTACACAACTGCTTGCGCAACAAATAAAATATTGGGTCGTTCGGAAAGTCATTTCGTTTTTTTTTTTGTAAAAATGAAAGACAATTTTCGTATAATGAACAAATATTTTATTAAATTATATATTGGCCATTCTGGTCCAATACCTTTTGCCATCCTTCTGGTAATAGCATGATTCTACGCTCATAAAATTTTTGGTTTTTGCTGGCAAAAAACTGATCGAGGTGGTTTTTAACTTCCTCATTTGAAGTGAAGGTTTTACCGTCTAAAAAATTTTGTAGTGACCGGAACAAATAATAATCCGAAGGTGCCAGATCTGGTGGATGTGGCATTGTATCCCATTCAAGCTGTAAAAGCTTTTGGCGAGAGACCAAACTTGTATGAAGTCTCGCATTATCTTGGTAAAACACTACACCTTTTCTGTTGATTAATTCCGGCCTTTTCTGTTGAAGTACATCATTCAGTTTGCCCAGCTGATGACAGTAGACTTTCGAATTAATTGCTGTGTTATACGGTAAAATCTCAAAAAAAACGATTCCTTTAAAATCCCACCAAACAGACAGCATCACTTTTTTTTAATGGATATTGGCTTTGGAAATGCTTCGAGCCGGTTGATCTTTTTTGCTTCATGATCTCTTGCGTTTGACATTGTTATATACAACCCATTTTTCGTCCTCAGTAATGATGCGCTTCAAAAATGGATCATTTTCGTGACGTTTGAGAAGCGAATCACAGACGTCAACGCGACGACACAAATTTCTCTTCATGAGAACATGGGGAACCCGTATATCGAGCTTCAGTATTAATCCCAGGACTTTCAAAGGGTCATAAACAGTTGAATTTGATAAATTTAACCTCTCACCGATCTCAAGTGTTGTTATTCGCCGGTTTGTATCAACTAATACCTTTATCGTGTCTTTATCAGCTTCAACCGGCCTTCCAGAACGTGGTGCATCTTCGACATCAAAATTGCCGGATCGAAATTTTGCAAACCAGTTCTGGCACTGGCGTACTGTCAACACATCTCCTCCATACATATCGGTTAATTTCTTTCTGGCTAGAACAGCATTTTTACCTTTTCTATAGTAAAAAAGTAAAATATGACGAAAATGCTGCTTATTGCTTTCCATATTTAAAAGGACACCAACCAAAAACTACTGCGTAGAATCAATTGAATTTTTTCACACACAAGCCTTGCTATATCAGCTCTCAAAGCATATAATGATTATGCGGCTTAAGTGTGAAGTTAGGTGCAAAAAATACAATTAAATCCTCTGTCGGGAAAAAACGAAATGACTTTCCGAACGACCCAATATATTCTTCTGTCTCATTTTATTGGTGATCCTTTCACTGACGGGGATTGGCAATATAGTGGTATTATATAAATATATGTGAATTAATATTTTTCGCATAATAATCGCATTTTAACGATTCATGTTTAAATCATAATCAATCGATTTTCGTTTATAACACATACACATACACATACACACAGGTACACACATTTCTAATAGATATATACATATATACATAAATATATATAATGCAGAAATAATATATATAGGTATAATATACAGATATGTATACATATGTATATATATTCTAATGTGTTACTTTTGGGTAAAAACATCGATTGAGACTTTTTTTTAAAATAGATACGTTTCTAATGTTGTATTGTATTAATATACAGAGATAAACATAAGTCAGTTTACCGAAAATGCAAATTATTTTATTTTATCTGAAATACAAAAAAGATATAATTTACCTGTTATGAGAAGTGGAGGAAATAACAGTTATCGTTTCCGATCCACGTTAATATAATGAATACATTTATTTGATACAGATCTGTTTATAGAATTCTTGGCATAGACAGAACGAATTAAGTATTCTATGAATATTGATAACACACACACACACAAAAACAAACACACAAATAATTAATTATAGAAATTTATTTACTGTTTAGGAAATAACTAGTGCAGTCTGCTGGTTTCAATGTAGTTATTTACTATTTATAGTAGATATAGTAGTAATTTAACTATTTATTCTTTTGGTTATGTTTTTAATGGTATAATATTAAATTTTTAATGTTATATTGCTAATTGGCTACATGATAAAAGTAAATATTTATTTTTTAATAATTACAGTTAATAACACTTAATTATATAATTTCTTTCTTAAAATAGTATTAATCATTTTATAAGTAGTATTAATTATATTATAATTATGGGAATTCTTCTATCCTTGAAGATAATTTATTAATAGATATTTTTTGTTACATAGTTCTTTGCCAGTTTTTGTTTTATAGTTAGTTAATAAGTTTTAAGAAATGAAACTTGAACACATGTAAGACCTGTATCCTGGAACCGATGGCTTGTGTGAGAATTTATAAAAATTCAAGTAAGTAAATTTTTGAATATTTAAATTGAGTTTCTTTATCTTTCTGGATTACTATTATCATTGCTTAATAGATGAAGCAATTTTTATATTGCAATAAAAGAAGAATCGCATAATAGAGTCAGTGCTTGTTTGATAAATTAGATTCTTATGCATTTTGGGAATTAACTAATTTTCTTAAATATACACATTAGTTTATTGTGCGCAAAATATTCATAAAGTCAGCGTTTGCTCGCATCGTTAGCAGTTATATAGAATGTACAAATTTTGCAAAGTAAATTCAGTGTCTGCCCGAAACTAATAAATAACTATCTCGTATTTGAATCAGTCCATCAGAGAAAACAATGGAAATAAATATACTTTAAGATCATAATTTCTTTCTTGGGAGATAAGTAAATTTCCAAATTTTATATTTTATAATTTTTCAAATATCTGTTAAAAGATACACATTTTTTTTGTTTTCTTTAGATCATTATTATAGTCATCCTTTGTTCTTTTATATTTTTAACCTTTTGTACTTCGATGTTGATCGAAGCGCAGATCAAGATATTGTAGAACAAGTAGTAAGTTAAGAAAGTAAAATTTCTTCAGTATTCATCATGTAGAGGATGAAAGGTTCAAATCAGAAAGAGTTATTGGGTTGAAGTAAAATATTTTTGTATGATGTTATTATATGAATTATGTTAGAGCGAGAGAGAGAGAGAGAGAGAGAGAGATTTGTACATTTTTACAATTCTTTTAATGTCTCGCGAGATTAGTGAAAAAATTGAATAAAAGAGGGTGTAATCCTTATCATGTTTTACATTGTATTATATAATAGATCACAGATGTAAATGAGATTTATCAAGATGTATTGATACATGTATACTTACGAAATAGACAAGAAAACATACACAACAAGTAGACTCTGGATTTGAAGTGACTAAATATGATCACATTAATTAATTAGAAGTCGCTTGAAGTAAGTCCCTCGAGAATTTTTTATGTAAAAATAAATTATTAATGTTTTAAATATATATCTTATATATCTTATATCGTTTCTTTTTCTCAAAATAAAATAGTTATTTGAATATATATTTATAAAGGTAATATCGCAATATACAATATTATGAAAAAACAAAAACAAAAATTAACCCGTAAGTCTAGATTATATATTAATTTTAGCAATTAATATATGAAGGCAATGTGAAAAATTGGTTTAAGCATAAAAATACCATTTTGAGTTTTAAATCACTTTTATTTTTCAACATTATTTTTCTCAACTTCAATGCACTTCATCCAGCAATGTTCTAGTACTTTTATACTATTTAGGAAATCTATTTTTGGTGTTCTTCAAAATAGCTAATTAATGTAGATATCAATTCATCATCTGACGAAAAGCGTCGACCATTAAGAAATTTTTTCAATTTTAGGAACAAATAGAAATCAGAAGAAATCAATAAATGGGATGGAGAAGCAAATCGAACTTTAAATTAACGATTCTTATCGTAGTTACAAAGCTGCATAGGGATGCGTATTATCCTAATGAAGAATGATCTTTTTATTTTCGATAAGCCAGGCATTCTCTAGCGAATTATTTGATTTAGTCGATCTAAAAAATTAGGATAATACTCTCCAGTAATCGTATGACCTTTATGAAGATCAGCCAATTAGTAGTATTTTTTTAGTATTCCAAAAAACAGCCATAATTTTTCAGGCAGACTCAAGTGTTACTTGTATTAACGAAACTTTATTATTACGGATTTAATTTCAGGATTCTTGTTTTCAGCGACTGTCAATGTGATGCGTACAAAATCATAACGTGTAAAATCGTTCGGAATATTAAAATGAATATTTATAATAAATTACAAAAATATTCATTTGTTCATATACAAATATATTAGTATTTCCTTACATTAATTATGTAATAGTCATTAATCTTAGTAGTCGATTGCAGCAATTTGGTACGTAAGTATCTCAACTAATATAGTAATATATATATAACTTATATATATATATATAATTTAACATATATATATATATATATATATATATATATATATATATATATATGTTAAATTACTGTATTAGAGTGTTAGGATGATATTAGATATTCAGAAATAGATAGTCTTTAATATATATATATATATGTTAAATTACTCCCTGGAGTAAGTTTTTCCATCCTTGTGATACGTGTGAGAGTAATGTGTATGAGCCGATGTGGTTGTTTTGTTATTTTTTAAAAATAGGAATAATTAGGCGGATAGCATATCTTTTTTACGAATATGATTTTAATTTCAATTGGATAAGATCAAGATTTCCTTATAATTATATCTATAATTATAATTTACATTGAGTGGGAAATCTCATTTACGGTATTTGTAGAGCGGTTGCAAATTAGACAATTTTAAGCATATGTACTTTCTTATATTTTGTGAAAATTCTGTAATCTTATATCTTCTAACTAAAATCAAATTGTTTAAAACACTTAAAATTTTTTAATGAATTAAATTCTACCAAATTTGTGATGTCTTTTAAATATGTTCGTAATTTTTGTCGAATTTGTTCGAATATTGTATTAAGTAACGCTTTGAATATTCGCGATTTATGAAATATATTGTTTATTATATGTTAAACAAGAGACAAAAGTTAGACCTTTGTGAAATTTTTATCTCATATCTATTGCTTTGTTTCTTTTAAGTATTAGGTCATCTAGAAGAAAAGAAGCTACAGTGTCATTGGTCGTGGATTACTTATCGCTAAAATTAACAATAACAATGTGGTTTAAACTTAAAATTAACAATGACTGTTGTGTGTACGTGTGGAGTAGTAATGGTCGAAAAAAGAAAAAAAAGCTATGAGTAGAAAGACGTTGAAAGAAGCGCATCAGAGAAGCGTCAGAATAATGTAATCATGATGTTTAAGAAAATCTTACTGTTTTGTTACTTATGCAACCGTTTGTTTTATTAAATATAATATTTTTATATTTTTTTCATCAATGAATTATTCGTCTTAAATTCTTCTTTCTTTTTTCTACATATATGTAGATCTAATTAAAATCATAATGTTACAAAATGTATCTTTTTCTTTAATTCTAGTTTTTGAATCTCTGACTTCAACATCAATGAGTTATTTCTAGTTTTAATAGATCAATCGATTAGAATGAATATCAGCTGGAGAGTAAACATATTTTAATCGTAAATGTATTTTTACATTTAAGTAAACGTATCTGTATAAATATACACGATTAATAGATTTTTTGAGTCCCTTGATTGTTCACAGGTTAGGATAGATAATAAAATTTTTATTTTTTATTTTTATTTTCTTTATAATAATGAATAACAGAGAAAAAATATATTACAATATGCAGTTAATAATACATATGTGTCAAATCATCGTTTGAACAGTCATGCTTGTTTTTGTATATTATAATGGTCATGTCATTTGATTAGAAATAAAAATTTATATAAAAAGTTTTATTTTCCTATCAAGAGGGAGAATTTCTTACGTGAGAAAGAAAAGGGATTTTGTATTAGAGTGTTAGGATGATATTAGATATTCAGAAATAGATAGTCTTTATTATATATAATAATTAGGAAGATTGTGTTAATTACAAAATTTGAACGATAAACGTACCTCGGCGCATTAATTTGTGCATTGCATGTAAGTGAAGATTTTAGCAGTGGTTAGAGCAGGAAGCAAAGAAGTTGGTTATATTTTTAAGAATATTATAATATATTCTAATTGTCTGAGAAAATATTCATAATATTATTATTTTATATTTTATCGTGTGGTTATTTTTAAATTTATTAGTAGTATAATATATTACTATTATTATTATCAGAGGTGTATCATTTCTTCTTGTTTTGATACTTAAAAGACGTACTTGCATCATGGAAAAAATGCACATATAATCAGTTAGTTATAGAATATTTATAATTAAAAGCTTATTTTAATAGGACGTTCTTTTATTTATTTTAGAGTCCTGCATAGTATTGTTGATCTGTATAATATCTACTAATATATTAAAATGTAATTGCATTTTTACTCTTTTTATTGTGATATATTATACTTATTTTTATAGAATATAGTTTATAAAATTATTTCGAACAATTTCTTTCTTAAAATTTTGTTTAGACAATATTAGTTGCTTTACAATTTATTGATTTATTTTATAATGACAAAGTTAATTTAATTAAACGTTAATTCGTTGACAGGAAAAAAATACGAAACAGAATAAATAGAGGAATTAGATAAGTTTATGTGCTGATAAATGTCAAATGATGTATAATATTAATTTTTTCGTATATTTATATATATATATATATATATATATATATATATATATATATATACATGTAGTAATGTATAACTAATATATTTTTTTTTATGTTTTAAAGGAACATAATGGGAGTTAACATGGCAAGATAATCGATTTTCGCGTATAAAACGTTTAAATTGGATGTTACAAAAAAGTTTTATTTTCGATCATACATATTATACGAGCTGTTTATTTCAAAAATTATTTTTATAAAATCATGTTAACGTTTATAATAGTCATAGTCTTACGTAATATTTTCATTTTTAAACACTTTACAATTAAAAAAATAGACTTAAGTCACTTTAAAAATAAACGGCTGGTACGTACTTTTAAAGTCAGCTTCACTGTCTACATTCAATTGGATTTCGAATGACAAATAGCAAATTCGTTAGATTTAATTTTCATTGTACAATAATTTTTTATATAATTTAAAAATGCGCGGGGAAATGAAAAAGTCATATACTTAATATTCTTATACTTTTACTTTAAAATAACAATTTAATTATTATTAAATATTCATTTATTATTTAATTACATTGAATTCAACTATTAATTAGAGAGACAAATTCAATATTTATTCGTATTAAAAAGTTAATTTATTTCTTAAAATATTGGATTTGTTACTATGGTGATATTTATGCGGTGAATATTTATTCATTGATATTATACTGTTACGGATTATGATGGTATCAATTTTTGTATGAATTTGGTTTATTTTATGTTTCCCATGTTAATAGGCATAAAACAAAATTATATTTTTTTCGCAGAAATGCAATTTTATTCAGTATGTTTTTACAATTTATTTTATATAAACTGTTTTTAATTTTTCAAAAGTTTTGTAATATAAATATGTACATGTTCATGTGAAATAACATTCATAACATAAAATATAAAATCTGAACATTTACAAAATAATGAAAAGATTTATAATCAATTAGGAAAATATAAATATTATTATTAAAATTAGTAAAATATATCAGTAAATATTCCGATGTTTATAATTAATTAATTGTATTGACCATTATTTAATCATTCGAAGAACATCTTACTTTATAACGCCTGTCAGGGATTAAGCTTTCTGGAATTCTTTGTTTGTTATTGCAATATGCTTATTTTAAGCTTGTTATTAAGACTTAAGGTTTTGCATGATTTGAAGATCAATTATTTATCTGTCTTAGTGTAAAACATATCAATACATTTTTTACACGTTTTCAATGGATTAATTCATTAATAAATATCATTTTATTGTAATAAACTTTTTAATTGTACACTTATTTATGAATTAATCCGATAGTAGAAAATATATCAATTGTTATATTAGATATAAAGGAATAGTGATATATTATATATAAAAAATATTTTGTAAAATTTGCAAATTATATTTTACAAGTATATGAAGAAATTATTTGAAAATAAAAATTACATTTTAAAAGAGATGTTTCAGGATGTTTATTAAAAAAGATATTAAAGTCCACACTTTTTCTTACGCGTAGGATACAGCTTTGTCAAGGATGATGTATTATTCGTTCAATTTTAATCAGGTTGAAAGATTGTTCAATATACGCTGTGGATCTTTACATGCAGCAATCTTCAAGTGGTAAAACCTGGGAAATTGATATTACTTACGATATATTTAATCTTAGCGCAAATATTACATTTGGACATAGTTTAGGACACATTTGGGACAACAATTATTATTCTGCTAATTATATCCTAATATTATATGCTGTATATTTTTAATAAACATGTCAAACATTTAATTATTGATATTTGACAAGTTTCGGAAAACTTGTATGGCTAATTCGGACGATAGTTAGTTCTTGTTATATCGATTGCTTTTTCGAAATAAAATATGTTTTGAATTATTCTAAAGGTTATAATTTGTTATTTTCGATACTTCATCTTAGGAATCATTTTAGGAATAGCTATTGGATATTAAGGATTATAACATATTTGATTTTGAGAAAAAAATCAGTAATTTTATTGTGAAAAAATGGTTGTTTTCATATGAATTAACGTTACAGGTAATGTCTACCTATCCAGATCGCGATTTACTTACCGAGAAAAGAAAAGTAAAATGTAAAATATCAGGATTTTCGACAGATGGCTGGAATCTCAGACCTCAGGCCGCGACTGCGTCATGGCAACGGGGACTGAAGGGATGCTTCGACCTCACGATTTTACATCCTCCGGCTAACTGCCGATGGAAAAGTTGCGCTGTGAGTGCTCCACTTTGTTTTTTTTTTCTCCTCGATGGTCTCTCTGAGACATCGTAGACGACGGCGACTCGAAATTTCTCTAACATTTTTGCTAACGTTTCTTTTTTCACGTCGTTGAAAGATTGTCTTCGATGTTGAAACCTTTCTTGAGTATTTTCCATTCGAACAATTCGACGGTGCAAATACATTGTACTACTGATCAACAAACTCGTATATACATCTTCAAAAAGCATTCGTAAAATACTTTATGAGTGGGAAGTTTGAAAAATCTTTCCGTTTCACGTTAATGCAATAGGAAGAAAAATTTACAATTCTATAATACGTACTTCTGCAAAATTTTCGTTCAATTAACGTACAAAGGGATGTCTCAATTACCAGCAAACTTTTACAGATTCAACCTGCTGCGGGAGACAAAAGACGGCGGTCTCTACTGTATTTACCCGGCATTAAAAGAAAAGCATTTTTCTTACGCTCCCACAGTTTAAAACTTTTTCCCTTTAAAACCGCCCGTCTCTCTGTCTTTCTCTTTCTTGCTTTTTCTGCCTTAGTTCCTCTCGTTTTCTCTCTTCTTTCGGTCTTCTTTCCTTAGTCCGAGAAATAAAAGTCCGCATCTCGAGAAAAATACTGGTTATTCAAGCTTCGAAAAAAGTTTACAATCCAAACAACGGAGGGTAATCTCTTTATGTTCTAATTGGAAGAATTCAATTTCGCAATGTGTAACAGGTTACACAGGAGATGGAAAATTGGAATGACTGAAGAGTTATGAAAAACATTCGAAAAAGAAATAATCACATAAAAATAGACTCGAAAACGTACTTTCCTCGAATAATAGAGTCGTATTTATTTATATTGAGTGAATAGGAAAAATCATGAAAAATCTCGAATAAGGTGAATCCAAAATCGCATTTAAACGATCCACCATCCCTCTTTAGAAAGGGGATCACGATGATTGTAACGAAAATTGTAACGAAAATTGGCACGATTGTGAACCACAGCGCAAGATGAAGCATGTGGTAAACCGTGGCATCAATTTCAATCGATGACTTAGCAAGCTGTCGTGTGCCTTCGGCGATGCAGGAACTCTATGGTGTAAAAAAAATTAAGAGATCATTTTTTCTTTTGATCTGAGAAGGAAATATGTCATGGAAACATCTCATTTTTTAATGTTATGAAATTTTCTCCTTCTTATCAAGTCGCTGTTTTCATTTTTTTTTTGTACTCATTGATCACTCCTCTTCACCGCACGATGGAATAAGTTGCCAGAATCGTTTGCCCTTAATCGCGTATCAGTACGTGGAAGAGAAGAAGGAAGGAGGGAGGGGAGGGATGACGAAGAGAAAAAGAGAGAACGAGAGAGAGAGAGAAAAAGAGAAAAAGAAAGAGAGAGAGAGAGGGTGAGAGTGAGAGAGAGAGAGCGAGAGAGAGAGAGAGAGAGTGTATACTCGTTCGCCTCGAGTTGCACGAGGATATCCACATAGTAGAAGGAGTGAGAAGCATAAACAATGCAAGTATCTACACCGACGAGAAAGGGGGTTGAGCACTTGGCACGTAGGGCTCCCTGCGAGAGAACGTCCAATTACCAACTGGGCGCGTATCTTCATGGGGGGTCCTACACGCAATTGTTGTATTTCCCTATTGTTTCGCGGCGTGATTGAGTCCATTGTTTTTTCTTGTTGTAATTATCAAGAAGGAAGAGAGATAAAAAGAGAGAAAAAGAGAAAGAGAGAGAGGGAAAAAAGAGACTCTATAACGAGCAGTCTGAAATGCGTAGTTCGTCCTCGAGAAGCTCGATATATCATCCCTAGCCACTGACTTTTGCAATTTCGAAGAATCGGATTACGAAGGATCCGATGAATTAAGGTACGACACTCCTTTTTTCTTTCTATTTCATTTTCTAGTCCTTTTTTTTCTCCTGCGGAACGTCGGACTTGCTGTGATATAAAATAAAGATGTCGGTACTACACCTTCGCATCGACTAACGAATTTAGCTACACTCGCCGCGGGCGAAGAGAACGTTTCGTTGCGTTCCTTAGAGAATTTCAAGGAACATCTCGAACCACGTGCACGTGCTAACTCTGAGGGAAAGAGAAAGAGGGGGAGAGAAAGAGAAAGAGAGAGAGAGAGAGAGAGAGAGAGAGAGAGAGAGAAAGAAGGAAAGATAGAGACACGATCGAAGGGAGAATAGTAGAAAAGGGCACAAATTGCTCTGTACGTATTTGTTTTTACGCTTCTCTGAGGCAGATTTTTAACAGAATAACATGCGTTAAACAAGTTATCTACCTACGTTATTTTTCAAAGATATGAACAAAAAAAAACAATAAAAAGAAAAAAAAGAATAAAAAACACGGGTTACCCTCGGCAAGCTGCCTATTTGATTTATTTCCTTCTTTTCCTCTCTCTCTCTCTTTTTTTATTTCCATATTTTTTCGATTATTTAGTTACGTTTTGTAAACACGGGAAGCACTGTAGGCATCGCCGAGCGTATTGTAACAAATGCAGCAAATGTATCTCGTTCGAAACGAGTTCAACTTTTTTATGTGTACTACTATTCGACGCTACAATGCATGCCTCCTCCATCCCCACTCTCTATATATACTCTATATAGATGTGTGACTGTGTTTCTGTGTGTATATATATATTATATATATATTTTGAACTCTATACACGTCAGTCTGGAGATACGTTTTTTTCAGTCGCATGTTCTCGCCTGTGATTTTACTGATTGGAAGTATATTTTTAGTCAATGTAGAACGTTAAAAATTTTTGAAAATATGTCGTGGCGAAACGTAAAATGTAAAACGAGGCTCTGTCATTTAGTTCCACATAAGTTGTCCATCTCTTGACACTCAACGCTTCAATATTCATTTCTAAAATTTAAATGATATGTAATACAGTGATTTGAACAGGTTTAAGAGATCGATGATATACATTTTAAAAAGAATTGAATCGATAAGTGGTAATTAATATTATTGATACGTTAAATCATAACGTGAAATAAAGATAGAGTAGAAGAGAGAGAGAGAGAAAGAGAGAGAGAGAGAGAAAGAGAGAGAGAGAGAGAGAGAGAGAGAGAGAGAGAAATTATTCTTTCTATTCTCTTCTTCAGAAAATCTCATCGTCAAGTGCATCTTTTTCTCAATGACAAATCGCGTCTATATCATTGCCGTTTCGATCGATAGCCAGGAATGAGACAACGCCTTCTCGACACAATCGTTCGTAACCGAAATTTCTGTGGCGTGTGTAGCTTCGATCTTCCTCTATTCTCTTTTTCTTTTTATTTCTGTCTTTGTCTCTCTCTCTCTTTTAGTCTCATTTCGTATCGTGTTTCCCTTACGTTTGCCGGAGGCACAATGGCGTATTATACGTCCACGTAGAATAAAGATCCTTTGACAAAATTCTCCCGAGGGAGTCCGCTTTAGGGCCGACTATATGGCTACCAGGAAATGACTGAACCGCGTTAGGATATTAGATTATGTTAAAGGTCTTCTCCTGGTAAGAACGATGGCTAGTGGGATAGCTTTCCAGTCAAAGATCTCGAACTCGAATCGTTCTATCATTTTATTTTTCGATTTCTCAATATATTGTGATCGCGAGGATGAGTACTTTTGGAGGTTAAATTACGATTAAATTCGAATGATAGGAAATAACAATAAACGGAAGGAGAAAAATGAAGGAGGTAGAGACGGATAGAGTGTAGGCATTAACGAGAAATAATCAATGATAAATCGAGGAATAGCTGGAACGTACACTCGACGGAGACCGGTCGTTGGCTGTAACCGATGAAGACATAAACCCATGTCCACGCGTAATTTAGAGTTCTTAACTCCCAGTAGGTGGTTGGCCACCACCCGGGGCTCGAGACACCTTATCGCGCCTACTTTTCTCCCCACTACGATCCTAACCCCTCCCCCATCCCTTTCGAAAACAGGCCCTGGTCCTCTTTCCTTTTTTCCTTTTTCCTTCAGCGGCTTACTGATCTCACGGAACTATTCTCGCACAAGCAGAAACTGCAATCGTTGTTTTACAAATTGGTTTCGTGTCACGAAACAACCATGAACTTCCATCCTCGAATTATTATATCATGATTGCTACTTAACCTTTTATACGAAATGTACTTTGTTGAGTTGTATGTTCTTTATTTTTCTTCAATTTAGTTTGTTCAAAGGAGATCGTCGAATAGAGCAAAGCAAACTACCGTCGTTCTTTTTTTTTCGATAGCCTCTAAGCTTCATCATGGAAAAGAAAGGTCATGTAATATTTACTATTCCCTTAATCTATAAACGAAACATCCTCTCTCGACTCGCGTCGAAATGCATATGTTTGCTTGAAGGGATAGCTGTACTTTCACGTCTGCATATTTTCAAGCGGTCGATCTGTAAGAAGAGATCGAGTTCACCAAGAACCATCGTCGTCGTGGAGAAAAGAAAAAGGGAGAAAAATCTTTGAAAAGGATACGCGTGCGTGCGTGCGCGAGTCGCGCGATGGGAGTCAACGGGTCAGGACGGTTGGCCACGCTGCGAGTGGTCGTCGCGGATACGCCGACATTCGACCTGACACGTATGCCCGCGTGCAGCTATTACTTTCAATTTATGTTCCTCTCGATCCTTAAATCGGCAAACTTTCGGAGACCGCCTGCGGCGTTCTCGAGCGCCGCTATGATATATCTATTTGTGTGCGTGCATTTGTAAATCGACTCTCTTAAGACGCGAAAAAGAGGAAGAGAGATCGTGCGAGATATACGCAAGAGTATCGCGTGATACTCACCAACGAGTTCGATGTCTACCGTCATTTTTCCTTACCCGTTCGTTCTACTTTTCTTTTTTTTTTTTTGTTAAAAGAAATGATCAACGCAGGGCAAATAGCGAGAGAAAAAGAGAAATAATTTTTAATAAAGTGCAATATTACAGTCACGTTAAGTTTATAGTCTGCATTCGAAAACGTAGAAATCGTATCGATGGAATTTAAAAAATTGCAGTTAATTCAGCATTTCCGTTCTTTCTTATAACTATTAAATGAATCTTACATATATGCCGAATATATACTTTAAATATTATTTTTATTTTTAAGAAAGAGATAGAAAATTCGAAGTATAAAATTGTAGTATATAATATAACAAATACTTTCATACGTGTGACCTTGACCGAATAGAAATTTCAATCAATTAATCATTAAAAGATATTTAAAATACGAATTTTTGATAACATGTTTCGTACCTAAAGGGTTAACTCGTAGCGTTCAAGCACATTGGTCGTTCAGTTGTTCGCGGATATCGAGCCAACGAGCTAACGACAATCCAATATTGACGTTTAACAGCAGCGGCAAACAAAGTTCGTGACTGTTTCGCTCGGTATTGACCCAACCTTGACCGTCGATGACGCGTTTAATATGACCATCCTTCGAAAAAAGACTAGGTAGAATCTCGCACGAATATCGATCTCTCTATACGAAATTTCCAATAGCCGCAAGAGCTACGTTCTATGGAACCAACGATGCTTTTAATCATGAAGTAAAGACTACGTTCTCCGCATGAAATAACATAAGCAGGGAGGGGGGGCAATTAGTGAGTTCGAATATCTTTCTCTCTTACTCTCTTTATCTCGTGATGCCATATTTTTTTAGCCAATCGATATGATCGAAGAATTGAGAGTCTCATTAGAGATGGTCATTTACATGTGTATTCTAATAACAACACGATGATCAATACGATAAAAAACGTTAGCAATATGTAGGAATTGTAAAGTTTTTCAAACCATTACGATTATTTATTGTAATGATAAAATTGATTACATGATAGGTGCAGTGAAAAAAGATTTCTAGCGTTTAATTACAACATGTTGCCTTCCTACAACATGTAATAATTTTTGTATAAATAACGCTATTACGAGTTATATAATAATTATCTTGCGAATGCGTAGAAAGCAGAAGATTCATATGATATTTATGAATGACATCGACGTTGCGTATGCGATCCTCACGCAATGTGCAACGTATGTAAATCATTCGTTCGATGTTTCGCGGAATCCAAAGTACTCTCGTATTTCTTTCAGTTTCAGATAGCAACCACTTTCGAATTCATATCTACGTGGCCAACTTAAATCGTTTCAACCGATATGAAGCATGATTTTTTCAACGAAATATCATCGAAAATATGAATTGAAAGATTCGCGAGCTGTTACCGGATACTATCAATGAAACTAAAGTAAGTTCGTGTTGCACACAATGGAGTTGTGGTTGCACGAAAGGGGTTAAACTGGGGCACGCGGGAGTTTCGGGATAGATATAATGAGAGTTCACTTTGCTAAGTTCTCGCGGAAACTTTTAATTGGACTCGCATGCCACGGCGAGAGAGTTATCAAGGATATAGGATTTGTTTCGATAAAACTTTCTAGCAGAAGGAAGATCGATTGTTTAGAAAATGTGGAAAGAAATAATGTAAAAATCGAAAATATAAATGATAACGCATCGAACTACATATGCAAATTCAACTTTGGTAAAGTACTCTGGTACATAATATGTTACAGTAGTATGTATTATGAACATAGTTCGTAGGTATCTATGTGTAAGTAACATACACTTTCTCATTATTCATAACGTCGCCGTTGGGTCGTAAGACAAGCTTTCATCGTTCTAAATCATTACGCTTAAATGCAAAGGCAACATAGAGAAGTAACATTTCTTAGATGCGTTCTTTCCTCTGTTAATGACGCAAGGCATCGTCGTAACTCGTTATGTCGGACCAAGAATACGAAAGGGACAATAGAAAAGAGATGAAAAAAAGAGGATGAAGAGAGAAGTTTGATGTGTTCGTAGTCTCCGAATTTTCCATCGATGAGGTCAAAGAAGATAGATAATAGATGTGTTATGAGTAAGTAAAAAATTTTTAATTAGTTCGGAAAAAAGATAAGAATACCTTATTCGGCTAAGCTCCAAAGTTATTTCTTCTTCTTCTTCTCTCTTTCCGCATAAGAACGGGACAATGTTAAAATCAATTTCACACTCCTCTTCGATGTCATTTCGATGTGAAATAGGAGGGCGTTGCTTTCTGACAAATAAGTGCTCGGTAGACGCGTGATCCGTGTCTATGCGGAAGAAAGAAGATAGACTGAGTAAAAAGAGGAAGAAGAGAGGGGAAAAAAGAAGAAAGTATAAAAAAGATAGCAGGGAGAAGAAGAGAAGCAAGACTCGTCTCTCTCAATGCGATCCCTTCCAACCTGGTGGATCGAAGTGAGTTTTGAAAATGTATGCGCACACGGCCAGATTCACAAGAAGGGCTGTAAACCTCGCCTTAGGCGAAGGCAGGAGCTCGGAAGGACCCCTTATTCCCTACTAAATTTCACCCTATATACCCCACGCGAGCGCGGAGAAACGAAGCGCCGACCACTACCACCAACACCATCACCATTACCATCACTATCACCATCATCACCACCACCAGTACCGCCATCATCCCTTGGTTCTTTTCAACTCTCTCTTACTCTCTCACTCTCTCTTTCTCTCTTCCTTTTTCTAATAGATCGACTATATGTGTACGAGTTTCGTGCCAAGGCAGTGACCCACGAAGCAACATATTGGCGTTGTTTGAAGAACGAGAATTGCTCGACGCCGTTGGGGTCCCCGCGATTCGTAGAGTAGAGAAAACGATCGATCGGTCGACAATCGCGATCGTGCCGCGCGGTGCGGTGTAAATACCGCAGGCCTCCTTTTGATCGTCACGTAGAACCATAATGACGAGTGCGCTCTTTTTTTTCGAAGCAACAAATGGGGGTGGTCTTTGTTAAAGAGAGTTCCATGAGACATTGCGGTTTTCATTTGCTCATATCTTAATAAACGAATATAAGCCATTTGAATAACGAATCGAAAGTTTTCATTTTTTATTAATTTTTTTTTGACATCACAGATTTGTCCATTTGTATATGTTTTTTTTTTGCATTTGATCACATTGTTGTTCATTACAAAGATTTTCGAAAGAAAGAGAAAGAAACAGACAATCAGAAGAATGTTTATATTTCACGGTATTAAAGCAATGGTTAGCGCTTCTAACCATGAGTTTAACGAATGATCGGCTTCGAATTTTTTGATAATTGAGATTTATTTGGATGTCGAGATTAAGAAAAAAAAATCATGCGATCTTCTTTCTCACTCATCTTCCCCTCAAGAATCGAACCACTTTGGATTTCCATATTATGCAGTGTTTCCCTTTCTCTCTTTTTTTCTTTTTCGTCTCGCGTGCTGCCAATTGGAATGTTATAGCATGAACATCGCCCACGCTGCAACACGCACGTATGCGTATAGAAACGTATACATAGAGAAATGCATAAGTGCAAGAGGATGAAAAAACGATGAAGAAGAAGAGGACGACAACGTCGACGTCGATGACGAGCGGCAGCGGCGGCGGCGGCGGCGCTGCTCGAACGAAAGAGTTCGCACATATACGCGCCCTTCGCTCTGCAGAGATTAAACTCACGCACAGTCCGGCCCGAGGGCGGCGTGCCAACCAACTAATGAGAGAGGCGAGCGACCGCGATGATAAAGTCTCCACGCCGAGCAAGCTCGTTCCATATACTCGACGTGTCCGAATCCCTTTTTTGATTCAACGATATCTTGCTATAACAACGAGCATCGTTCTTAGATTCGTTTACGAGATAGAACTTATTTTATTTCTTATAATATAGTGCCAATTAAATGTTAAGTAAGTACGTTTTCGTAGTACGTATTAAAGTGATTTTAATCGACTTGTGATTCATGCTTGATAATTTTAGTTCTCTTAGCCATTGATCATTCTTCGCCTATTTGCAGATATAAGCCAAATTGATTTTTATTCTTTATTATAAAATAAAAATCTTCGATAGAGTTTTTTATTTGATAGTTGTAGATATTTGATCAATAGTAGATACATATCTAATTCTATAATAAAATGGAAAAATAATTATAACGGTTTGTCTTATTCATGTAACGTCATTTTTGTTTGCATGTATTTACGTGCACGCATTATTCTATCATTGAGCATTTTTTGCGTATACGTGTATCGTACTATATCTCAAATTTCGACTTGTTTGATTTTCTAAGAAAGGAATTCCGAGCGAAGCAATAAATCATGCATAAGAACGGGAAAAGGAAAAAAGGATTAGGACGTGCCTTCTTCGGGACACTCTTTCAGCAGCGAAATAACAGTCTGAAGATATGTTTCGAACATGTTCGTACTATAGGTGCTCAATTGAGAACTAAATAAAATGTTTTATCGCAAATTAAGAGCCATTGCAAGCGGTACGGAAACTGATTATTTCGTTCGTGTCTGAAATTCATACGAACCGATACCGCACCAACGTAGCTACCATTTTCAAACGCTACTTGATCACGCTATCCCGTCGGCTATGCGCTCTGTAAATATAGATATGAGTCTACGACACAATATCGAAGCTAAAAAATCCATCGTACGATCCTCGGATGGTACTCGAAATTAAATCGAAATCGACGACGCCGTTTGTTATTCAGTTCATCGAAATCCTTTTACAAATTAAAACCTATGATCATTCGGGATCGAGCTAGGTCTTTTCAAATGTTAGGGTTTCGAACATTGCTAACGGCAATTTAATGCGTTCTCGGTGTAATATAGCTTATACTGGAACGAATAGCTCAGCATACTGTTATTACTCTTATTAGAATCAAAACCTAAGAAGGAGCATCTGAAATTAATTGAAGGCTCTATGAAAGTCAACGAGAGCAATTAGCGTTTTCTTCCCGAAAGAAAAAAACTTGCCGATGTAAGGAATAACATGATAAAAAATAACTTTTTGCGTTAAGTTTCAACTTATGATTGGAGAATTTTTTAATTATCGATAATCGACAAATTATTTTCTAAATATTTTATTCGAAGGTTTTATAATATAGCATACAATTTAATGATAAGAAATAAATCAAAATACTAGTCGATTTTCAGTTTTTACCGAGGGATTCTGACCCTCTTATAAAAATATCGTTGAACTTCAAAGGCCGAGAAACCCCGTTTGGATTCAAAGTAGCAAGAAATCACATTTCGAAAAGAACCCACGAAGTCCAGACGTTAGGTAAGCCGACAATTTGCATGCTATTACCGCAAGGCGTTTGTGCTTCATGGGGAGAAGCATTTTACCGCAGCAACCGGGACTTGTTTATTGTAATTACGAAAGTTTGGCTTCCACTTCTTATTTCGTTCCTTTGTCTACTATCATGGCCTCGGCCAAGGTGCTTCTAAAAAGAGACAAAAGAATGAATTTCTTGATTCCACGATCTCTATTATCTCGATAAATCGAATTAACGAAAATTTCTTTCTTTCGTGTTATTTATTGAACAATAATAACTCTTAAATTATTAATAGTTTAATCTCTTGATTGTGTGACATATACATATATATATATTACACATATATATGTATATATAGGTCTGGATTTTATTTACTCAAAGACAAACACGGTATTTTGACTATGAAAGACTACGAAAAAAATAGTCATGGTATGAAGTATTTATATTGAGTATGTATTTTTGTGGATTTGATAATTTAAAAAGAATCGAATTTTATCTTCGTTAGGAACAATAGAGGGAGGAAAGAAAAGATGATGGAAAATTGTATCGAGACACTTGGTCTAAGGGAACCACATAACAAAAAGAAATGCTTGAAGTGGGTGCAGTATTCTTTCTAAGTTTAGGATAAAAAAAAGATGTTTGGGAGGGTCGCATTTGCCACGCGCTTAAGTCAACAAGATTTTCGTTTCTCGAATCGAGCGAACGTGAATAAAAAAGAGAGTAGTATTCGATGGGCTTTCAAATTTGAGCACGAATGTTTTGAGAAAAATCAACTCTCGATACTGACGTTTTTTCATTAAACGAAAGTGAGAGAGAGAGAGAGAGAGAGAGAAAGAGAGAGAGAGAGAGAGAGAGAGAGAGAGAGAAAGGTCGTAGCATCACCTGACAGCCTCGAGCGTTCGAAATGTGAAAGGATATTTGGTGGAGGACGCACCGTGTTTGCAGTCCTACAGATCAATAGGGGATCGGTATCGATCTTACGAGAATCCATTTACCGATGCGCAAAAGGATGATCGAAGGATTTCGTCAATAGAACCATTCATTGTATTTTAAGTAAGAGCTTTCATGTAAACGGAGTAAGTATTTTGTGGGTGGAAACCTTTTGTGGGGGAAAATACTTACAATATAAATAACGGAAAGCTATTTGTAGGGTGCTTTATATATAAAAATATTTTTTGGTTTAATGGTAAAGGAAAAGGATCCCTCTGTTCACGAATATTTCTCAAAGCCATTCTTCAATACCTCTATTGCTAGCGATAGAAAAGAATTATGTTAGCATAGTCATCAAGGACAAATAATTTGATTCAAGCAAATTCCAATTTTCACTGCGTGAAGATATCTCAATCTCGTCGAGAGAGTTATAGATACATCGATCTACATCGTCGCTACGTAAAGACCACTTAGACAAGGCCGAAGTTAGGTCATCGCTTCAGATTATTAGGTAATTAGGGTAAGATGGTCCTTGTGACCATCTCGATGATGGAGGAGCCAGGTTATATGCGCGTGACTACCTACCGATAGACAAACACATGAGCAGATTACATAGCGCTCTCGGCTCTTGCATAGATATATGCAATTTAACTGGTAATTTCGAACTTACATCAGCTTAACTTCGGGAAGGTAATGATGTAGTAGTTAAATTGCATCACACAGGCGAGTTACGACGTTATAACGTGATGTGCCCTGAAACAAAGTGGATTACGATGGATTTCTTGCCGAACAACTTCTCCGTTAACCGAATAAAGCTTAGCTTACGAAGCAAGTAATAATATTTTTGCACAAGATCGACGGTCTATAAGGGAAGCAACAGAGATGGTCCTTGCTGGGGTCGCATCTTATCGGCAAAAATATATCAATTACGATCGATTGAATAATTTATATAAATCGATCGATGATAAAAGAAGATTACGAAGTTTATGAGATAAATATATTTTCCTCAACGAATAACAGTTTTAAAGTTTCAGTTTCTAAATGATCAATACGCTTTGATAGTCGGTAATAATCAGGATGACGTAGAAGAAAGTAGTATTCTAATAATTTCAAATTTTAATAAATGACAAGGAAACGAATCGCTTCCTATATCATATTCGATCGTTTATTTAAGATACTTCTCTTTTACTCGCGAGATCAGGACATAAGCAGGTGTTGTTGAGTGTCGAATACTGGAATACGTCGAGGAAGAGAGCAAAAGAGAAAGAGAGGGGAAGAAGTATTATCCCTACTTTTGCTCTCAGAATAGTTTTGCAAGGAAGAGAAGGGTAACAGCGGAGCGAGCGTCTATCCGTTTTCGTTGCAATTGCAGTCAGGATATTGGATATTCTTGTTAGATCGTATAGCATGAAGTACTACTCTCCTATTCTGTTCTTTCTCAACCCTAAGTCGATTCTAAGCATATCGTCCGCCTTGTTAATTGTGCAATGCGAGTTCGTCGTTTGTCGATCTTGCCATTCTCGCTCTTTCTTACTCCTTCGTTTTCTCTTCTCGTTTTGATCAATGATACACGAAGCAACATGGATACCCCGAAGGATCGCGTTGGCTTTTTCTCGGGCATTAATATAACACCGGCGCTTCCTGCTTCTCGATTGAGTCACGATTTAGCATAGGCGTGGTACGATGCATTCCCTGGTAAGAAGATGGACGGTTCGATCTTTCTCTCTCTCTCTCTCTCTTTCTCTCTCTCTCTCTCTCTCTCTCTCTCTTTCTCTTTCTCTTTCTCTTTCTCTCTTTATTTCCTCGCCTTACCTTGGTACCTCTGATCGAAGAGGATATTCCAAGCGCGATGGCTGCCACTATCCAATGTCGGCTATGAAACTTTCTTCATACAACGATCGAATTGATCTTCAGCCAAAAGGTTGCAGTTTCTTCACTGAGAATGATTAAAGTGAAAGACTGGTTTCTTGATAAATAGATCGGTAAAGCTTCAATTTGCTAATTGATGTAGGTATATATGTGTATCAAAATTAGTTATTAAAAAGAGTTCTCTTAAGCTCTTTCGAAAAAAGATCCTTCTTTAGAATTTTTTTATCAGTAATTTCGATAAGATAGATAAAAAAAATTTTGATCTTTAGTATCATTGTAAAATTCATCAATTCGAAGAGAAGTGATAATACAAATAAAATTCCATAAATGACGACAAAGATTCTTCAGAATAGAAAAGAAAACAGGATATATTTCGGAAGGATGAAGTAAATAAAAGAGTTCGAAGAGAAGGAGAAGGAAGAAAGAGAAGAAGAATAACGAAGATAAAACGACGGGTAAAAGCTGGCGCGAAAAGCAAGTGAAATGAGCGGGTGGAAAACAGAAGCACTCGTTCTTAACGGATGCTAGGCTCCACCCTCGACTTCTTCTTCGTTTTCATCTTCATCTTCCCTAGTGAAACTGGAGAGGGAAAGAAGGTGAAGGGATGGTGGTACAACAACGACGACGACGACGATAACGACGGGTGCTGGTAGTTGCCGTGGTGGCGTTTTACTCGACGTCCTCTCCTCCGTTACCCCTTCCTATGTTTCGACTGGATCGGTTGAGGAGAGAAGAGAGAGGGGAACATCGATTGGTCATGCGCAGAGGATGTTCGCGTGCGAGTTGCCGTTTCTGTAGGGGGCTAAAGAAGGGGAGCCATTCGTTCGCGTGGCTTTTTCATATCTATACGTATACATATGGGTATATACGGTGTATATATATATATATATATATATATATATATATATATATAAATTTCTATCTATGTATGTGCACCTGTGTATATATATGAGTGTGTTTATATATATATATATATATATATATATATATATATATATTAGTAAATATACATCTGGGGTATGTACTTATGTACACATACTTGCGCGCACATGTGTGTGTGTGTGTGTATTTATGTGCTTGCTTGTGTATATATAGCTATATATATATATGTATTCGCTGCGGCATGCTCGCATTAGGTTGGGTTTTGTCTCTCCCTTTCTCTGCGTTCGTAGCGCTATTCCTCTTGGTGGCAGGCTTGGCAGGGTAAGCAGAAGGGCATGCAGAACGACGGACGCGCAGGGTCGGTCGCGCTGCCGACTGGAGGCGGAGGCACCACACCCCCGAGGGAGGCAGGGGCGCGCATAGCGGCGCAGATGAGCCGGTAGTGGTGGTGATGGTCGCGGCGATGACGACGTCGACGACGACGACGACGACTAGGTAGAAGAGAAGGAGGTATAGAAGGATGAGAGGGAAGGGCGTCGCGGCGCCTCTCTTGCCTCGAGCGCAGTGCGACGTCGCGACGCGCCACGTGCGGTGCAACATACACCGGGGGAGAGATACGACCTATGAAACTCGCTTCCTTCCTCTTCCTCTTCTTCTTCCTTCTCCTCCTCTCGTTCTTCTTCTTCATCTTCATTTTTGTCTTCGTCATCTTTCGTTTGCACTCTCCCTCTTAATCCTCTTTTAATCCTCTTTTCGTCTCTCATCGTGTCTGAGCTTCGCAAGAAATTTCACGATAGTGAAAGGACGTTCTTTTATCGAAAACGATTTCTCACGTCGCCGTCACCGTCGCTGTTATCGTTGTCGGAATCAACGAGGGAAAGAGGAACTTAAGAAGAAAAATAAGTGCTTTAAGCGGTACAAAAAGATGGAAAGCTAATAAAAAAATAAAGAAAAAGTTGAGGAATCGCGACGGTGGGGTGAGCAGTGATTAGATCTACTCTATGAAAGGAGAGAGGGTTAAAAAGAGATTCGTAAAAGAAAGATCGAGAGAGAGAGAGAGAGAGAGGGAGAGAGAGAGAAGGAGAGAGAGAGAGAGAAGGAGAGAGAGAGAGAGAAGTAGAGAGAAGAAGAGAGAGAAAAAGAAACAGACAGACAGAGAGATAGACAAAAAAAATAACACGAAACATATTTTGAATCAGAACTAATTCAGTTAAGGATTGGGCTAAGTGGATACGCGTTTATGTGATTCTCTCTCGCGAAAACGAGGACGAGTGCGCGCGCGCGCGCCCGTGCACGCCTCCACCACAGAACAGTCACCGCGCTTCGTGAATGTGCGAGCGAACGAGTGAAACACATTGGTTTCCTCTTTTTTTCTGCCACTGACGGCCAAGGGGAATCCGGGAGAGAGAAAGAGAGAGAAAGAGAGAAAGAACGTTCCTCATCTTTGCTTTGTTCTTTTTTCCTCGGAGAATAGCACTAATTTCAACTAATGTCGACACACATTCGGTGGCCGTAAACGCGACGCGTCTCGACGCGACCCGACGCAACACATCCTCTGACTTATTCGTCTTCGTCGTACATGAACGATCTTCTTATGCTGGTGAATGTACACATACGCATTGACTTCTTGTATTTCTCTCATGTGGAATTTTTCCACGAGAGAAGAAGGCACACGTTCGACGAGGTGAGTCGTTTTTTCGCGTACTTACGAATTCTATTTAAACTGAGAAAATGTTGCGTGATTCGTGCGTTCGCCACGTAATATCAAGTCAATTTTTATATTAATCTAATTTAAAGTGATTAGAAAGTGTGTGAGATCAGTGAATCAAGATCCTCAGTTAATATCTCATTTCCATAGTGATCTTATAAAGAATAGGTAAAGGAGTATTATGAAATCCTTTTTTTTCACACAATATTTTCACGTACATCACGTGTTATTTGGTTTATTTTAATTGTCATCTATTTGGAGTAGTTATATGTTTATCATTGTCGGAACGATTGATTTAATGCCCACGTAAATTTCGCAGTGTGTCAAATTACATAGACTTTAACTGTCAATAATTCACGATATCAACGTAATGTATACCGCAACATAAACCATACAAAAAAATCTAAATTTTATTAATTAGAGTAATGATTGATGCATTTTACAGTATTTAATTTACTCCATTATATTAAGTTTGCAATATATCGTCGTTATTAAAACGCGTATAATAAACAAAATCTAATTAACTTCTTTTTCATTTGTTCTATTTAACAATACAAAGCGTTGAGAAAGAAAGAAAAAGAGAGTGAAAGAGAGAGAGAGAGAGAGAGAGAGAGAGAGAGAGAGAGAGAGAGAGAGAGAGAGAGAGAGAGAGAGAGAGAGGGAAAGAAGAGTTCCAGTATTTTTCCTAATAATTAAAAAAACGGTATCTAACAATGAAAGTCATGGCTTTTAATTTAATTGTCTTTTCTCTTCGTGTATGTCGTGATGAATCACAGAAATCTGTGGTTTTCACGATGTTGCGTGCAAAGTTACACCTTAGTTAAAGCGTCGCCATGTTGTCGAATAATCTGGTTGTACAGTTCTGTCTTTGCCTTACGAACAATGCAGAACCAAAAGCTGGTTGGTAGACGATAGACAAAAGATAAAACTGGAGATACGTTTCAACGACGAGTGATGCTCGTAAATCGCAAATATGTTATTTATGCTTTCCTCCCGCATAAAGTAGAAATGGTGTGCGATAAAATTCAACAGAACGAAAGTTTGGAAATTTAATAAATTTTACAAATTTTCGTTTTGAAAGAGACCAATAATTGCATCTCGAGAAAGTAAAAATATAAGAAAATAACTGGAATCAGTACGAAAAAGAGATAAATATAAAAAGAGTAGGAGGAGGTATAATAAGCGTGGCGTGCAGTCAGGCTCCTTTCGTGAGTATCTTTTCGTTTTGTGAAAGTGTTTGGAATTAAAGAACGGCCGTGGCACCTCTGGGAGCCGTATTTAACTTTGCTTAACTAAGTTCTGGATCCGTTGACGCGACGCCCGGGGGACTCGGGATGACGACGACGTCGACGAAGATTTTGCGTTTTTTTCGACCTTCCGTCTTCTCCTTCTTTCGCGTCCTCGTCATTCATCAACGCTGCCATCTCTTTCTCTCTCTCTCTCTTTCTCTCTCTCTCTCTCTCTCTTTCTCTTTTTCTTTTTCTTTCGTTTTTCTTTCGGACGTCTTATCTCTATCTAGTACGGTTTTTCTTCATTTTTGCCGGTTTCGTCATTCTCCGCGCGCATCTGTCGTCTCGTTGTCCTTTTCATAGTAACGTTTCCGGATTCCATATTTCCTCTCTAGTTCGTCTTAAATTAAGTTATATTTCATATGATTGTCTTGACTAGCCATTTGTTTTCACATACATCTCCGTTTCTTTTGTTTTAAAAGTTTACGTATGAAATTTGTGGCACGTTGTTTATTATTTGTAGTTTAGGAAAACATGTTACTTATTCCTTTACTATTCTATGATCGAAAAACATGCTTTTCTTGTCAATGATTTAATGTCAAAATTCAATCTCCCTTTATATTACCTACTTGAATTTATCTTCATTGATAATATATCTTTTCTTTTTGAAAACAGAAATTTATTGTTTTTTAAGTTAGGAGAGGTCGTCAACGATCTAATTATGTTTCAGGATCGTCAACGACTCGTCAAGGGTACCGATGGAAAATGTCGCTCGTCGATCGTCTTAGGACGTGAGTGAGAAGTAGAGTATTAATATAAAGTACCAGTAAGCAGCTGATCCCGAAAAACTCAACAATTATTAGCAATACGGAGGATTCCAACAATATGTCTTATCTTGCTCTGGACTCTAACGCGTGGCAGGTAAGTTTTTATATTTGAGCACGATCATCTTTCTGAATTAGACAATAAATTTAATTCGAAGTACATTAAAAATTGTTATTGTTCTATATCGAGCTTTAATCGAATCGTCCGCAATATCTTCAATCGAACTATAATCGTTCCCTATTCGAGAGTATAGCCTCGAGTCTTTCGCATCGGACTATAACTTATTTCTTGGCTCAAGGATGGCAAGGTGAATCTCTTGGGTTAGCATTATTACACGGTTTTCACCGAGAAGATATTGAAGAACCGACGCCACACTAAACGTATTATCTCCCGTGAATACATCCAGAACATACAGATTCGCTTCTGTCGGATGTCGCATGAATATTTATACGATGAATATTGAGAATTACCACGACTCGTGAGAATTTCATTTTCCTTTGCACGTCAGTTGCAATTCATCCATTATGAGTATTCAAATATTTGACTTTATACGTTTCCGACATAGCGCGCAGAATTGACGATAGAGATGGCGTTTGATATCGACGGTCGAAGATCGTTTTATGAACGGTTACCAGGTACTGTTTGTGATTTTTTCACAAGATAAGATGAAAAAATATCAGAATTAACGAATTTTAATCATGTCACAGGAAATAGTAAATTATATTTATTATATAAGTTATGTGATTTACCTATATTATAGAAAGTGTTCATATATCTATAAGACAGCATCCGACGTTTCTATAAACCGTTTCTTTTTGAAACTTGTAAGAGCACTCGGGGCAAAACGCGCGATACCGTTAGACACAGAAATGTTTTAACTAAGAATTTTCTCTCTTTTTTGCAAATATAGATATCTATCTGCGTGTCCTTATTCGATTTAACGTAAAGACGAAAGCGATAAAAGCGAGCCTTCGATACGTTTTATCAAACTATTTTTCCTTTTTATGAGGATCATCACTTTAACTATCTTCTTCCGCGATCGAAGGACGAACGAGGAGACTTCTCCGCCTTCATAAGACGAGCGACCAACCGCTTGTCCGATACGGATCAGCCTTCTCTCCTCCCATCTCCCTCTTTTTCTTCTTTTTTTAGCTAATACGCCGCAGCAAGGTTGCAGTCATTATCGGGGTAAATTAGTGACGGTCAATCCGCGTTCCAGCGTTCCGCATGCGAGATACGAAGGAACGAGTTTATGTGATTACGCGTGCGTAACATTGAAAAAGAGCCGACGGAAGGTTAGGTAATCCACGCACGCGATCACGAATGCTCACTGGCGTTCTATTGGCTTACCTATGTCTTTGTTCTTATTTACATAGTTAAGAGATAATGTTACTTCGGGTATCTTGAAGTACAAGCAACGTTTTATCAACTTTCTGTAATCGAGATGGGTAAGAATCCATAATGCTTATTGATTAATAGCTATTGAATTTTTAAACCTTTTGTTTAAATAAATTTGTCAAAATATATTCGCTGTCGAAGACGAAGATACGTTTTCTCGAGGTAAACGACGACAAGAGAAATACTAGAAAGCAATTTCTCCACGTACCGTTCGATCAATTACGTCGTCTCAATGCGTAGCGAAGCGAATAGGAAAAACATTCCTCCATCAGCGGAACAAATTAACCGTGAGTTTCATGGAGGGTCCGTTATTTGTTGGAGAAACTACTTTCTCGTGGTTGGTAAAAAAAGAGAAGAAAAAAAAAGGAAAGAAAAGTTAAAATGGGGCAAGTAATTGACGGAAGCGTTCGACACAGTATGCCATAGTATCGAGATTCTACTCTCCCCCATTTTTGGTGGTGCTTAGTCCCGGAAATCACATAGACACGACAGGAAATGTAAGAGATCGACCACGACAACGGAGAGCGGAAACGAGTTTAGGTAGGCTCCTATTGGATTATGTCTGTTATCGAGTTCTCTAGTTTTACCTACGCGCAGTTATATGCTGCGAAAGGAGTACGTTAATGGTCTTTACATCGCAGTGCTCTCGCACGAGCAAGTTCGCCACGACGGATACTGATTTAATTTAACTCGCTTCGTGACCACATTGTCTTTAGCAAGTGCAACACATGTCAGAGATTTTTCTCGACTTGCGTACTACGATCACGATGATATCGTTTTATTATTTTTAGATCTGTTCTCATAAAAGTACCTACTTTATTTTCATATTCATCGAAACGTCTGACCAATGTCCAACTCTGCAATCTTTATCTTTCTTCTCTTTCGATTCAGTGTTTTTGATTCATCAACAATTCACAGCGAATATTTTCATATTATTCTACATCGTTTTTGTATTCATTCCGATGAGAGAAAGATACCGGCCACAAAACTATAGCTTTAGCTGCGTGAAATCGAGTAGGATGAAGAGGGAACATGAAATGGAAAGGGAGGAAACGATCGGTGGGTGAGGAGGAAAAAGCAAGTATTTGCACATTTTTCAATAAAGTATGATCTAGTCGCGTGGCAAAGCCGAGTGGCAGGCCGTGTCTTCTTGTTGAAATAACAAGGGTCCGAGTATGCTCGAGAATTAATACTTTGCTTCCACGTGCCCAGGATTCGACGAGATCCTCTTCGTGTCACCGCGAATATACAGAGTGACGAGAAAAACATAAGGGCCAGGGGATGTACGAAAAACGGGTTGGCTATATTTCATCGCTTGTGCGGGCGCGTGTACCCACACTTGACGCCGCTTATGTATCCATCGTTTATTTGTTTTGTTCGAGATGCTCTCAACTTTCTCTTTCTCTTTCTCTCTCCCTCCCTCTCATTTAGTCTTATATATCGAAGACATCTTTAAATGTATAATCTGATTGGCGTCCCGATAAGCTTCGAATTTCGAGTGTCTCTATAAAAATTTAATTTGTTTCGATCAGCAATGCGTTTTAAACGAAAGAGACTACAAATTTAATTAATTTTATTTTTTCTGAAAGTAGTTCTTTCTATCATAGAATACAAGGAAGTATAATTTTTTCGTAAGTTTATCGAACGTATGCAAGTTCGATTTTGCATGGACACTTTCTTTCTTCATATAAAAAACGTACTCGTTTTTATGTATACAATTTTCATCCTCGAGCGATAATAAATTTTCTATAAATACGTAGACCAAGAGAATTTATTTTACACTTGTCATTAAACGATACTCACAACGAGATCGTTCGAACAAATGAAAGATTCACATTCATTATTAAATACTTTTTCTTTTTTTAATTCAGTTGAATTCGTACTAATTTCGCAACGCAAATAATCGCAGAGTTAACAAAATCACGTATACAAACGCAGGTTAAATGGAAAGTACTTGCCATTTTTTGTTGAGGTGATTAGTGAAATTCGAGGGAAAATATTTGCAAGGTTATAACTTTCTCGTCTCTTATTTTCGATAGAATGTTCTCGCCAATTGTGTCATCATCATTTTACAATGTGCTTAATGCGTGATTCACTGTTTTGCATGGGCAGGAACAGTTGGTGGCTACATCAAAAAGCCCTGGTGTACTTCAAAGTCGCGGACTTGATCTCTCCGTTCGATCGAGAGCGACGGATTCGTTTGCGCAGCGTAAGAGTAATGGGGAGGAAGAAGAAAGAAGAAAGAGAGAGAGAGAGAGAGAGAGAGAGAGAGAGAGAGAGAGAAATGAAAAAGAGAGGAAGGGTGAACGAAAAATAAATGATACCCGAATTAGCGTAATCGCGTGATGGTTTGCAAGGGAGATGTTACGATTACTAAGCCACGCCAAGAGGAGTACGTGAAGCAATAAGTAACGAAAGGAGAAGGAGAAAAGAGGGTAAGCAAAGGGTAGTAGTCGTCGCATCGCCAGGGACGACAAATTGCATTTCAATTTCATTTTGGTCGGAAATGTTCGTGAGCCGGGATCAAGGAGTCTTCGAAGTGTTGCAAACTCGGGACATTTCAAGCGTGTAATCGAACTTTTGGTCTTTTTGTTTCTTTCGAACTTTTGTTTCAAATACATATACCTAATACCTTTATGCATAGAGAATTGTTTTTTTGTTTGTAAACAATTGACGTAACATTTTTTTTTTAATTTATCATATTACTAATGCTCACGTATTATATTTATTCTAAAAGATTATATTATATTTACATATACTACATATACAGAGTATCCCAACGAAACTGTCTACCAGAATTATTATGAAATTTAATGAATTTTTTGAAAAACATTGAGATAGATCAATTTTATTTTCGAAAAAGACAGATTCTTGTCATAAATTCATCAACATCGGATTAAGTTATTCCCTGAAGTTGGTGACAGCATTTTAAATGATAACCATCTTAAATGGCATATTATTATTATTAAAGGTTTCTTAATTCTTTTTACAATGATGCTATTTTTTTTTAATTTGAGTTAATAGTTTACGAGAAAATATACGTTTCGAAGTTTCAGGTACAATAAAATTCAATTTTGAGAATTACATTTATTCATTATTCATTTATTCATCATAGAAATCGTCGAAAATAACAAGAATATGGTAGAATAAGTGTTTTTTCACAAATATGGAGCTTCTTTACATTATACAGCTTTTAAATCAGCATTTGCCCTATTATTGAATTGGTAGAAAAGATTTTATAGAGTGATCATCCAGGTTGCTTCATCTCACACTCTTGGATGTTTTTCTATAGAGATATTTAAAATCCATAATATATGTCATCCAATCGGATAATTTCGGCAACGCATAGTCGAAAAAAGCTGTCAGATTATTGCAAATGTATTGCAGAATTTTCGACGTAACATTGAGCAAAGACTTTACTACTTCATGAAAATCAACGGTACACATTTTGAAGATTTAATAAAATAAAAGTTTTTTTCCAAACTAAATTTGCATTTTATTGTACCTGAAGTCACGAAATGCATTTTTTGGAAACTATTAACTGAAATTAAAAAAAATTATAAAATAGCACCATTGTAAAGAGAATTAAAAGACCATTAATAATGATATGTCATTTCATTCCTGTTGTCATTCAAGATTTTTTAGGAGGGTTGTTATCTCTCTTTAGGGGGTTCCTAAACTGAGTAAATTTAAGACAAGTATCTGTTCTTTTTGAAAAGAATGTTGACCTATCTCACCATTTTTCGGAAAAATCGTTAGGTGTCATAGTAATTCCGATCGACATTTTTCATTTAGACTCTGTATATATTAGAATTTTTTTAAACTAACTGAAGCAAATTGATAATGATATTATATAATACCTATGTAAATTAGGAAAAAATTAATGCCTATTACAAAAAATTAGTAAATGAGATAAAAAGACGAACTTCGCGCTTTTGAAAACTGTGATTCCAGACTCGCGTGACTGGTGGTCCTTTCCTTGCGTAAAGTCGACGCGCGTGTTTGAGTAATTTGTGATATTCAGATTGGTTACATCGTGAATGTGCAAGTGGTGGTTACGAGAAAGGCTTTAAATAAAGTATAGATCGTTGATGTTTGGCCGAGGACGAGGATAGCAAGTCTTTTACGATACACTCTGAAAACGTTGGTTAACCCAATGACAATGAGCGAAGAGAGGGAGTACGAGCAAGTTCTATTGTCACGCCCCGTCGGATACAAAGGGTGCCGAGTACTTTGTCCATACGAGCCTAGGTACCAACCGTATCAAGCGACACATTCTTGCATAATGTAGAAGATAAATTTGAGTGGTAGTACGATCATGTTATCATTCTCGATACTTTAGTTGCATTCACACTTCAACCATTATTTTTTGACCAGAGAAATCATTTCTCTTCTCATAATTAATCCTAATTATTAAAGAAACAATTGATTCTTTCATTAAATCGAGGCAATTAAATAGGCAAGATATGATTATTTGAAATGATATTAATTTTTTATCAGAATGACTATAAGGGAATTGTAAAAATTCGAAGATATCGATAAATCTTTATGATATCTCTTCGTTCCAGTATTTGCAATGAAAAACTTCTGTGATAAAAATGAAAAACTTCTGTAATAATAAATAGACCATTTTCATTTGGCACGGCCGTCAAACGAGATGCTCTATGATCAGTCAAGCAACGTTTTGTTTGTCTTTAACCCGTTCTGTTTCCAGTAATTAAGACTGGAGCATAAAAAAGGAGAAGGATAGCATGGCAATGGAGGCAACATAGAAGGAAGAAAAGAAGGAGGAGAATAAGGAGGGATGCAAACGGGTGGGATGGAGAAACGTTAGGGGGTGGGCTAGAAGAAGGGTAAGGGGTTGGATTATACGATGACACGCTCCTTTGTTCTGCCCTTTTGCGGAAGACATCGTAGCGAGTAGCATTTGCGAGCACAAAGAGAAATAATGACTAGTCCAGTGTTCAACTAATATTTGCCTCATACTTTTTCAGGAGATTTTTTTCCCGGAGAATGTTTCCTTTTGTTAGTGAGAGAGCCAACGCAGACACGACGTTGACGACGATGGCCCGGTTCGGTTTGTCAGGAAAGTGCTTCGTCGCTGTTTCATGCTGCTTGCCGCTTCGCAACTCCTTCGACTCGGCTCTCTCTCTCTCTCTCTCTCTTTCTCTCTATTTCTTTTTCTTTCTTTTTCTCTTTGAAAGGCCAAGTCTAAAATTGCTGCCGTTGTTTTCTCATGTGTGTACTGACTCGAATAAAGGAACAAGCCATTTTGCGACCATGCACTTCATGTCTGCACTGTCGCTTTTCATTTGCTTAAACCATCTTCTTTGTTCTCTTCGAAGTTTGTCTTTTCTGTTTTCGCCTAATAGTTGGAAAACAGAAAAACGGTCAGGTTTGAAGATTGCAAAACTTCGTAGACGGTTTCCCTTCTACGAGAAAAATTCGTGAACCGTGCGTGGTAGAAAATAGGAGGGTGGTCATCGAGTTTACCCTATCTAACTTGATGCTCCGGTTTTTTAAAGAGTGGTAGTGCCCAAGCTCGATTGCCATGGTTGTGGTGGTGGTAGTTGATCGTAACAGGGACGATGGTGATGGTGAAATCGAGTTAGTTAAATTAACCATGAAATAGACTACCTCCGCCCTAGTGTCTGTCTATCTTATCCGTCGCTAGTGTCGTTCGCATCGTTCCGTGACCGCTAACCAAAGCTAACTAGTCCCGTAGGGCCGTTTAGTTTGCTCGTTCGTAGGGTGAAGGGTAAGGAAACATTACAAAAAAAAAAAATAAATAAAAAACAAAAATACGAATTACTTATTTCTGTTTGAAAATGTTATACTTTAATTTCATTGTTTAATTATAACATAAAAATGATATTAATTAATATATAAATATAGTGTATATAATAGCAGAATTTCAACAATACGTAAAATTGTTAGAAAGCAAAGAAAGTAGAATTTCTACACGTTTCTATGAGCGCTATGAGCCTCTCCTGCCCGTGATTCATGGGTACGATGATCCCATTGACAAATAAGAAGGACGTAGGCCAGCCTTTTTCTCATTAGCGGCACTTTGAACTAAACCGCCCACGTTATGACAAACTAGATTAATTTTCTGTCCAAAAGGTACCGCCCTTCTCGATCGTTTATTATGAAATTTCAACTGTCAGAGACTGCTTTATCGTGTTCCCGTGCTCTCTGTTACCCGAAGATTGCCATTTTATTCGACCGCCGTAAAAAACTAAGCTGCATAATCAGCGAACATAATCTCATTTACGAATTTTTTTATCGCACTTTCGACGTCCCGTTGAAATTAACTCGCGCGATCCTGTGCATTTCTCTTTCGAGTTTTTCTTTTGTTAGAGAGAAAAAAGATCTGACGATCTGAGCCATTATCGCTGCCGTAAATTCACATGTGTCAAAATAAATTAATAAAGTTTCAACTGCTCGAAAGTATTCGTAGTATGGAACTTCGTTCTGAAAGTTGCTCAAAAAATTATTTACTTCGAGACATTTGCTTAATATGAAAAGACGGATTTCTATATTAATGTTACGTTGAAAGTCACCTGGCACAAATAGATCGCGTTTTTATAGTAAAAATCGAGATCGGGTTAAAAATATTCAAAGATGGGAGCGTTGGCCGTAGAGGAGTTTATAACTCACGTCAGGCAGGTAATTAGCCGCTTTTGCCCAACTGTAATGGACCCGCTAAGGCACTAAGCGAGACCCTTAACTTATTTAAATGAACTGGTAACCCATGTCCATGTCCAACGCGAGCCAGACGCGAGGCAATATAGAAAAACCATTTATAAGGGCACTATTCCGGATGCCTAAACAACCTTCTCTCTTCGTTTTGTTATACTTTGGACTCTGCACGACCGTCAGGCGAACTATTTTTTCGTACCAACGCGCGGATACAGATGAGTCTAAGCTGAGCTGCTTGTTTTCATTGCTCCTTGAAATTTTTTATGACTTTAAGATGAGATAAGCAATAGCGTCGAGATTTATCTGATAAATAGTGACACTTCAAAGCAGTGATACAACGTACAACGCCTACTATTTTTTTTTGTTTTCCTTCTTTCATTCTTTAATAATCTTAATGATTAAGTTTCTTTTTATTTATTTATTTTTTATTTAATCATTTTTTATTTATTCATTCTTTCCGACAACTTCAGCGTAAATTCGTGGTCGCGAATTGTCTGTAATAATACCGGTTTTAAATCCGTGAATCATATTGATTTGATTTCGATGGAATTTAGGGACGCGTCTGGAGAGCGAATATTGATTTTATGCCCGGCTGTAAAAGTGTGATTTGAATTTTGATTGCGGCCTGGAAGAGATCGCGTAACAGGATAGTGCACGCTTTGCCAGACGCACAAGGGTTCTTCAAGCGATGCTTACTCGACTGGAAAATCGAAGGAATATATGTTTTAAAGTGCCGAAACGGGAGAGACCTCCTGACCGATTATGAATCGAAGAAAAAATAGATTCAATGAGAAGATTAATTTTTTTATTTGTTATTTCTGAACTTTCTCAAATTTTTCTCACATTTTTCTGCCTACAGCTGTACTTTTTTTGGAACAGAAGGAAAAAGAAGAAAAAGTTACGAAATCATGGGCGTGCACATAGACGAATCGTTCTAGCTCGATTAGAATCTTAAAAGGAGCATAATTCGATAATGATATGAGGGCAGTCGAGATTTCATCGTAGAAGCATGCTAATGCCGCTTTTGTCGTAAGCTCCAGATGACTATAATTTGCGAACACTTAAAAATAGGTATTAAAATATTATCATAGATCGTTTCCACGTAATATTCTAACACAAAAGTCCGTTTGCTTTTGTCAGCTCGCACTTTGCAATAATATTCTGCATTCAGTGTTCCACTTTTGAGAATTCATGTTTTTTCTTACTATTATTTTCTATTAAATAATATACGAAAGAAAAAAGATTTATAATCTATCAATACAAATTAATAAAAAAGGCACATATACCGAATTATCACGAATTGATGATTAGAGATGTAATTAAGCGTGGGTTGTTATATTGTCGGGAATAAGATTATGTTAGTGTACGGAACTTAAACAAATAAATAGATGGTTGATAGGGAAAAAAAGAAGGGGAAAGATAGAGATAGTCTATTTCCGTGCATAAGTACATCGACGCATCAATGCAATATCGTTAAACAAACGAACGACTGATGGATGAAGCGGTCATTAATGTGGATATTCGCTAGTCGCCGTACGCATCCTCTTCTCTATTTCTTGCTTTATTTTTTGAGAAAGGTCCACCAAGAACACCTATTTCTCTCTCTCTCTTTCTCTCTCTCTCTCTCTCTCTTTCTTTCCTTCTTTCGCTCTCTTAACATCTCGTGGCTCCAATTAGTTCTGAACGTCGGTCCGTCCGTCTATCCGTCCTCTACGTTCGTGTCCGTCTGTCCGTTGCTGCTTCGTTCCTTCGTTCGTCGAGCCGTCCACACGATACTATTTGCACCGTTCTTTCGTTCGTTCGTTGCCTCGGCTCGTTCGTATCCCTCAGCTTCATTAAGAAACGGTAATGCGTTTTGTTTCTCTTCTACATGGGCTCTCCCTCTTTTCAAACGTAGGGGGAGAGAACGAACCAGAGACTCTTTTAATAATCCCGCAGCACGTTCAGAGATTTATTATTTTCGGACTACGTTGCCCGGATAAGTCCATATGGCTGACGCTCTTTTCTCTCTCTCTCTCTCTCTCTCTTTCTCTCTTTCTCTCTTTTTCTCTCTTCTCTTCCACGACTCAACGAAGATCTCTTCCTTTTTCTACTTCCTCCAACTTCTAACGTCGTCTCCTTCGAGCTTCCACTCGTTCCGCAAACTTCTGTACAGGGTGACCTAATAAAGTACAAAACTCGAATGTGTAACATCCACTAAAGTTCCGAACATTCCCGGAGGTGTATTCTTCATCTCGTTCAAAAAAAGATTTATTGACGTTCAAGATAGAAAGCGACAGAAAAAACTGAGTGAGTTTTAATGTGTTTTACAATTTATCTCGAACATAATGACATAATAGAATATACGAACTTCTGAATGAAAAAGCCCAGAACGTTATCAAAATTATCTGATGCGCTTTTAAATATATAAGTCTAAAAGAATTAAATTTCTCTTTGCTACGATTCGTGCGTTTGTTATAACAGAAAATGGAAATAGTGGTAACTCCATCGACGGATCGTCGTTGGTCTAGCAGTGCCGGTGGTTTCGATCAGGGAGAAAAGAGAGATAGCATCCTTTCTTTCCCTCTCTCTCTCTTCTCTCGTTTGGTTATAATTCTTAGTGGGACGTGTAGCTATAAGCATATTCCAATCCTTTGATTTAACGAGGTATGGTGTCGGTTATACTATAAATGTTACATCGGGCCCCTATAAACCAAACGGGCGAGTCGGTAAATTAGGAACCGAAAGCTCTCGCAGGAAGCCCCCTAAAAATACAATTAACGAGTCGTTTAACGGATATACCTGTGTAGCGCACTATTTCGTAGGATGGCATCTGTGCAAAACAAAATAAGAAGTATTCGCGAGATGGGCGAATACTTTCTGTTGACTGTTAGTTGCATTCTCGTGAAAAGCGAGAATTCATTTATTAGGCATGAATTTCTATCGGTTTCTTAACGATATTTCTATATAGATAAGTATATAATCCAGTGTTGTCGGAAGACCAATTTTAATTCGATTTCGTTCGATGAGCATCTCTGACGACGAAGAAAATGTAACGCACCGAAAACATCACGTGACTTATCGAGAGTTATTTATCAGAATTTTTGAGCATCGAGTTTACAGTAAAAGCGTTTGATATACGAAAAGATGTGACAGTGTATGTGTGTGTATATATATGTGTAAATGCGGCTGTATGTGTATTGATGCTCTTACGCGGGCATCGATATAACACGGTCATGCGTCAATGTTCAAGGTACTGCTACATCGGTGCCTTTTCACCGAGAAAAACATTTATTAAAACAGCTATAAAATATTGTTGTATAGCAACCTGTGGTGATATATAACCGACCCAGCGATACTTACCACGTTGGTAACGGGGATTTATTGTCGCTTGATGGAACGTAAAGTTGTGTATCTCCTATATATTTTTTCGTGAACGCGTTTTATTATTGGAAATGTCCTGGAATCATTAAGAAGGAAATCATATTGATGATAATGTAATATCTATTTTTCTTATTTCTACGTGTAAGCCGATGCAGACAGAGTAGAATTTCTTGAGCCACGATTGTTTTTCCAACGCACGACATCGAGACCTTTCTAATAAATTATATCTCACTCTGCTTAATATTGTGTCTACAGTGCAGGTAGTTGATACGATAATCCATGATAAATCATCTGGTGAATCTTTAGCTTAATGAGTTTTTAGTGGCGAATTTCAGCAACGTGATTCATTTCGTTTTTTAATTAATTCATTAACGCCCTGCGTATCGTACCTTTCCATTTTATACGCTACTACGGTCAAACCAGTTACTGATATTCGCCTTACTTATGTTTCTATTTAGATATCTCCATAAAAAAATAATTCGAACAATACATCCTCTCAGAAGGAACATCCCACATCGGTTTCTTCGTCATTTTTGAATTAAAAAATCACGTTGAAAGATCGAACACAGGTATCGTTAGAATTTGTTTCAGCTTCGCTGTCATAGCAATCAATTATATAAAATAAACGTATTCACATTCTTGAACACGAAGTAGGCATCGTATGTATATATTTGTGATTAGAAAGCAACTCCATTGAGTGAGCACATTCGTCTTGCGTTTATAGGAAAAAAAGAGGGAGAGAGAGAGGGAGAGAGAGAGAGAGAGAGAGAGAGAGAGAGAGAGAGAGAGTAGTAGAAAATAAGAGAGAGAACGATAAAAAGGGGCAAAGGTGTCGGTGTTGAAGCCCTGCGGGATACGACCCCCGTGGCGAACACACGACTCCTGAAAGAGCCTCCGTTTGGGAATTGCGCTTCCTCCTTCACTGAAATCAACCTGTCGGCCATTAATTCGTGAAGGCTAGCGAAATTGATGAGGAACGGGTCATATTAAATAGATACGTACGTTCGCCATTCAATTCGCTTCTTGAAACTTAAGAAGAGTGAAAAATCTTAGAAGAAAAGCATGTCGTTCTATCAAAAATTCGTGTATTTTACATATATTTTGTTAGATACAAATTTTTATATAATAAATCTTTATAACATTGTATCTTCTGTAAACAATAAATAAATGTAAATTTTTATTCAGAAAGTTCGACTATGCGATTAAAGTACGAAGAAAAGGCGTGAACTCGACGAAACACGGATCTATTAAAATTCCAGGTTATGTTTGGCCGTGCGTTGGGCTGTATGCTGTGCTACGGTGCCGGCATTAGACCTGTAATTAACCGGTAGCTCTTTTACTCACGAGAGCGTAACTCCAACCATTTAACGGTTTGTTTTTATTGGCCGTTTATTGGTTATTTTTAAGGCCATGGAACCCTTCAGGCGAACGACGCCTTGAGCTCCTTTCTGTTCGAGAATATGTATCCGAAAATCGGAAGTAGAGCTTCGAAATCTTGGGTTAACGTGAATCATTCTCCCTAGTTACATTACTCGGCAATAATCATCGGTAGTATAAAGTCTCTTCGTTTGATCGGGCTGACCGATAATTAAGAGCAATGATTAAACGATGTACGAGCTCACGTAGCTCGAATTAAACCAATCCGACGTTGTTTGTCGTCGAGTTAGTGCGAAAATGCAATAGTTTTGCTCTTTGTTTAATTTTCGGCTTGAATTTAAACCGATGAGGAGAGGCGGATGTCGCATCAGCGCACCCATCGCTTCCCAGGATAAATGCAATTAAATGTATGTACGTGTTCTGGTGTGAGAGCGTTGAAATATAATAATGCATTTTATGACATAATGTAACAATTATTTTATTAATAACGCGGTACGAAGAGAAAAGGGAAATACGGCATTTCGCGAAAATTTGCAAATATTTTGAACGGTTTTGAAATACTATCGCATCGTTTCCTACATAGATACATCATTTACCTCCGTCTCAACTTCCGTCAATATTGAGATATCATTAATGAAATTCCTGAGAACATGTGCGTCATATCAAATGAAATGTAAAATGGGATCGTTTCGAAAAATACGACGCACTGGTTTCGTTATGACATTAACGCTTTTTAACTGGAATCTCCTCAAGCACTTACTTCTTCGCGTAATAAAAGTGGGGCTTACAGTATCATGATTTTAGCTTTGCACGTGCGCAAGGAGTATGTTTTGTTTGTTAAGCAGGCGAAGGGTGGCGTTGTTTATCGAAAGGTATTATTAAGCGCGCTTCACTACTCGTTCGAACTCGAGTGCAGCTTGTAGAATGCTCCTCGTTGAATCGAGAGTAGAAGTAGTCTCGATTACGTATCGTTTCTTTTTGCGAGTACGAGTGATTTTGATTAATTAATCGAGCAATTATTCAAATAACACGACGACACACGTCTAGTCTTTTTTATGTTTAGCATTTATATTACTGATCAGATCTTTTGTCTATTTATTTATTGACTTATTTTAATTGAACATAATTCTATTTCTTTATATTTTTATTTTATTCATATTTTACTATCTTATATTTTGTTATTTGTTATTACAACATACTTTTCATCTTTGCCATATTTTCTCACGGTAACTTTTCTCTGTTGGCAAATATCATTCTACCTTCACGAACACTAACTAGAATACTAAATCGAATACCGTCGTTAGAATCGCTTCATTTCCTTCGCTTTCGTTATTCGAGTCCCTTCGAGCGGTTCATCCGAGAATACTTTTAGTAGTCGCGTTCGGAGAAAATAAAAAGAGAAGGAAAAGAACAAGGAGGAGCTGGATCAGCTGGAAGCGTTAAAATCGGACTTTTAAAGAGCGAAAAGTATATCGCACGAGCGCCAACCGCATCGATGCACTATAGCTTTCGGGGTTTAAGATTATACGCAATTAGCACTCTAACTACCGCCCAGCCCAAATTGGATTATTTTTTTCAGGGAACATTTCAATCAAGCCGTCAACGTCCCCCTGAGCGATATCGAAAGATTCGACCCTGCAATTACTTTGCTAATTAAATCAAGATCGCCTCTGAGCCAGCTGTCCTGTCGTCTACATAGGCGATGTGTATCGAGAAGCTTGTTTACGAGCTCAAAAAAGGGACATCTAACTAGCTGATAATTCGCGTTTCACTTTCGTGAAAGTCAGACAACGTTCATCTCTCTTATTCTTCGAATATCCTTTCGAAATTCTTTTCGAAGGAGTTATTCAAACTTCCTAGCTCGGATGAACCGTTTTATTCGTCGTAAAAGCCATCGTTAATACTATTTTTTTATTTTCATAGGGAAAGAGTGTGTCCGACCTTCACCATATAAACATGCCGTTTGGTATCCCTGATTCTTGTTTTCCATATTGTACGCGAGGTCTATCTCAAGACGGTGGCTCATATTTCTCTCTTTTATGCAAACCAACCGATTTATGAAATGTATTCCGCCTTTTTCTAGGCTCTTCGTGTCCCTCATGAGCCACTCTATACTGTTGACGTGTCCCGATCCATTCGAGCTCGCTCACACGTCGGAGTGTGGAGAATTCCTTCTCCGAAGAAACCCAAAACTGATGGTTAATTATATTCGACCAGCAACTGAACTTGGTCTGGAAAGAGCACGAAGGGTCTTTTTTAGTTTGCGGCACGCGCTGCCACGTGGCATTGTTGCGGACCACGTGAAAAGGAAACGAGCAACCAGCGGCTCGTATTGAATCAGTGTGTTACCGATATGCATATACATTCTCCTCTCTTGTTCACTCTCTCTCTCTCTCTTTCTCTCTCTCTCTCTCTCTCTCTCTCTCTCTTTTGCTCTTTCTGTGTCCAACAGCACATATACATACACATATATAAACCATATAGTCGGTGTTATGTGCACAATCCTTTTATGGATGCAGAAGGCAACTATTATCGTCACCCAAGAGATTGAATAATAAAATTGTTACATCTCCATTTTATAGAGAAGCCTTTTCTCTCTCTCTTTCTCTCTCTCTCTCTCCCTCTCTCTCACTCCCTCTCTCTCTTTCCCTCTCTCTCTCCCTCTCTCTCTCTCCCTCTCTCTCTCCCTCTCCCTCTACTTTTGCCAAACGAACGAGTCCTTTTCGTTTGAAATATGAGCGCAGTTTCTTTGACCTGGATCCAACGTGCGAAACATTTCTACAAATGCAAAATGCAATCAAAACGCGTGGGATTTGGAACAGGTGCACGCATGCTGAGGACAATTAACATGAATTATGGTAAATGCTCGTGGTCCGTTCGCAAAAGGATTCACAGGAGCGTATGTCACGTGAGTGTATGTACGAAGGCACTAGATTGCCTCACGGCACGAATATTTCGGTCTGTGTTTTTGCTCATGATCTGATGCCCGCAGGTGCAACTCTGCCGGCGAGATATTCGATCGACTCGTAAATTTCATTTCAACTTTGTATCTCTTGATAGCTGTTTCATTTTGGAGACATTTTCATGTACTTCTTTTGTTACTGATCATTGTTAATTCCTTGAAAGAAGTATTTTCTGATCGGTCATAGATATTTGTAATTTTCGAAATTGCTTAAAAGACAATATTACAGTGCTTAACATTTTGTATATAACGTTTAATTAATTGGTTCATTGTTGAAGGTTTAGATTATCATCGGAAAAACGATTCAATAAATACGCATACGTTAAATTACGAGAAATCAGTCACAAGACAAGAATAGTCGGAGTAATTTACTTTCTGAATAACGCATTTTCGAACTTGATTGGCTGCAGGTGTCAAGAGCAATCGCTTCGAGGAAATACTACTGTATCTCTTCCGATCTGATATACCAGCGCTGTCATTCTCTTAGTATTCATGCTACGACTTCTCCATAGCTGAAACGATAATTAAAGTTCATAGTCATTGCCCTTCAACCGTTGACATTGTTGCATAGCTCGACAGTTTCAAGAATATGGTTTGCGTTACACACGACACGAGAAGCAGGTGTTTCTTATTTCTTTTTTCTCTAAATAGCAATAAGATAGTAATAATCCGGAAAAAATTAAAGAAAATTGAAATTTGTATACAAATGAGTCGACGAAGACGTTGTATTATACAATTGCCAAACGCACGAACATTACGTCATGGAATCAATCATCCTATTATCTTAATCAAATCAACGTCATTTCCTAGCATAAAAAGAGACAGTTCGTATAACGAAAAATGAAACGTAAAAGCTGAATGAGGAAAAGACGAAGAATAACTCGTTTCCTCGTTTAAAATTCTAACGTTACGCTTGTCCGAACATAGGAAACGCAACGTAGTATGTGTCCTATGTGTGGTCGATAAATTTAATTTGAAATGGTACCGTAGAATACACTCTTTTTATTTCATCCTGCCAACCGCACGAAATAAACCAATATCAAAGCACGCGAAGAGCGAAGTTTCGTCAAACGAGGAATCAATGTTTCAAGCCTTTGAGGGACAGAACGTTTGACGGATGAGAAATCAGTCGGAACGTTCACCTGTCGAAGTTCCGGCATCGAATTGGCAAAATGCAGCTGACAAAATAATTAGTTTCCTGGATTCACTCTGACCGAAAGAGGATTCGTTTGACCAAATCGCGTGTCGCGGAATTATGAAACAAAATTGGAGCCGGTTTTAGACGAGAGAGAAATGGAATGGTCGTTCTCTCGAAGACGTTAGAGAAAATTATATCTCCCGTCATGATTTCGACCGGATTGCTCCAAACGGTTGATAATTTTTCTAAAATTTAACACGATGCATGTTAGTTTATGGAACAGTTTCTATCGACGAACAAAATAGAATCACACCGTAAGATACAATGATATGTATGGCATGCAATGACAATTCGTGCCGCGTTTTTAATGTCGTATCTTTCAAACTCTTGACATACTTCTGACAGCATATCCGATTTTAAAGATCCATGCTGTAACGTGCGCGTGCTAGGCCCGCAGGCGATTTAAAAATCGAAAGAACTTCTCTTTGTAAGCCAGTATATATGTATGTATATGGGATAAAAAAAATTTTAACTGATGATTCATTTTATATTGATAAGTCAAATATCGCTTTTATAATATACACAGTGCGAAGAATTCAATGTCAGACGATAAAGGTATAAAAATCCAACACAGACATTAATAAATATCGAAGTACAACTCATCCTTTTCCCTTATATGAAAGGTATTATGTATACATTCGAGAAATTCTCCGAATCTTATCAGGTCGATCACTTATGACCATAAAAAGATAGAAAATGCTGCTTACGTCGTTGACTCGAGGGTGGTTTCGAGCTTGGATACAGAGCTGATAGCTCCGGGCTGATAGATGTTGGCTAATTATGTGCCCGAGAAGTCCTGCCTTCGTTTGTTGGAGGAAAAGGAACCCTCACGAGTTCTTCTCGTTCGGTTTGGTTCTATCGTGGTCGACCACCCATTGACAATACAATTTCTTCGTGATCCAAGTAGACATTGTCATTGATTATTAACTTTCTTCGATCCGATTCGTAATAATGTTAATACAACAATTAATGCTACTTCCTTGCGTTCTCTTCTATCGTTAACTATGGGTTGTGTTTTTCTTATAATTTCACGCGATAATTTATTAATTTTTAAAAATTCCATAATCGTTTATCGGAATAGAATATAATATTAGTTATATAGTACAATGAATTTTACGAGTCTTCTATACAAATTTTAAACTTTAAAAGCTTCGATGAAGATGTACATATCTCTATTCGTTCGTTCGTTCGTTCGTTCGTTCGTTCGTTCGTTCGTTCGTTCGTTCGTTCGTTCGTTCGTTCGTTCGTTCGTTCGTTCGTTCGTTCGTTCGTTCGTTCGTTCGTTCGTTCGTTCGTTCGTTCGTTCGTTCGTTCGTTCGTTCGTTCGTTCGTTCGTTCGTTCGTTCGTTCGTTCGTTCGTTCGTTCGTTCGTTCGTTCGTTCGTTCGTTCGTTCGTTCGTTCGTTCGTTCGTTCGTTCGTTCGTTCGTTCGTTCGTTCGTTCGTTCGTTCGTTCGTTCGTTCGTTCGTTCGTTCGTTCGTTCGTTCGTTCGTTCGTTCGTTCGTTCGTTCGTTCGTTCGTTCGTTCGTTCGTTCGTTCGTTCGTTCGTTCGTTCGTTCGTTCGTTCGTTCGTTCGTTCGTTCGTTCGTTCGTTCGTTCGTTCGTTCGTTCGTTCGTTCGTTCGTTCGTTCGTTCGTTCGTTCGTTCGTTCGTTCGTTCGTTCGTTCGTTCGTTCGTTCGTTCGTTCGTTCGTTCGTTCGTTCGTTCGTTCGTTCGTTCGTTCGTTCGTTCGTTCGTTCGTTCGTTCGTTCGTTCGTTCGTTCGTTCGTTCGTTCGTTCGTTCGTTCGTTCGTTCGTTCGTTCGTTCGTTCGTTCGTTCGTTCGTTCGTTCGTTCGTTCGTTCGTTCGTTCGTTCGTTCGTTCGTTCGTTCGTTCGTTCGTTCGTTCGTTCGTTCGTTCGTTCGTTCGTTCGTTCGTTCGTTCGTTCGTTCGTTCGTTCGTTCGTTCGTTCGTTCGTTCGTTCGTTCGTTCGTTCGTTCGTTCGTTCGTTCGTTCGTTCGTTCGTTCGTTCGTTCGTTCGTTCGTTCGTTCGTTCGTTCGTTCGTTCGTTCGTTCGTTCGTTCGTTCGTTCGTTCGTTCGTTCGTTCGTTCGTTCGTTCGTTCGTTCGTTCGTTCGTTCGTTCGTTCGTTCGTTCGTTCGTTCGTTCGTTCGTTCGTTCGTTCGTTCGTTCGTTCGTTCGTTCGTTCGTTCGTTCGTTCGTTCGTTCGTTCGTTCGTTCGTTCGTTCGTTCGTTCGTTCGTTCGTTCGTTCGTTCGTTCGTTCGTTCGTTCGTTCGTTCGTTCGTTCGTTCGTTCGTTCGTTCGTTCGTTCGTTCGTTCGTTCGTTCGTTCGTTCGTTCGTTCGTTCGTTCGTTCGTTCGTTCGTTCGTTCGTTCGTTCGTTCGTTCGTTCGTTCGTTCGTTCGTTCGTTCGTTCGTTCGTTCGTTCGTTCGTTCGTTCGTTCGTTCGTTCGTTCGTTCGTTCGTTCGTTCGTTCGTTCGTTCGTTCGTTCGTTCGTTCGTTCGTTCGTTCGTTCGTTCGTTCGTTCGTTCGTTCGTTCGTTCGTTCGTTCGTTCGTTCGTTCGTTCGTTCGTTCGTTCGTTCGTTCGTTCGTTCGTTCGTTCGTTCGTTCGTTCGTTCGTTCGTTCGTTCGTTCGTTCGTTCGTTCGTTCGTTCGTTCGTTCGTTCGTTCGTTCGTTCGTTCGTTCGTTCGTTCGTTCGTTCGTTCGTTCGTTCGTTCGTTCGTTCGTTCGTTCGTTCGTTCGTTCGTTCGTTCGTTCGTTCGTTCGTTCGTTCGTTCGTTCGTTCTGGCCCTGTAATTGGGCCCAAACTCTTAGCTCCGCTCGACCGGCCAAAGATTATACACCCGCATGTCCCGAGGGCCCGGAGGCAAACGTTCTTGTGTGATATATTATGCTGCAGATACCTGTATCTGATTCAGGAGGTGAAGCCGGCGTAAACGGAGTAACTTTTTCGATCGCACACTTAAAAGTGTGTTTCACGCGATTTGTTGGATTCGTATGGATCCATCCTAGATCGATAGAAAAATAACGATGGTCTAACGCAAAGATTAGTTATACTTTAAATATAGAATTTTTTTCGTAAATTGTTTATACCCAAGCATTCAGAACTGAGTTCCGTTTTCTTTGTCCCTTTGGAGCACCAAAATTCAAGGATGAAGGTATTTCGTGCTGCGCGCAGCCGACTATCGGCAATCGAAAGTTGCTATCGCTTCGACTTCATCAAAAAGAGAGAAAGAGGGAAAAAAAAGATCGCAACACCGTCCCCACGCACGGTCGAACGTCCGCTAAGAGCGATTCGTGACTCCGACATCTGCGCGCACGGACCCCAATTACGTTCCTGGATCTTTTGTATTCGCGTTAACCCGACGCAATTATAAATTCCTTTGTTCTTGTATAAAGTATTCTCCTCGCATCGTGTCTCTCGAGAAGTATAAAGAAAGGCCACTGTCGGCACCTACCGTTTAACTCTGCGATGACACCCTTTGTGCATTATAAAACGCGCAAGTTCCCATAATTAATATGATCTCACTTTTTTCTATGTGAACGATATTTTTAACGAGACGAGAGTATATATCGTGGTGTCTTGAGCAGTTTCAATGGAGCTTTATCGAATGGTTATCGATGATTATACATACGTATGTATTATTCGCCATTTAAAAATGTAGATACTCTGTCTCTTCGTGTCTGACATATCGGCTTGTAAAATAGCCTTAAATTTGCATTCAGTCGATCAAAGAGTATATCTCTCGTGTTTATTTCCACTATAGAATACAAATGTACAGGGAGTTACATGGAAAGTTTGTTAGATATATTCGAACTATTTAATATAGCAATACTATGAATAGACTATACGATCTTACAACAGCAGTATTTTTGGAACGTAAATTCTCGCCTTAAATTTAATATCATTTTACAAGAAGTAAAGATCATATCAAAGGATTTCTTATATTTTTAGTCAAATCATTAAATCAATATAAGGGTTCATTCAATGCATTTTGGTTACAAGTATCCAAAAAATAGCTGAGCGTGTGGAAACAAGCACATTTCTAGATATCAGTCCATTCGGTAAACGTTCTCCATTGTCTTGCATGACCCTGTCATTAGGAGCACGGGTTCATGAAAAAAGCGGTATACGTATCTGGCTGGAAGGTGTGTTCGCATAGGCACAATGTCGGTCTTTCATTACGTTCGGGTCTCTCAATGCCAGGGTGTTATATATCTGTTGCAAGCTGCTATATCTATGGTCCAGAGAGAGAGAGAGAGAGAGAGAGAGAGAGAGAGAGAGAGAGAGAGAGAGACTAAGGCACACCATCTCTCGTGTCGGCACGAAACGTGCTCGCCAGAGAAAAATATCGCGCGCGGGGAAGCTTTGCTCTCGCGCGCGCAATCGTTGTAGCCACGCCCGTGGCGGATTCCTCATACGTAACTCGTGCGGTGGCTCGACCTACCAGGCCCCGTTCTCCTTCTCCTACGTTTCGCTGTCTAAGATTACGGGCACGATGCTTTTATTGCAATTGAATCCCTACCCCTCCTTCTCCTTCTCCTCTCTACCCTTTCTTTCTCTCGATCTTTTCCGCCTCTCTTCTCCTTCTTCTCATCTCCTCCTCCTCCTCCTCCTCTTCTTCTTCTTCTTCTTCTCCACTTCCTCCCTCGTCTCATTCTCTTTCTCTTTCTATTTTGTATCTCTTTTCGCTCATCCTCCTACACCACCTCCATTTCTTTTTCTCTCTTCTTCCTTCCATCTCATCCTTCTTCACTACCACTGTCCCCGTTCTCTCCTTATGAAATATTTTACTCGACCATACCTTTTTTGCTTCTGCGCCCCTGGTTGACTATATGCTTTTATATTACAAGTTTTGCTCTTACACACTTTTCTCTCCCTTGCACTCTCACTTCCTCTCTCTCTCTCTCCCTCTCTCTCTCTCTCTCCCTCTCTCTCTCTCTCTTTCTCGTAGACTCTCATCTTATTGCTTGTGAGCGAGTGGGATCTGCGGCTCATTAAAGCGATGCTTTCTTGATCCCCTAATTACAAGATGGCGGTTGCGGCTACATGGCGTCCGAATATTTTACGCAGTTTCTCTAGAGGCTCTTGCGTATGTATTCGTTTCTCTTCGACCAATTTCAGCTCTCACTAAACTCACTATCATTGTTTTGTTTTTCTTTACTAGTATCGGGCGTGCAATGCTGTATCGACGAGTACCTACCTAGTCATTATTTCTCGCGAGAGACGGATAGAATAGTCGAGCCGATGCAATAGCGTTCAAATCGTTGCTTCGAAACGCGTCCGCGAACGCTTTTCGAGAAATCCTACTATTTACCGAGTTTTATGGCGTGTAAAGAAATGCCACGATTTTCCCGTAATTTGATATCTTCTTTTACTAAGATGAACATTTACGTAGTTTTCGAACTTTCAACCATCTTTGAGGCTACGTTTTCTTTTCTTTCACTTTAGCTTATTCCCAAGTATCTTTGATACTCATCTACAATGGCGTCTTAAAGAAACGAATGAATTATACTTTTTCATTACATACAATTATTTTATTTTTATTCGGAGCAATTGATGGATTCTTATCTCGGAATAAAGTTCGAGAATTGTAATTGTGTGTAAGAAATTTGTTGAAACTAATTGAATAAGAAAGCTTCGAAATTAATGGTCAAGTAGTAAGATCTAAATGTTATTCTTTTTTGCCTGACATTTGAACTTTTGTCATGCTATCCAGTAACAGTATACAACCGACACAGTTTTCTAAGATTAGAAACGTTATAGCTTTTCCTCGCTCAATAAATTTACATCCATAAATTCTTTCTAATTTTTCATGATATCCTTTGAAGTGAGACAAAGTCTTTTGTCTATAGAAAAATGGAATCTATATAAAGATTAGATCAGCGTATCAACAGATATCTTGTCTAGTTTCGACGGTGTCGATGTCGATATCGTTGCTCTCGATATAAAAGCAAAAAGGGCGATATTGTTGAAGGTGTTCCGTGTTTGGGTATGCAGGCTATCGTGTTTTCCTAGCGGAAGAGTGGAATGAATAATGATGAGACAATAGTGCTCTAATATGTATACGCTCACATACATATGTATGAATGCATGAATGTATATTTAACGGATTTTCGGCCACATAACGAGACCGAATTATACTACGTTGCTCTATAGATATGTTGAGTATGTTATATGTTGAGTAATTTATATAAAAACAATATATCAGTGGGAACGGACTAAGTTGGAATTGATCGAGTATAGTTAACTCGAATAAAATCATCGTGACAAAGTGATCATGTCATCGGATCGATAAGACCAAAGTTATAGTACATAGAAAAACTGTGGATAATGCAAGAATATTTCCCAAAAAGAAAAAAAGTGCCTGATAATTCTTGTAATAAAACGTCGGAGTTAAACTACGTTTACGTCGCGACGTTGTGTTTGTTTTTAACTCGACCCTTGACCCTCCACCCTCTCACGAGTCTCCTTTTCGGACAATGGTAAAAGAGGTGGCCCCGTTAAGGGAGAGGAGGCGGTCCATGTCCGCAGGTTGTGAGCATTGTTTCCAAGAAAGTTCGCCCGAAGGGCGCGGGCTTCTTCAGGTTGCTGGCGTCCTACCGAGCGGCCCACGCCGACTGCCGCTCATCGACGTTCCGACAGCCCCAGGACTCAGAACTCCTCTCCACGATCCTCTCTACGATCCTCCCCATGGCTCTTCTTCCTCCTTCTTTTCCTTCTCTCTCTTCTTCTTCTTCTTCGCGAATCCTCCCTCTACTTCTTCGTCTCACCTTCATCTCCGGAGAGGTCCAACATCCCTCTGGCAGATCGACGAGAAAAGTCGGCTTCACCGATCTCCCTTCTTTTCGTGCTCCCTTCTTTTCGTTTGCGTGGCGTGGGTGTGCGTGCCTTCACTTTGCTTGGTAATCGTATGTAAATCGTATAGCAGATCTCTCCCGTCGTAGTCGCGCGACCGCCTGGATGAAGAAGGAGACTCTCTCTCTCTCTATATATATATATATATATATATATATAGAATCTGCCGCGAAATGGACCGTGCAGCTCCTTACCCCGCGGCGGATACGGAGGATAGCCGCGTGCGTTGCTCATAAACAAATTATCCGGACCCAAGGGTCGAAGGTCTATTGAACTGAGGCGATCCGTTCTCCGTTCTCATTTACATAGTTAGCCCCGAAGCTGCAGATGCCCTCTCCTCTTCATCCTCCTCCACCTTCTTCTCCTCTTCCTTCTTATATTCCTATGGCTCTTCTTATTCCTCTTGGAATCTTCGAGCCATCTGAAGATAGCAACTCTTTCAACTTCGTAGAGCTACCTCTCGTATCATCCTTCGATCTAACCAACCGTCCATCTCGATAAAATTTCTCCTTCGACCGTACACAGAATTTATTCTAGCGCAATGCTACTCATCGACAAAAAGGGTTTCTCTCTTCTTGAGAGATCACTACGAAAGAGTAAGTACGGAGACGAAGTTCATGTTTTGTTTTATCGGCTTGGTCCGCATAATCACAGTGCCCCATAGCGCTACTCCCGAGTCGAAAAAGATCGTAGTAAAGCAGTCGCGAGAGGGTTGCTTCGAGAGAGGAGTAGGGTCTATTTTTTCTCCAAACAGTGAGGGAAAGAGAGAGAGAAAGAGAGAGAGACAGACAGACAGACAGACAGACATAGGGAGAGAGAAAGACAGAGCAAAAGAGAGAAAGAGAGAAGAGAGATGAAGAAGAGGCGTTGGCTGGCAGGTTGAATCGTTGAGAGAGGCGGCTGGAGGGACTTCGACGAAGGCGAGGAAGACGAGTGGGGGTACGGAAGCGGCGGTGGGGCTGTCAAGACATCGCGTCGGTGGAAAAGGGGGAGAGGAAAGGGAACTTGGAGTCCCCTCTCGCAAGCCGCCCCCGCCACCCGCCGCATGATTGCTTCCCCGAGGCAGGCATCGCGTGTCAGGCCCCTCTTACACACCACTCTCTCCGCTCCCGCTTCTTCTCCGCTGCTTACCTGCTTGCCTGCTTGCCTGCCTGCCTAACGTTTGTTCGCTTACTTCGACGCCCAACCCCTCTACTTGTTCATGACTCGACAGGCCCAGCACGTATCACCGCCCGCACAGTTCAAGTCCCGTCGACACAGCCGACTGCCCGCCTAAGACTTCGTCGATGCACCTTTTGCCATCGTTTCGCTTCGCCGAAGAATCGAGTACGAGCTGGGGAAAAAAGGAGGGCCTTCTTTGGTGAACATAATTTAAACGATATTTCATTCGTTTTTGAAATATTTCACTATTTCAATATTTCAATACTTTACTATATTAATATTTGTATCCACGTCTTCGATATCAATGATTTATATAGATTTTATATATATACATAGTACAATCAAAAAGTGATAATTGTTAAGAATACTATTTGATTCCTAAGGCAATGCATACCGCTGCCGTGTAGGTAATCATAGCGAAGGTATATCTATGTATATATATAGATCTGAGAAAGATAGAGCAAATGATGAACTTTTCGGAATTAGACACGCAGATAGTTGAGATATATTATCGGATTATGTATGGAAGATTTTTAATAATTGGGAGTGAAACGATAAAATGAACTAGTATAAATATTGCGATAGATAATATCATTTATTCCTTGAAGGTTAGTTACGTCGGCAAGTGTCTTTAAGTATTCGGTTTAAATCTTAAAGCTTCCCTTGGAATTGGCGAATCGGACAACGACGAGGCATCGTATATTGGGTCGTAGGAACTTAATAGTCTACAGACATATAATTGGCCTAGACGAACCCACCTGTTACCGTGAGTTAGTCACGGCATTGAAATCGTGGCGTATCTTTCGTAGCTTCGGTGCTATTACGAAACATCCCAGACGTCGTCCAAGGAAATAATTTTCCACTCTGCTCGCGTTGCCTGTAATTTTCCAATTTCGCTTTTGTCGATAATACTCTAATAGTCCACCCTCATCTTCCATCGTTAACCTGGCACTGACGATAACGTCGTAAAACTCTTCATTACCGTCAACTTGTTGTCATCGTCTAAACTTTGCGGAATACGATAGACTCGTGAATGAATTCTGGATGGTGTCAATCTTTGTGACAAAAAATTGTCGGAGATATCTTCATATACATGCTTGCAAAGAGCAGAACGACTTTTCTAAATTCAAAATATCTATTTCCTGTGGCAAGAAATATTTCAACCGATTTCGGAATAACCGGTTGTAACGATATCATATGTCATTTGAGGTTGGACCTCATAAACGAGTCTTTATTTGATAATAATTGCGACGTAAGGACCATAAACAGTAATTTTCAAAATTTCGAACCTAATGTCAGGTATTTCGGTATCCTTTTCTCGTTTTGTTATTTCTGATTTTCCTTTGATATCACTCGTTTAGAATCCACTACTCGTTCCTAAATCCACTACTTTCGACAAATATGAAGCTGTTTCAAATCAGACTCGAAACTCTAGTTTATAAAGCTACTTGCTAACGCATTTGATTTCGATAAAACAATGAAAGAATAAAACAATCGGCTTTTTATCTCGCAAATCGGTAGGATTATTGTCATAAATTCGTTGTGATATGGTCAGGCAGCAGATTTCACACGAATATAAAACACTTGAACACTATGGAAGAAGTTTATGGAAAATATAATTAACAGGTTATATAAAGCGCTTCAGTGCGGCTCCAACAACTTACGTACATATATCGCTGTTGGAAAAAAAAGATGGTCCTTTTGTTCTCACAGGTTTCTCGGTAGTAACGACTCTTCATAGTTCGGACTCGTCTCGTAGGGTGGTAAGAGCTCCGCCCGCGACCTCTCTCTTTTTTTTCATCTCTTTTCCTCTTCATTCTTCTTTTCTCTTTATCCGTCCTTTATCCTCTCTTCCACTGGTACATCCTGCGCTTCATCTTCCCTTTCTTTTTCTCTTCAGAACTCGATACGACGAAAAGAGAGGAAGAGTCGAAACCACAAATCTATAATTTGCCCCTTGCGATGCGTATAATCATCGAATACCAGAAACTATACTATTCATTATTTCATTCGGCGCATTTGCTACCACCAGCGCGCCCTTTTCGCGAAGGCGCGCGATATAAATCCCCCGGTCATTATGCTAATCCGGCAAATGATATAGTCTCCACCCCTATGAGAGAAAGAAAGAAACGGATTCAAATATCCGAAATATGAGGCCCATACGAACTTACGGATGGGGTCATTTCATTATAGGCCTTTTTTACGGTTCGCTGCCATTTCGTAATTCTAATCGTAAGAAATATTTGTACTTATATTATCTTTGATAGTACGATATTTTATAATATCGTACAAATCTGTACAAAATCTCGGTTAAAAGAAAACAAAATAGGAATGCAAAAATTTAAGTAAAATAGCAAACTTTGTGTAGATTCATCTGGTATACATTCCTGATCGATCACTCTAACAAAATAATTAGTACTTGCGGAAGAAATTAACTGGCAAATATTTACGAATAGACATACGGAAATGCGATGCTCGTTTCTAACGTTACAAATTAGATTGATCGTATTGATGTAAATCTGTCATGGTCCCTCAAGCGATCTTTTCTAATCGATACATTTGCATATAGCTCCGATCCAAAGGTCGGTTAGAGAAGCGCATTGAAGTTGGGACTCTACGTGCATGAAGAACTTCTTGTTTCATCGTTTGGACACAGGTTAACCACCCACGCGTCAGCCTGGCTGAGTTACGGCCAAATGTGCGCGCACCTGATCCACGATAATCGCCTCTAATCTTCCACTTTGCCCTTTTGTTGGGTATTACCTCTTCTTTCCTTCCTTTATCCTCTGCTTTGACTGCCATATAAATCATCTGCGATGGTAAATCACTCAAGCAAAAGCGTGGAAAGTTATCTCGCGAAAAGAAGCCTTTGAAACTGAGATACATCGAAACCTCTTATTCGATATTTCCGCCAAACTTAACTCCGGCACTTGTCTTTGTATTATGCATTTTGTTCATAATTGAACAACTCGTACACGTATGTAATCTCTCGGACTCGTTCAATTCGCGAATTTGAAACATAAGGAACATATACAAATTAATAGATAATATCTTTCATTCGGATTATTATATTTATTGTTTGTCTATACATTAATATGTAAAATTTAGTAATCGTTTAATAATATGATCAAACGATAAGGAAAAAGACAATTTATATTAACATCGATATCACCGATCTAATAAACGAGAACGAAGGAAAGGAAATTTTAACAAAGGATGATGTATCAAGTTGAATTACGATGGAAGGTACTACTTTTGTAATACTGCAGATACTTTGGCACAAAGGAACGTGCAACATGCTAATCCGCAAAAGGTTTATTCTCGTCTGAGTGCTCCTTCTTCGCCGCACGTCGGAGTTTCGTGCTGAAACTGGCGTAAAACGGAGTTCCACCCACGCACGCACATTCCATCGTCTGTCCGTCTGTTCGTTCCTTCCTTCGTTCCATCCGTCTATCTATCCGTTCGTCGGATCTTCGGCGCTACTTTCTTTTGCGAAAACCAAGAACGTGTACGTCCTAAGGGCAAGAAAGATAAAGGATCCGACGGTGTATGCTGATAGACTGGATACTTGTCCGTGAAAACGATACAATGAAGAACCGGTAAATGGCACCGGTCGGTGGATCTACACATAAGTAAAATCAATTCGAAAGAACACATTATTTTTCAGTGTGACTTTATTTGTATATGATAAGTATGAGTGGTTCTCATAGAAAACAAATTTAAATAATACGAAACAATGACAAGATAGAAAAGAAATAGAATTTAGTTGTATTACCTTCGAGCTAACTTCGTATAATCCTTTACCTGTTTACGTTTTTATCTCATTCAATTAATTGCAGTTCGTCAAGTAGGAAGTATTCTTATGCTTTAATAACGCAAAAATAAAAATTTATATCATGAGTGGACTTCTTAAAACTTTATTCTTTTTTTTTGTAGCATATTTTACGTAATCTTGTCAAGCTTTTCAATTAGATCGTAAAACGACACTTTATTATTATCGTGGTTTGCAAGGTGACAGTCGATAATCGTCAATCGAACGATGTAAATGATACTTAATGACACATATTACCTAGTCGTCACACTATTCGTATTGTAAAAATGACACGATTGAAATACAATCAGAGGACCGATAATTACCATATGCTTAACCACTGATGAGAATAGACACGAAAGGGAAATGACATCAACAACGAGATTACGATAGCAGCAAATTAATGGGTTTGCTCAATCTCTAACGGGTTTCATAAACATATCGAGTTGTTTTCAAAATTGAATGATGGTTGATTCGGGATTCGACTTTGAAGGATAAAATATCAGATATAGAGGAAGATCAAGAAAGAGAAGGAGGGAGGGAGAGAAAGAGAGAGAAAGAGAAAGAGAGAGAGAGAGAGAGAGAGAGAAGAGAAAAAAGGGTTGATGCGTAGGCGGAGACCAGATAGGATCGAGGTAAAGGAACGTATAGATCAAAGAACGATGCTCGTCCATTTGTTGCGGATGATAATTATCGTTCGCGTGTCTCCAAACGGGCAAGCGGTTAGTTCCATGGCGCCAACAAATTATTAGGCTTATCTTCGGCACGCTTGGTAATTATACAGTCCTTCTCGCTGCTTCACCATGGATCCTGCAGGCTTTACATAAAGTTTCGTAAGGTTATAGAGAATCCTTTCTTTATGGTGTTCGTATCAATGCGCTTTGGAACTTTCGTAGTCCACAGCTGAGCGGACTCAAATGCGAAGTTAGCTAATGAAAAGGTTAGTTAACCCCACCAAAACGCTCTAGCGCCTCCTTCTCTTCTTCTTCTTTTTTTCTTTGAAGCTAGAAGATCCTTTTCTTCATTTCTTTCTGTTCCGCAACGTTTCCGAGAGAAACAGAAGAAAAATTTCAGACTCTTGAAGCGAGGGTTACGAGATTTGGTTCGTAAGAAATACTTGTACGGTGCCTTCAGTTTCCTCCAACTGATTTTCGTGAAATTCTTCTTTTTCTCGATCAAGGAAATGACGATTCCCCGGACATCTCCCAAGTAGATCCTCACGAAATTTCTAGTTCTAGTCCAAGTTTCGCCGGAACCAATAAACCAAGGAAGATTCGAACTCGAAGAACGATGGGACGTCGGAGAAGTACATATATTCTATATATTGTCTTGGCTTCTTTTTGTTTTATTCGAGGGGAAGTTCTTTGTTCACGGGAATGATTCTTTTTTCAAAGTTTCATCGAAGGTGAAAGATTTCTAATGTCTAAACAATGATTTTTATAAATAATTGACCCTTGTCATTCAAGATTATCCCGTCTTTATAGCAGGTATCGCTAAGTATCATAGTATTCAATTCTCTTTGAATCTCTTTTGATCCAAAAAATGAGAATCATTATGATCTTGTAGTAATTATCTTTGTAAACTTTACTTTTACTTTTTCGTAATAAAATTAAAGTACTTGTTATTAAGAAATAACATTAGGAAGTGTTCGAGAGATTTGAACAGTTCCAGTAAAGATTTTGGCTGGTCGCGAAAAGATCAGTAAATGGGATTCCAGAAAGCGGGAACTACAAGGATTACTCACGAACACGACACATAGTACTCCGAACGATTACATGAAATCCCTAATGGAAATTACAGTGGTCTCTAAGTGGCGTGAGGATATACTTACCTTGCCTCGTGAACTCTGTTAGAGCTTTTTAGTCGAGTTTGACTTGTTCCGACTGTTTGAGACTGTGTGGGAAGCATTTCGGTAATCAATGGTTCTGGCAGGTAGGCGCCCTTTTAGTGGCTCTTCAAGAGTATAACCACAGTTTTTGGTTCTCCGTCTAGGCAACCGTTCCCTCTTCCGTGCCGTATTTCCCTCCCTCGCTTTCTCGGGTAGCGATTCTCTTGGAAATCTATGTTGGTATATTCTTGTCTGCAATAGAGCGACGTTAGATGATCCTGACCATGGTGGAACAAGTTCAGACAAGAGGGTGAAAAAGAAAGGCAGAACAAAACGGATTTTATTGAAGAAACTTTATGTGTATTCGTCGTATCGGACGAATTTTTTTATTCTTTTTCTTTTTTAAATTCGTCCCTTTTTCTTTCCTTTTTTTTATCTTTATCTCTGCGTCTGTTGAACCCCTTAAAGCTGAGAAGGATAAGATCGATGCCGACAAGAACGGACTAAAGTAAACAAACGCGACAAAGCCTCCTCTCGATATTGAACCTCACCAGTTTCGTCGCGCGATTATATTTGCTTGCTTACGCTACAAACGTGTGGGTTTCCTATATCTACGTAAAGAGAACTTGAGAAGCAAAGTTTCCAAAAGTAGCTCGTAGACTGTATCGTACCGATCCTAAGTCTCTATCTCTATACTATCTCTATTTCTATCTCTATACTCATTGCATGTGCGAAAGCAACATCATAGAGATCCAATTCGCATATGCGCCAAACCATCCCGGAGTAAAAATCATTCCTGGATTTCTTCTCTGAAATAAACTAACTGAAGGATCGTTTTATTTGAAAGTATCTTACAAAAAAATTCGAAGAAAGATATACTACGATCTCGAAAAAAAGATAAGTAAAAAAAAGAAACAATACAATTTGAAGTTATCGACACGTTGTAAATATAAAGATCTCGTTTGCTACTTTTATCCTTAATTTTGAGAAAAAGGAAGAAGAAACTTCTTTTACGAGTATTAACCGAACAATAAGGCCCACGCGAGTCGACCTCTTTCTTTTCAACCGCCTGCATTCTACCTCGGTTTCGTCCGATCGACCTTCGACCCTTCAAACCCTTCCTTCTATTTCTCTCTTTCTGCTCTTGGAAGCGAGGCAAAAAGGTAAAAGAAGAGTTCAGAGAGGGCGTACTATGCGCCACGTCGTAAACATATTTTTATTAAATAATTAGAGATTAGGGCTCCCCTTAATGGCTGGTTAGCTCACTCGTGCCCTCCATTCCGCGCATTCCACCAAGGCGTACGTGAAATTCCCACACCGTCTATATTTCTTTAACTTCACGAAGGTGCATCTTCTCGATCTGTACATTTCTTTCTTCCCCTCTCTTTTTCTCTCTCTCTCTTTTTTTCTTTCATCTTTAGCTTCCACTTGGGATATATAAAAACGTAACTTCCTTTCTTTCTTCCAACGATAAAAATTTTCTTAAATATAAATGATGAAAAAAGATTCCGTGCCGAGTCGTTTCGTCATCAAGCGACTGATTGATCTCTTCAACGTGGGGAAAGAAAAAAATGAGGTTGCTCGTTAAAAAGAGACGCGGAGACGACGAAACGAACCGTACAAGACACTTGGTCATGCGTCAGCGTATATCAAAGTTTTTAAAGCTACCTAAAAATAGAATCGCTTCTAAGATTGTAGGTCACGAGGTGCATCAAAGAAGCTGTCTTTCGCAGAGAGAAAGACGTGGAACACACGGGAGCGTGCGCGCAAACCCACGTGAGGAAAACCAAACTCGTAAAATGTAGAAAACCTTCACAGATAGCGAAATGACCCTTTTTATTTTTCGTCCTACCACCAACGAATTGAAAAGTTTCTATTCAATTCGGCTTCTTCTATGATTACCACCAACTCCATCAGATATAAGTTTACGTTTTACAGAATATATTCTCTTTGCTAGGAACTTCGTTTTGTGCCCGTGATACATACGTAAGCGTTACAATTTAAAGTACAGTAAGACTCCTCGTAATGAAAATCGAGCTACGGTCGATAAAACGAAAGACGTAGATAAAATAAAAATGATTACTTTGTCTTATAGTAAGTAAAAGTAAAGGTACAATTGACCACCAAATGAAAAATAATGTTAATAAAACACTTTATGTTAGGTGTTTAAAATTCTTTACTAAATTAGTCTTAACATTGTAACTATGTGTATTTGTACTAGATCTTAAAGTGATTATATCATCAGATCCAAGTTCATTATTTTTACTTTCAAGTTCTAAAGTATCTCGTATATTTTGTGACACAATTTAAAAAAACCCTATATTCTGTATGTAGAAAATATACGTTTCATATTCGAGATTCGAAGTATCGATGCGTGCTGCTCTAAGACCATAATCACTGAACCGTGCAAGCCTAATAAGGGACGCTTACTCGAAACATAGGTTTTGGCTATCTCTCAATCTCAAGCGCCGACAAGAGTACTAATAGTAATACACAACCGTGATTACCGACATTATTCTTTAACACTGTTTAAAGGACTTTGTCTTTTGTACTATATTCGATGGACATACCGAAACATTGTGATTTCGCGCACGAAACCGTCCTAATGAGTAGATATCATCGAGTGAAAGATAAAAAAAGAATAAAGCACGTCTCAAAGAAAAAAGCATATATGAACGTACGATATCAAATACACTAGCACGTTCAAGGTTGATCGTCTACTCGCTTGTTTTCTTATCTTTCTCTTTTTTAGTTCGTCGTTCATTCCACCAGGTGTTCGCTGGTAATTAATCGAAGGTTTAGGGTTCGAGGTCCTAGGCCGCGTCCCCGCGAGCAGCAAAATTAAGAGCGAGGACAGCGGCAGTGTCGGCGGTCACTCTGAGCGAGGCCCGACACACAGCTACGAGCTACTCATTCAATTATGTTGCTGACACCGGCAACATCAATCTTGTTGCTGGTACGGCGCTAAAAGACACGTATATTTCGATGGATGCATCGCCGTGCCGCCGCAGTTTCTGCTTCCGCGGCCGAAGCTTCGGAACGTAGTGAAGCCAGAGACTGAGAACTACTTTTCGCCACATGGCTTGTAATATACATGCACATTGCATTCTAGAAACGAGCAATTTGCTTGGAAAGTGTGTTTGCTTATCGTTTTTAACGGATAATTTCATCGTACGATCCTACTAGAGCACACGCCACATTCCACTCAACCTTTTACCGACCGTCGACGAAGCTTTTTATGGTTTAAACGATTTGCACGTCGTTGTTACATTTCCATGTGTGTTCTTTTTGTTTAGTTAGCTTTGTAAAAAGCAGAGTCGAGAGGTCGCCTCGGAAATGCAATCAACTTCGCGTTTCGTCGACTTTGATGATGCAAAAATTACATATATATTGACGCAGCTAAAATGTTGTTAGATTTTCAAATAGTGTTACAAAAAAAAATGAAGCATCATTTATCGCAACGTTTCCTGATTGTATAATATTTTCGGTAATGAGTTACATCTCGATATACATGTCGATTGGAAAATATCATAACATGAGCCGATCGTTTATAAAGTATCGAGTAAATTGAATAAACACTTTTATTCGTAATGTCAGTTTTAATGAAGGGCAAAGCATATATAACGATTACAAGATTATGAAAGGCAGAAAACGCGAGAGAATCATCGATGCGTTTCAACATTTCGATTAAATGTTTCACCAGCAAATACGATTAATCCAAGCAAATTTGTTAACATACACGATTCATTAGCAAAATTATCCTCGAATTAAAAAAAAAACGTTAAAGCTTTGATCGTTGCGTAGCATGAACTTACCGTCAATTGGTACATTTACATACCAATATCTACGTACGTAAGTGCGTACACATGTAGTACTTATTACCGTATAATTCTCAATAGCAATGGAACACTTTGTCATTTGCTTTATGATCGTTTGATTATAATTATTTTCGACTTTCCAAATTATCAATACGATTCGTAAACAGGAATCCGATATTGAAACGTTTCTTTCTTCCTATCATCGAACAGAACTCATTCAGTTTTCATTTATTTCAAATAAACGATCGTCCTAAAGGAAAAGAGATCACGAGAATTTTTACTAAAAGATTCTCTCTCTTCTATTAAACTCGAATAAACTTAATCAAAGTAAAAGGCAGAACATTTTTCACTTTCGACGTGCAAGTAGGCATTTATTCACATTAAAAACAAACAGTGCCGTAACTTGGACGAGCTTTTTTTCTGTCTTTCACCAAGTTCGACTTTACGATATGAATCACCAGAAATACGTTCTCTTTTTTCACGATAGGAATCTCCAGTAAATACGAACGATAAAGAAAAGAAACTAAACCAACAGTATCAATAGCAACATTAGTATCACTAATAGTACTAGTATTAGTAGTAGCTGCGTAACGGTGAGTAAAAAAGAGTGAGAGAGGGAGGGAGGGAAAAAGAAAGAGAAAATGTAGCGATCGGTGGTGGCGGACAGACACGAGCGAGAATTTCAATAACCCGCGGGACACAAAGCGGAATGTAGTCACATCTGGCCCGGCTCTCATGCGGCGGCAGTTCTCGGTTTATGTTGGGCGTCCACGCGGGGACGGAAAATCACGATTGCTGGGCGGTGCGGGAGGGTGAGTTGGAGGACCGTATGTGTATGTGTGAGAGAGGAAGAGAGAGAAGGAAGGAGGTAGGAGGAATATTTGTGTACGTGAATGTGTATGTCCAGCGTGCACGCGAAAGAGATCGCGAGAAGCACTAGGTACTCTCGATGAAGAGGGAAGTAGGAGAGAAGAGGTTGATACGTAGAAAAGGAGAGGGAATAGATAATGATCCAAGCAGTAGTGTTGCTAGTACTATCCTCGTAGAGCACGCGTACGACAAATATGACGGAGAGAAAAGGAGAGAGAGAGAAAGAGAGAAAGAAAGAGAGAGAGAGAGAGAGAAAAAGAAGGAGAGAGGGAGAAAGAAAGAGAGAGGGAGAGAGGGAGAGGGAGAGAGAAAGAGTGGGAGAGGGAGAGAGAATGAGTGGGAGAGGAAGAGAGAAAGAGAGGGAGAGGAAGAGAAAAAGAGAGGGATTCGGTAAGAGAAAGAGAGAAGAGGATAACAGAGAAAAGGAAAGAGAAGGAGAGGGAGAAAGAAAGAGAGGGATTCGGTAAGAGAAAGAAAGAGGATAACAGAGAAAAGGAAAGAGTGAGTACAAAATAGAGAAAGAGAATATGTATACATATGTGAGAGTGTATATATACATATACACACATACATAGTAGGAAAGAAAAGAGAGCATACAAATAGAAAATAGATACGTACACATACAAATAGAGAAAGAGAGAAATAGGCAGGTAGATAGATAGATAGATAGATAGATAGATAGATAGATAGATAGATAGATAGATAGATAGATAGAGAGAGAGAGAGAGAGAGAATATACTAGTGGATGCTGTGGGCAGAGAATGAAAGGGTGAGAGAACGGCGTACCGCATGCATATTGAAGCGTCATTTCATGGTCACCGCAGACTGAAACTTCGTGCTGTACACCCCCGGTTACAACGGAAACGCTGCTCGATCGACGCCAATTGCACCGACGAGCTCGTTGCATCTCATGGATATTTATACGTCGTGCAAATAACTCGGTGCAGGTGCATAATATGCGAACGGTAAATACATTCAACGTGTCCCTCCCTCCCCCTCTCTAACTTGCTGCAAGGTTTCTCTTTTGTCTCTTGCTCCCTTTTGATCACTTTCAGGTAAAAGGGATTGTTTCTGAAAGAATCGATAAAGTTCTTGCATGGGAATTGCGTTGTATGATGATTTCATAACTACCACCTGAATAGGATAAAATTACTTTATCTTTATGTTTGCTGTTTTCTCAACTATTTTTACAACAATCGAATATAGGGATTGAAAGAATGTACAATATGAAGTTGGGATTCGATCGAATTTTAATCATTTCAATACTTGTATTCTATTAAGAAATCCAAAACTAAAATAGACCTGCATTCTAGATCTTTGTTATGTAACTATATTTTGTTTTGAAACTATCATGTAACGCTATTATTTGCAACACGATTCTATCCCTTTCTTATTGGATTGTGTATTGGAATCATTCTAAAACTTTTGCTATCCATCCATCCACAGGTCCTGTTATCCATTAGGATTTTTTCATGTCGACTTTTACTATTTGAAAAATGCATTCGACCATTCCGGCTGATGGATTAACCATGTGAACCATTACGTTCATGTTTCTTGTTCTCATCGAGAGTATTACGAATACATAGTAACGGATGTCCATCTGTGTACCATCACTTTCATGACATTGCAAATGCAGTCATACGTGCGTGTATATGCGAAATAGACATATTTGTTCGTGTAGAAAGCTTGATATGCATGAAGCGATTATCGCTCACGGGATTAAACTCTCGTACTAAGCGTTTCGAGTACACGCTGCCCGATACCTGCCATTTTCGATAAAAGAATTATTCTGTCCTTCCAACGTAGATACATGTTTCGTTTCGTGTGTTGAATAATAACGCCATTGCTCCGATCGCTATATTGAAGTTCCATTTCTATCACTGTCAAAGATTCTCGAATTCTCATGAACGAAAAGCAGTAGATACGTGGGGACCATGAATTGTGAAAGAATACAGCATTGATGTAAATTTTTTAAATCGTTTATTTTCGTAATTGTTAATAACTTTGCTTTTTGTTTTATTGATATACGAGATGGATAAAAAAAGGACTCATGAGAAATAAATAAAAAGAAAAAAAATTATGAAGATCATAAAATTCTAATAAATAAAATTAGAAAATGTTCATTTTTTAAAACCAATAAATTTACAAAATTATAATTGATATATACATATATATACACACACATACACACACACACACACACACTTATATATATATTTTTTTATACTGACCATTCCTGCATCATACCATCTCTTGACAAAACTCTTAAATTAATAAGAAATGACCACAATATCTCATCTGATAGGCGGCTGTGCATGCTAGTAGGTTAATACGTTACATTAATGTTATATGTATTTAGTAAGTACTTGATTTGATTCAATTTTTTTCAGCATTGCGCTCGTACATTTTTCCTTCTTTTATTAGGAATATTGTACACGATATAATCGAATTTATGTCTTCAGTATTAGATATAATACGGAAGAAGCATTATTTAGAAATTGTTCGAATTCTATGATGATCAGATTATAATCGAGCGTCATGATTTTGCACTTATAACTCATGTTCATTACCGTATACAGTGCAATATTTAAGTCCAATTATCTTCTTCGATATATAATGGTACCCGTGACTTTATGATAAGTCGCTCGAGAACGAGGCGTACCTGATGCACGATATTATCGATCATTTTATTTTAATCGACGACCGTGTTTATAGCATTTGTTGCTGTCTATAGCCTCAAGGCCCAACACCAACGATCATACCGCGGCGCCGCTAAGAGCAAAACGTTCCTCCTACTTGAATAGCTTTCCAGTCATTACAGCAATTTGCCTGGTGCGAGAAAAGTTCATCTTCGTTCGATCTAATGCGCGACGATTGCGCCTATGTCTACAGATTTGATATCACGGAAATAACAAAGTTCTCATAAAAATCGATATGTTGAAATAACATTGAGATTTAATGATCGAGATAAACGCGTTTGCTCTCAGTGATAGAAGAAACTCGAATGGTAGGACCACATCGACCGTGGTAGACGAGGTAAATAATGAAAATCACATAACAGCTACGTCTCATTCTTGTCTCCTAGCTAGCAAGGTAGATTTTACATTGAGAGTTCGTCGTTCGAAAACAAATTCATTCCGGTTGGCGAAGGTAGCAACCTTATTAACTGGCACTATCCGATAAAGCGTTACGTAGGCGGTATCGGATTAAGATTCACTTTAGGCAGCCAGTTTATCTTTAGGGGTTGCACCTTCCAGCTCGGTTGATAATTCAATTCCTTCCGCTCTGGCAACTCTCCTTCGTTCGGCATCCATCGAAGCGCTGGCAGGCGGGAAAGCAGCAGCCACCAGTCGGTTGAGACTCTCATGTAGCGAGCTAACACGAGAAAGCGTAGCGAAGCTGCTCTCTCGGTGGTTTCTCTAAGGTGCATCGATTTTCTCATACCCTACCCTCGTGACGGCAGCCGCCCATATTCGCATATACCTCAGACAAAGAGACCTAGATAGACGGAAGCCTACCCCGTACGAATAGCAAGGAAGGAATGGAACGCCGGCGGCCATTTTGTAAGCTCTTCCCGGAGGAATCAATGTGACGTCGCCCGAGGGGCGCTTGCGCTGCGGGCAACCCTCCGTTCGTCCCTCCAATCCTTCCTCCTCCGATCAATTCCAACTTCGGTATCTCTGTGGCTCTTTTCCGCTTCTTCTCTCTCTCTCCCCCTCTCTCCCCCTCTCTCCCCCTCTCTCCCCTCCATCTCTCCCCTCCCTCTCTCTCTCTCTTTGAATGTCTCTCTCCGTCTATTTTTCGTCCTGTCATCCTCACCTTTTCCTCTCTTTCTCTCGTTCTCCGAACTCAGTTCTTCTTTAAATTCTCTCTACTATCTTTTCCACCGTCCAACTGTGAAAAAGACTCCGACGTTCCAACGCTCGCACAGTAGGTAGCTATCTGGCTATATTTCCAGTAGTTTCACGAGGAATCTTTCCTCATTGTTGCGTTCTATAAGAACTGCATCGTTGAAAACGAATATATTTTTTGTTGAAACGACTCGTTAAATTGACGCGTAATGCTTTTAAAACTAAATAATTCCTTACATGCACTCATAAAAGGAAAATAGAAAGAGAGAAAGAGAGAAAGAGAGAGAGAGAGAGAGAGAGAGAGAGAGAGAGTGAAAGAGAGAAAATATGAAGGCAGAAACCTCTATATCGTACAATAATACATAGTACATTATGACCTTTCTCTCTATCAGAAACACGTATTGAACGAATTTAGTATAATTTTACTGACGAAGACAGCAGCAGTAGCATTATGTAATTAATGTATCAATATAACAACATACAGACCAGGCACAGATGATATTTTAAAAGAAAATCGAGGAGAAGTGAAGGTATCGGAGGTAATGGAGAAGAGGCGAATATCGGTAGAGGCACGAAAACTCGTGCTTTTAGTTCATTCTCCTAACTCTTTTTTTTTCTTCCACGAAAAC